>NC_141359.1:6032500-6566453 GCF_057382095.1 Aulonocara sp. 'chitande type north' Nkhata Bay | reverse complement strand
AACTCGACCGAAACAAAGTATAAGTTTTCATTATGTGAATAACTTGGAAATCTTAGCTCAAACAGCTGCAAAACCTGTTTTCCCAGCACGGAGACCTTGAGTTCTATAAGATAAAGCCATAAACATGTTTGTCTGAGTCTTCTATCAAAAGTTACAGCTATTTATATGAAGTTGTACAAAAACGCTTTCTTTCGCCAAGACAGTGCGTTTCTCACTGTTACATGCATTTGAATGGGGAACTCGACCGAAACAAAGTATAGGTTTTCATTATGTGAATAACTTGGAAATCTTAGCTCAAACAGCTGCAAAACCTGTTTTCCCAGCACGGAGACCTTGAGTTCTATAAGATAAAGCCATAAACATGTTTGTCTGAGTCTTCTATCAAAAGTTACAGCTATTTATATGAAGTTGTACAAAAACGCTTTCTTTCGCCAAGACAGTGCGTTTCTCACTGTTACATGCATTTGAATGGGGAACTCGACCGAAACAAAGTATAGGTTTTCATTATGTGAATAACTTGGAAATCTTAGCTCAAACAGCTGCAAAACCTGTTTTCCCAGCACGGAGACCTTGAGTTCTATAAGATAAAGCCATAAACATGTTTGTCTGAGTCTTCTATCAAAAGTTACAGCTATTTATATGAAGTTGTACAAAATAGCTTTCTTTCGCCAAGACAGTGCGTTTCTCACTGTTACATGCATTTGAATGGGGAACTCGACCGAAACAAAGTATAGGTTTTCATTATGTGAATAACTTGGAAATCTTAGCTCAAACAGCTGCAAAACCTGTTTTCCCAGCACGGAGACCTTGAGTTCTATAAGATAAAGCCATAAACATGTGTATCCGAGTCTTCTATCAAAAGTTACAGCTATTTATATGAAGTTGTACAAAAACGCTTTCTTTCGCCAAGACAGTGCGTTTCTCACTGTTACATGCATTTGAATGGGGAACTCGACCGAAACAAAGTATAGGTTTTCATTATGTGAATAACTTGGAAATCTTAGCTCAAACAGCTGCAAAACCTGTTTTCCCAGCACGGAGACCTTGAGTTCTATAAGATAAAGCCATAAACATGTTTGTCTGAGTCTTCTATCAAAAGTTACAGCTATTTATATGAAGTTGTACAAAAACGCTTTATTTCGCCAAGACAATGCGTTTCTCACTGTTACATGCATTTGAATGGGAAACTCGCCTGAAACAAAGTATAGGTTTTCATTATGTGAATAATTTTAAAATCTTAGCTCAAACGGCTGCAAAACCTGTTTTCCCAGCACGGAGACCTTGAGTTCTATAAGATAAAGCCATAAACATGTGTATCCGAGTCTTCTATCAAAAGTTACAGCTATTTATATGAAGTTGTACAAAAACGCTTTCTTTCGCCAAGACAGTGCGTTTCTCACTGTTACATGCATTTGAATGGGGAACTCGACCGAAACAAAGTATAGGTTTTCATTATGTGAATAACTTGGAAATCTTAGCTCAAACAGCTGCAAAACCTGTTTTCCCAGCACGGAGACCTTGAGTTCTATAAGATAAAGCCATAAACATGTGTATCCGAGTCTTCTATCAAAAGTTACAGCTATTTATATGAAGTTGTACAAAAACGCTTTCTTTCGCCAAGACAGTGCGTTTCTCACTGTTACATGCATTTGAATGGGGAACTCGACCGAAACAAAGTATAAGTTTTCATTATGTGAATAACTTGGAAATCTTAGCTCAAACAGCTGCAAAACCTGTTTTCCCAGCACGGAGACCTTGAGTTCTATAAGATAAAGCCATAAACATGTTTGTCTGAGTCTTCTATCAAAAGTTACAGCTATTTATATGAAGTTGTACAAAATAGCTTTCTTTCGCCAAGACAGTGCGTTTCTCACTGTTACATGCATTTGAATGGGGAACTCGACCGAAACAAAGTATAGGTTTTCATTATGTGAATAACTTGGAAATCTTAGCTCAAACAGCTGCAAAACCTGTTTTCCCAGCACGGAGACCTTGAGTTCTATAAGATAAAGCCATAAACATGTTTGTCTGAGTCTTCTATCAAAAGTTACAGCTATTTATATGAAGTTGTACAAAAACGCTTTCTTTCGCCAAGACAGTGCGTTTCTCACTGTTACATGCATTTGAATGGGGAACTCGACCGAAACAAAGTATAGGTTTTCATTATGTGAATAACTTGGAAATCTTAGCTCAAACAGCTGCAAAACCTGTTTTCCCAGCACGGAGACCTTGAGTTCTATAAGATAAAGCCATAAACATGTTTGTCTGAGTCTTCTATCAAAAGTTACAGCTATTTATATGAAGTTGTACAAAATAGCTTTCTTTCGCCAAGACAGTGCGTTTCTCACTGTTACATGCATTTGAATGGGGAACTCGACCGAAACAAAGTATAGGTTTTCATTATGTGAATAACTTGGAAATCTTAGCTCAAACAGCTGCAAAACCTGTTTTCCCAGCACGGAGACCTTGAGTTCTATAAGATAAAGCCATAAACATGTGTATCCGAGTCTTCTATCAAAAGTTACAGCTATTTATATGAAGTTGTACAAAATAGCTTTCTTTCGCCAAGACAGTGCGTTTCTCACTGTTACATGCATTTGAATGGGGAACTCGACCGAAACAAAGTATAAGTTTTCATTATGTGAATAACTTGGAAATCTTAGCTCAAACAGCTGCAAAACCTGTTTTCCCAGCACGGAGACCTTGAGTTCTATAAGATAAAGCCATAAACATGTGTATCCGAGTCTTCTATCAAAAGTTACAGCTATTTATATGAAGTTGTACAAAAACGCTTTCTTTCGCCAAGACAGTGCGTTTCTCACTGTTACATGCATTTGAATGGGGAACTCGACCGAAACAAAGTATAGGTTTTCATTATGTGAATAACTTGGAAATCTTAGCTCAAACAGCTGCAAAACCTGTTTTCCCAGCACGGAGACCTTGAGTTCTATAAGATAAAGCCATAAACATGTGTATCCGAGTCTTCTATCAAAAGTTACAGCTATTTATATGAAGTTGTACAAAATAGCTTTCTTTCGCCAAGACAGTGCGTTTCTCACTGTTACATGCATTTGAATGGGGAACTCGACCGAAACAAAGTATAGGTTTTCATTATGTGAATAACTTGGAAATCTTAGCTCAAACAGCTGCAAAACCTGTTTTCCCAGCACGGAGACCTTGAGTTCTATAAGATAAAGCCATAAACATGTGTATCCGAGTCTTCTATCAAAAGTTACAGCTATTTATATGAAGTTGTACAAAAACGCTTTCTTTCGCCAAGACAGTGCGTTTCTCACTGTTACATGCATTTGAATGGGGAACTCGACCGAAACAAAGTATAGGTTTTCATTATGTGAATAACTTGGAAATCTTAGCTCAAACAGCTGCAAAACCTGTTTTCCCAGCACGGAGACCTTGAGTTCTATAAGATAAAGCCATAAACATGTTTGTCTGAGTCTTCTATCAAAAGTTACAGCTATTTATATGAAGTTGTACAAAATAGCTTTCTTTCGCCAAGACAGTGCGTTTCTCACTGTTACATGCATTTGAATGGGGAACTCGACCGAAACAAAGTATAGGTTTTCATTATGTGAATAACTTGGAAATCTTAGCTCAAACAGCTGCAAAACCTGTTTTCCCAGCACGGAGACCTTGAGTTCTATAAGATAAAGCCATAAACATGTTTGTCTGAGTCTTCTATCAAAAGTTACAGCTATTTATATGAAGTTGTACAAAAACGCTTTCTTTCGCCAAGACAGTGCGTTTCTCACTGTTACATGCATTTGAATGGGGAACTCGACCGAAACAAAGTATAGGTTTTCATTATGTGAATAACTTGGAAATCTTAGCTCAAACAGCTGCAAAACCTGTTTTCCCAGCACGGAGACCTTGAGTTCTATAAGATAAAGCCATAAACATGTGTATCCGAGTCTTCTATCAAAAGTTACAGCTATTTATATGAAGTTGTACAAAATAGCTTTCTTTCGCCAAGACAGTGCGTTTCTCACTGTTACATGCATTTGAATGGGGAACTCGACCGAAACAAAGTATAAGTTTTCATTATGTGAATAACTTGGAAATCTTAGCTCAAACAGCTGCAAAACCTGTTTTCCCAGCACGGAGACCTTGAGTTCTATAAGATAAAGCCATAAACATGTGTATCCGAGTCTTCTATCAAAAGTTACAGCTATTTATATGAAGTTGTACAAAAACGCTTTCTTTCGCCAAGACAGTGCGTTTCTCACTGTTACATGCATTTGAATGGGGAACTCGACCGAAACAAAGTATAGGTTTTCATTATGTGAATAACTTGGAAATCTTAGGTCAAACAGCTGCAAAACCTGTTTTCCCAGCACGGAGACCTTGAGTTCTATAAGATAAAGCCATAAACATGTGTATCCGAGTCTTCTATCAAAAGTTACAGCTATTTATATGAAGTTGTACAAAAACGCTTTCTTTCGCCAAGACAGTGCGTTTCTCACTGTTACATACATTTGAATGGGGAACTCGACCGAAACAAAGTATAGGTTTTCATTATGTGAATAACTTGGAAATCTTAGCTCAAACAGCTGCAAAACCTGTTTTCCCAGCACGGAGACCTTGAGTTCTATAAGATAAAGCCATAAACATGTGTATCCGAGTCTTCTATCAAAAGTTACAGCTATTTATATGAAGTTGTACAAAATAGCTTTCTTTCGCCAAGACAGTGCGTTTCTCACTGTTACATGCATTTGAATGGGGAACTCGACCGAAACAAAGTATAGGTTTTCATTATGTGAATAACTTGGAAATCTTAGCTCAAACAGCTGCAAAACCTGTTTTCCCAGCACGGAGACCTTGAGTTCTATAAGATAAAGCCATAAACATGTGTATCCGAGTCTTCTATCAAAAGTTACAGCTATTTATATGAAGTTGTACAAAAACGCTTTCTTTCGCCAAGACAGTGCGTTTCTCACTGTTACATGCATTTGAATGGGGAACTTGACCGAAACAAAGTATAGGTTTTCATTATGTGAATAACTTGGAAATCTTAGCTCAAACAGCTGCAAAACCTGTTTTCCCAGCACGGAGACCTTGAGTTCTATAAGATAAAGCCATAAACATGTTTGTCTGAGTCTTCTATCAAAAGTTACAGCTATTTATATGAAGTTGTACAAAAACGCTTTCTTTCGCCAAGACAGTGCGTTTCTCACTGTTACATGCATTTGAATGGGGAACTCGACCGAAACAAAGTATAGGTTTTCATTATGTGAATAACTTGGAAATCTTAGCTCAAACAGCTGCAAAACCTGTTTTCCCAGCACGGAGACCTTGAGTTCTATAAGATAAAGCCATAAACATGTGTATCCGAGTCTTCTATCAAAAGTTACAGCTATTTATATGAAGTTGTACAAAAACGCTTTCTTTCGCCAAGACAGTGCGTTTCTCACTGTTACATGCATTTGAATGGGGAACTCGACCGAAACAAAGTATAGGTTTTCATTATGTGAATAACTTGGAAATCTTAGCTCAAACAGCTGCAAAACCTGTTTTCCCAGCACGGAGACCTTGAGTTCTATAAGATAAAGCCATAAACATGTGTATCCGAGTCTTCTATCAAAAGTTACAGCTATTTATATGAAGTTGTACAAAATAGCTTTCTTTCGCCAAGACAGTGCGTTTCTCACTGTTACATGCATTTGAATGGGGAACTCGACCGAAACAAAGTATAGGTTTTCATTATGTGAATAACTTGGAAATCTTAGCTCAAACAGCTGCAAAACCTGTTTTCCCAGCACGGAGACCTTGAGTTCTATAAGATAAAGCCATAAACATGTTTGTCTGAGTCTTCTATCAAAAGTTACAGCTATTTATATGAAGTTGTACAAAATAGCTTTCTTTCGCCAAGACAGTGCGTTTCTCACTGTTACATGCATTTGAATGGGGAACTCGACCGAAACAAAGTATAGGTTTTCATTATGTGAATAACTTGGAAATCTTAGCTCAAACAGCTGCAAAACCTGTTTTCCCAACACGGAGACCTTGAGTTCTATAAGATAAAGCCATAAACATGTTTGTCTGAGTCTTCTATCAAAAGTTACAGCTATTTATATGAAGTTGTACAAAAACGCTTTCTTTCGCCAAGACAGTGCGTTTCTCACTGTTACATACATTTGAATGGGGAACTCGACCGAAACAAAGTATAGGTTTTCATTATGTGAATAACTTGGAAATCTTAGCTCAAACAGCTGCAAAACCTGTTTTCCCAGCACGGAGACCTTGAGTTCTATAAGATAAAGCCATAAACATGTGTATCCGAGTCTTCTATCAAAAGTTACAGCTATTTATATGAAGTTGTACAAAATAGCTTTCTTTCGCCAAGACAGTGCGTTTCTCACTGTTACATGCATTTGAATGGGGAACTCGACCGAAACAAAGTATAGGTTTTCATTATGTGAATAACTTGGAAATCTTAGCTCAAACAGCTGCAAAACCTGTTTTCCCAGCATGGAGACCTTGAGTTCTATAAGATAAAGCCATAAACATGTGTATCCGAGTCTTCTATCAAAAGTTACAGCTATTTATATGAAGTTGTACAAAAACGCTTTCTTTCGCCAAGACAGTGCGTTTCTCACTGTTACATGCATTTGAATGGGGAACTCGACCGAAACAAAGTATAGGTTTTCATTATGTGAATAACTTGGAAATCTTAGCTCAAACAGCTGCAAAACCTGTTTTCCCAGCACGGAGACCTTGAGTTCTATAAGATAAAGCCATAAACATGTTTGTCTGAGTCTTCTATCAAAAGTTACAGCTATTTATATGAAGTTGTACAAAAACGCTTTCTTTCGCCAAGACAGTGCGTTTCTCACTGTTACATGCATTTGAATGGGGAACTCGACCGAAACAAAGTATAGGTTTTCATTATGTGAATAACTTGGAAATCTTAGCTCAAACAGCTGCAAAACCTGTTTTCCCAGCACGGAGACCTTGAGTTCTATAAGATAAAGCCATAAACATGTGTATCCGAGTCTTCTATCAAAAGTTACAGCTATTTATATGAAGTTGTACAAAAACGCTTTCTTTCGCCAAGACAGTGCGTTTCTCACTGTTACATGCATTTGAATGGGGAACTCGACCGAAACAAAGTATAGGTTTTCATTATGTGAATAACTTGGAAATCTTAGCTCAAACAGCTGCAAAACCTGTTTTCCCAGCACGGAGACCTTGAGTTCTATAAGATAAAGCCATAAACATGTGTATCCGAGTCTTCTATCAAAAGTTACAGCTATTTATATGAAGTTGTACAAAAACGCTTTCTTTCGCCAAGACAGTGCGTTTCTCACTGTTACATGCATTTGAATGGGGAACTCGACCGAAACAAAGTATAGGTTTTCATTATGTGAATAACTTGGAAATCTTAGCTCAAACAGCTGCAAAACCTGTTTTCCCAGCACGGAGACCTTGAGTTCTATAAGATAAAGCCATAAACATGTTTGTCTGAGTCTTCTATCAAAAGTTACAGCTATTTATATGAAGTTGTACAAAAACGCTTTCTTTCGCCAAGACAGTGCGTTTCTCACTGTTACATGCATTTGAATGGGGAACTCGACCGAAACAAAGTATAGGTTTTCATTATGTGAATAACTTGGAAATCTTAGCTCAAACAGCTGCAAAACCTGTTTTCCCAACACGGAGACCTTGAGTTCTATAAGATAAAGCCATAAACATGTTTGTCTGAGTCTTCTATCAAAAGTTACAGCTATTTATATGAAGTTGTACAAAAACGCTTTCTTTCGCCAAGACAGTGCGTTTCTCACTGTTACATGCATTTGAATGGGGAACTCGACCGAAACAAAGTATAGGTTTTCATTATGTGAATAACTTGGAAATCTTAGGTCAAACAGCTGCAAAACCTGTTTTCCCAGCACGGAGACCTTGAGTTCTATAAGATAAAGCCATAAACATGTGTATCCGAGTCTTCTATCAAAAGTTACAGCTATTTATATGAAGTTGTACAAAAACGCTTTCTTTCGCCAAGACAGTGCGTTTCTCACTGTTACATGCATTTGAATGGGGAACTCGACCGAAACAAAGTATAGGTTTTCATTATGTGAATAACTTGGAAATCTTAGCTCAAACAGCTGCAAAACCTGTTTTCCCAGCACGGAGACCTTGAGTTCTATAAGATAAAGCCATAAACATGTGTATCCGAGTCTTCTATCAAAAGTTACAGCTATTTATATGAAGTTGTACAAAAACGCTTTCTTTCGCCAAGACAGTGTGTTTCTCACTGTTACATGCATTTGAATGGGGAACTCGACCGAAACAAAGTATAGGTTTTCATTATGTGAATAACTTGGAAATCTTAGCTCAAACAGCTGCAAAACCTGTTTTCCCAGCACGGAGACCTTGAGTTCTATAAGATAAAGCCATAAACATGTGTATCCGAGTCTTCTATCAAAAGTTACAGCTATTTATATGAAGTTGTACAAAAACGCTTTCTTTCGCCAAGACAGTGCGTTTCTCACTGTTACATGCATTTGAATGGGGAACTCGACCGAAACAAAGTATAGGTTTTCATTATGTGAATAACTTGGAAATCTTAGCTCAAACAGCTGCAAAACCTGTTTTCCCAGCACGGAGACCTTGAGTTCTATAAGATAAAGCCATAAACATGTGTATCCGAGTCTTCTATCAAAAGTTACAGCTATTTATATGAAGTTGTACAAAAACGCTTTCTTTCACCAAGACAGTGCGTTTCTCACTGTTACATGCATTTGAATGGGGAACACGACCGAAACAAAGTATAGGTTTTCATTATGTGAATAACTTGGAAATCTTAGCTCAAACAGCTGCAAAACCTGTTTTCCCAGCACGGAGACCTTGAGTTCTATAAGATAAAGCCATAAACATGTGTATCCAAGTCTTCTATCAAAAGTTACAGCTATTTATATGAAGTTGTACAAAAACGCTTTCTTTCGCCAAGACAGTGCGTTTCTCACTGTTACATGCATTTGAATGGGGAACTCGACCGAAACAAAGTATAGGTTTTCATTATGTGAATAACTTGGAAATCTTAGCTCACACAGCTGCAAAACCTGTTTTCCCAGCACGGAGACCTTGAGTTCTATAAGATAAAGCCATAAACATGTGTATCCGAGTCTTCTATCAAAAGTTACAGCTATTTATATGAAGTTGTACAAAAACGCTTTCTTTCGCCAAGACAGTGCGTTTCTCACTGTTACATGCATTTGAATGGGGAACTCGACCGAAACAAAGTATAGGTTTTCATTATGTGAATAACTTGGAAATCTTAGCTCAAACAGCTGCAAAACCTGTTTTCCCAGCACGGAGACCTTGAGTTCTATAAGATAAAGCCATAAACATGTGTATCCGAGTCTTCTATCAAAAGTTACAGCTATTTATATGAAGTTGTACAAAAACGCTTTCTTTCGCCAAGACAGTGCGTTTCTCACTGTTACATGCATTTGAATGGGGAACTCGACCGAAACAAAGTATAGGTTTTCATTATGTGAATAACTTGGAAATCTTAGCTCAAACAGCTGCAAAACCTGTTTTCCCAGCACGGAGACCTTGAGTTCTATAAGATAAAGCCATAAACATGTGTATCCGAGTCTTCTATCAAAAGTTACAGCTATTTATATGAAGTTGTACAAAAACGCTTTCTTTCGCCAAGACAGTGCTTTCTCACTGTTACATGCATTTGAATGGGGAACTCGACCGAAACAAAGTATAGGTTTTCATTATGTGAATAACTTGGAAATCTTAGCTCAAACAGCTGCAAAACCTGTTTTCCCAGCACGGAGACCTTGAGTTCTATAAGATAAAGCCATAAACATGTGTATCTGAGTCTTCTATCAAAAGTTACAGCTATTTATATGAAGTTGTACAAAAACGCTTTCTTTCGCCAAGACAGTGCTTTCTCACTGTTACATGCATTTGAATGGGGAACTCGACCGAAACAAAGTATAGGTTTTCATTATGTGAATAACTTGGAAATCTTAGCTCAAACAGCTGCAAAACCTGTTTTCCCAGCACGGAGACCTTGAGTTCTATAAGATAAAGCCATAAACATGTGTATCCGAGTCTTCTATCAAAAGTTACAGCTATTTATATGAAGTTGTACAAAAACGCTTTCTTTCACCAAGACAGTGCGTTTCTCACTGTTACATGCATTTGAATGGGGAACACGACCGAAACAAAGTATAGGTTTTCATTATGTGAATAACTTGGAAATCTTAGCTCAAACAGCTGCAAAACCTGTTTTCCCAGCACGGAGACCTTGAGTTCTATAAGATAAAGCCATAAACATGTGTATCCAAGTCTTCTATCAAAAGTTACAGCTATTTATATGAAGTTGTACAAAAACGCTTTCTTTCGCCAAGACAGTGCGTTTCTCACTGTTACATGCATTTGAATGGGGAACTCGACCGAAACAAAGTATAGGTTTTCATTATGTGAATAACTTGGAAATCTTAGCTCACACAGCTGCAAAACCTGTTTTCCCAGCACGGAGACCTTGAGTTCTATAAGATAAAGCCATAAACATGTGTATCCGAGTCTTCTATCAAAAGTTACAGCTATTTATATGAAGTTGTACAAAAACGCTTTCTTTCGCCAAGACAGTGCGTTTCTCACTGTTACATGCATTTGAATGGGGAACTCGACCGAAACAAAGTATAGGTTTTCATTATGTGAATAACTTGGAAATCTTAGCTCAAACAGCTGCAAAACCTGTTTTCCCAGCACGGAGACCTTGAGTTCTATAAGATAAAGCCATAAACATGTGTATCCGAGTCTTCTATCAAAAGTTACAGCTATTTATATGAAGTTGTACAAAAACGCTTTCTTTCGCCAAGACAGTGCGTTTCTCACTGTTACATGCATTTGAATGGGGAACTCGACCGAAACAAAGTATAGGTTTTCATTATGTGAATAACTTGGAAATCTTAGCTCAAACAGCTGCAAAACCTGTTTTCCCAGCACGGAGACCTTGAGTTCTATAAGATAAAGCCATAAACATGTGTATCCGAGTCTTCTATCAAAAGTTACAGCTATTTATATGAAGTTGTACAAAAACGCTTTCTTTCGCCAAGACAGTGCTTTCTCACTGTTACATGCATTTGAATGGGGAACTCGACCGAAACAAAGTATAGGTTTTCATTATGTGAATAACTTGGAAATCTTAGCTCAAACAGCTGCAAAACCTGTTTTCCCAGCACGGAGACCTTGAGTTCTATAAGATAAAGCCATAAACATGTGTATCCGAGTCTTCTATCAAAAGTTACAGCTATTTATATGAAGTTGTACAAAAACGCTTTCTTTCGCCAAGACAGTGCTTTCTCACTGTTACATGCATTTGAATGGGGAACTCGACCGAAACAAAGTATAGGTTTTCATTATGTGAATAACTTGGAAATCTTAGCTCAAACAGCTGCAAAACCTGTTTTCCCAGCACGGAGACCTTGAGTTCTATAAGATAAAGCCATAAACATGTGTATCCGAGTCTTCTATCAAAAGTTACAGCTATTTATATGAAGTTGTACAAAAACGCTTTCTTTCGCCAAGACAGTGCGTTTCTCACTGTTACATGCATTTGAATGGGGAACTCGACCGAAACAAAGTATAGGTTTTCATTATGTGAATAACTTGGAAATCTTAGCTCAAACAGCTGCAAAACCTGTTTTCCCAGCACGGAGACCTTGAGTTCTATAAGATAAAGCCATAAACATGTGTATCCGAGTCTTCTATCAAAAGTTACAGCTATTTATATGAAGTTGTACAAAAACGCTTTCTTTCGCCAAGACAGTGCGTTTCTCACTGTTACATGCATTTGAATGGGGAACTCGACCGAAACAAAGTATAGGTTTTCATTATGTGAATAACTTGGAAATCTTAGCTCAAACAGCTGCAAAACCTGTTTTCCCAGCACGGAGACCTTGAGTTCTATAAGATAAAGCCATAAACATGTGTATCCGAGTCTTCTATCAAAAGTTACAGCTATTTATATGAAGTTGTACAAAAACGCTTTCTTTCGCCAAGACAGTGCGTTTCTCACTGTTACATGCATTTGAATGGGGAACTCGACCGAAACAAAGTATAGGTTTTCATTATGTGAATAACTTGGAAATCTTAGCTCAAACAGCTGCAAAACCTGTTTTCCCAGCACGGAGACCTTGAGTTCTATAAGATAAAGCCATAAACATGTGTATCCGAGTCTTCTATCAAAAGTTACAGCTATTTATATGAAGTTGTACAAAAACGCTTTCTTTCGCCAAGACAGTGCGTTTCTCACTGTTACATGCATTTGAATGGGGAACTCGACCGAAACAAAGTATAGGTTTTCATTATGTGAATAACTTGGAAATCTTAGCTCAAACAGCTGCAAAACCCGTTTGCCCAGCACGGGGATATTGAATTCTATAAGATAAAGCCATGAATACGTATATCTGAATCTTCTATCAAAAGTTACACCGATTTATATGAAGTTGTGCAAAAACGCTTTCTTTCGCCAAGACAGTGCGTTTCTGACGATTACATGCATTTGAATGGGGAACTCGCACGAAACAAAGTATAGGTTTTCATTATGTGAATAACTTGAAAATCTTAGCTCAAACAGCTGCAAAACCCGTTTGCCCAGCATGGGGATATTGAATTCTATAAGATAAAGCCATGAATACATATATCTGAATCTTCTATCAAAAGTTACACCGATTTATATGAAGTTGTGCAAAAACGCTTTATTTCGCCAAGACAGTGCGTTTCTGACGATTACATGCATTTGAATGGGGAACTCGCACGAAACAAAGTATAGGTTTTCATTATGTGAATAACTTGAAAATCTTAGCTCAAACAGCTGCAAAACCTTTTTGCCCAGCACGGGGATATTGAATTCTATAAGATAAAGCCATAAACATGTATTTCTGAGTCTTCTATCAAAAGTTACAGCTGTCTTTATGAAGACCATGAAAAACGCTTTATTTCACCACGTTATTACGTTTCTGACGATTACATGCATTTGAATGGGGAACTCGCACGAAACAAAGTATAGGTTTTCATTATGTGAATAACTTGAAAATCTTAGCTCCAACAGCTGCAAAACCCGTTTGCCCAGCACGGGGATATTGAATTCTATAAGATAAAGCCATGAATACGTATATCTGAATCTTCTATCAAAAGTTACACCCATTTATATGAAGTTGTGCAAAAACGCTTTATTTCGCCAAGACAGTGTATTTCTCACTGTTACATGCATTTGAATGGGAAACTCACCCGAGACAAAGTATAGGTTTTCATTATGTGAATAATTTTAAAATCTTAGCTCAAACGGCTGCAAAACCTGTTCTGTTTGCCCAGCATGGGATATTGAGTTCTATAAGATAAAGCCATAAACATGTTTGTCTGAGTCTTCTATCAAAAGTTACAGCGATTTATATGAAGTTGTTCAAAAACGCTTTATTTCGCCAAGACAATGCGTTTCTCACTGTTACATGCATTTGAATGGGAAACTCGCCTGAAACAAAGTATAGGTTTTCATTATGTGAATAATTTTAAAATCTTAGCTCAAACGGCTGCAAAACCTGTTCTGTTTGCCCAGCACGGGGATATTGAGTTCTATAAGATAAAGCCATAAACATGTTTGTCTGAGTCTTCTATCAAAAGTTACAGCGATTTATATGAAGTTGTTCAAAAACGCTTTATTTCGGCAAGACAGTGTGTTTCTCACTGTTACATGCATTTGAATGGGAAACTCGCCTGAAACAAAGTATAGGTTTTCATTATGTGAATCATTTTAAAATCTTAGCTCAAACGGCTGCAAAACCTGTTTGCCCAGCACGGGGATATTGAGTTCTATAAGATAAAGCCATAAACATGTTTGTCTGAGTCTTCTATCAAAAGTTACAGCGATTTATATGAAGTTGTTCAAAAACGCTTTATTTCGCCAAGACAATGCGTTTCTCACTGTTACATGCATTTGAATGGGAAACTCGCCTGAAACAAAGTATAGGTTTTCATTATGTGAATAATTTTAAAATCTTAGCTCAAACGGCTGCAAAACCTGTTTGCCCAGCACGGGGATATTGAGTTCTATAAGATAAAGCCATAAACATGGTTGTCTGAGTCTTCTATCAAAAGTTACAGCGATTTATATGAAGTGGTTGAAAATCGCTTTATTTCGCCAAGACAGTGTATTTCTCACTGTTACATGCATTTGAATGGGAAACTCACCCGAGACAAAGTATAGGTTTTCATTATGTGAATAATTTTAAAATCTTAGCTCAAACGGCTGCAAAACCTGTTCTGTTTGCCCAGCACGGGGATATTGAGTTCTATAAGATAAAGCCATAAACATGTTTGTCTGAGTCTTCTATCAAAAGTTACAGCGATTTATATGAAGTTGTTCAAAAACGCTTTATTTCGCCAAGACAATGCGTTTCTCACTGTTACATGCATTTGAATGGGAAACTCACCCGAGACAAAGTATAGGTTTTCATTATGTGAATAATTTTAAAATCTTAGCTCAAACGGCTGCAAAACCTGTTCTGTTTGCCCAGCACGGGGATATTGAGTTCTATAAGATAAAGCCATAAACATGTTTGTCTGAGTCTTCTATCAAAAGTTACAGCGATTTATATGAAGTTGTTCAAAAACGCTTTATTTCGCCAAGACAATGCGTTTCTCACTGTTACATGCATTTGAATGGGAAACTCGCCTGAAACAAAGTATAGGTTTTCATTATGTGAATAATTTTTAAATCTTAGCTCAAACGGCTGCAAAACCTGTTCTGTTTGCCCAGCACGGGGATATTGAGTTCTATAAGATAAAGCCATAAACATGTTTGTCTGAGTCTTCTATCAAAAGTTACAGCGATTTATATGAAGTTGTTCAAAAACGCTTTATTTCGCCAAGACAGTGTGTTTCTCACTGTTACATGCATTTGAATGGGAAACTCACCCGAGACAAAGTATAGGTTTTCATTATGTGAATAATTTTAAAATCTTAGCTCAAACGGCTGCAAAACCTGTTCTGTTTGCCCAGCACGGGGATATTGAGTTCTATAAGATAAAGCCATAAACATGTTTGTCTGAGTCTTCTATCAAAAGTTACAGCGATTTATATGAAGTTGTTCAAAAACGCTTTATTTCGCCAAGACAATGCGTTTCTCACTGTTACATGCATTTGAATGGGAAACTCGCCTGAAACAAAGTATAGGTTTTCATTATGTGAATCATTTTAAAATCTTAGCTCAAACGGCTGCAAAACCTGTTTGCCCAGCACGGGGATATTGAGTTCTATAAGATAAAGCCATAAACATGGTTGTCTGAGTCTTCTATCAAAAGTTAAAGCGATTTATATGAAGTTGTTCAAAAACGCTTTATTTCGCCAAGACAATGCGTTTCTCACTGTTACATGCATTTGAATGGGAAACTCACCTGAAACAAAGTATAGGTTTTCATTATGTGAATCATTTTAAAATCTTAGCTCAAACCCCTGCAAAACCTGTTCTGTTTGCCCAGCACGGGGATATTGAGTTCTATAAGATAAAGCCATAAACATGTTTGTCTGAGTCTTCTATCAAAAGTTACAGCGATTTATATGAAGTTGTTCAAAAACGCTTTATTTCGCCAAGACAATGCGTTTTTCACTGTTACATGCATTTGAATGGGAAACTCGCCTGAAACAAAGTATAGGTTTTCATTATGTGAATCATTTTAAAATCTTAGCTCAAACGGCTGCAAAACCTGTTTGCCCAGCACGGGGATATTGAGTTCTATAAGATAAAGCCATAAACATGGTTGTCTGAGTCTTCTATCAAAAGTTACAGCGATTTATATGAAGTTGTTCAAAAACGCTTTATTTCGCCAAGACAATGCGTTTCTCACTGTTACATGCATTTGAATGGGAAACTCGCCTGAAACAAAGTATAGGTTTTCATTATGTGAATAATTTTTAAATCTTAGCTCAAACGGCTGCAAAACCTGTTTGCCCAGCACGGGGATATTGAGTTCTATAAGATAAAGCCATAAACATGTTTGTCTGAGTCTTCTATCAAAAGTTACAGCGATTTATATGAAGTGGTTGAAAATCGCTTTATTTTGCCAAGACAGTGTGTTTCTCACTGTTACATGCATTTGAATGGGAAACTCACCCGAAACAAAGTATAGGTTTTCATTATGTGAATCATTTTAAAATCTTAGCTCAAACCCCTGCAAAACCTGTTCTGTTTGCCCAGCACGGGGATATTGAGTTCTATAAGATAAAGCCATAAACATGTTTGTCTGAGTCTTCTATCAAAAGTTACAGCGATTTATATGAAGTGGTTGAAAATCGCTTTATTTCGCCAAGACAGTGTGTTTCTCACTGTTACATGCATTTGAATGGGAAACTCACCCGAAACAAAGTATAGGTTTTCATTATGTGAATAATTTTAAAATCTTAGCTCAAACGGCTGCAAAACCTGTTTGCCCAGCACGGGGATATTGAGTTCTATAAGATAAAGCCATAAACATGTTTGTCTGAGTCTTCTATCAAAAGTTACAGCGATTTATATGAAGTTGTTCAAAAACGCTTTATTTCGCCAAGACAATGCGTTTCTCACTGTTACATGCATTTGAATGGGAAACTCGCCTGAAACAAAGTATAGGTTTTCATTATGTGAATAATTTTTAAATCTTAGCTCAAACGGCTGCAAAACCTGTTCTGTTTGCCCAGCACGGGGATATTGAGTTCTATAAGATAAAGCCATAAACATGTTTGTCTGAGTCTTCTATCAAAAGTTACAGCGATTTATATGAAGTTGTTCAAAAACGCTTTATTTCGCCAAGACAATGCGTTTCTCACTGTTACATGCATTTGAATGGGAAACTCGCCTGAAACAAAGTATAGGTTTTCATTATGTGAATAATTTTTAAATCTTAGCTCAAACGGCTGCAAAACCTGTTTGCCCAGCACGGGGATATTGAGTTCTATAAGATAAAGCCATAAACATGGTTGTCTGAGTCTTCTATCAAAAGTTACAGCGATTTATATGAAGTTGTTCAAAAACGCTTTATTTCGCCAAGACAATGCGTTTCTCACTGTTACATGCATTTGAATGGGAAACTCGCCTGAAACAAAGTATAGGTTTTCATTATGTGAATAATTTTTAAATCTTAGCTCAAACGGCTGCAAAACCTGTTTGCCCAGCACGGGGATATTGAGTTCTATAAGATAAAGCCATAAACATGTTTGTCTGAGTCTTCTATCAAAAGTTACAGCGATTTATATGAAGTGGTTGAAAATCGCTTTATTTTGCCAAGACAGTGTGTTTCTCACTGTTACATGCATTTGAATGGGAAACTCACCCGAAACAAAGTATAGGTTTTCATTATGTGAATAATTTTAAAATCTTAGCTCAAACGGCTGCAAAACCTGTTTGCCCAGCACGGGGATATTGAGTTCTATAAGATAAAGCCATAAACATGTTTGTCTGAGTCTTCTATCAAAAGTTACAGCGATTTATATGAAGTTGTTCAAAAACGCTTTATTTCGCCAAGACAATGCGTTTCTCACGATTACATGCATTTGAATGGGGAACTCGCACGAAACAAAGTATAGGTTTTCATTATGTGAATCATTTTAAAATCTTAGCTCAAACGGCTGCAAAACCTGTTTGCCCAGCACGGGGATATTGAGTTCTATAAGATAAAGCCATAAACATGTTTGTCTGAGTCTTCTATCAAAAGTTACAGCGATTTATATGAAGTTGTTCAAAAACGCTTTATTTCGCCAAGACAATGCGTTTCTCACTGTTACATGCATTTGAATGGGAAACTCGCCTGAAACAAAGTATAGGTTTTCATTATGTGAATAATTTTAAAATCTTAGCTCAAACGGCTGCAAAACCTGTTTGCCCAGCACGGGGATATTGAGTTCTATAAGATAAAGCCATAAACATGTTTGTCTGAGTCTTCTATCAAAAGTTACAGCGATTTATATGAAGTGGTTGAAAATCGCTTTATTTCGCCAAGACAGTGTGTTTCTCACTGTTACATGCATTTGAATGGGAAACTCACCCGAGACAAAGTATAGGTTTTCATTATGTGAATAATTTTAAAATCTTAGCTCAAACGGCTGCAAAACCTGTTCTGTTTGCCCAGCACGGGGATATTGAGTTCTATAAGATAAAGCCATAAACATGTTTGTCTGAGTCTTCTATCAAAAGTTACAGCGATTTATATGAAGTTGTTCAAAAACGCTTTATTTCGCCAAGACAATGCGTTTCTCACTGTTACATGCATTTGAATGGGAAACTCGCCTGAAACAAAGTATAGGTTTTCATTATGTGAATCATTTTAAAATCTTAGCTCAAACGGCTGCAAAACCTGTTTGCCCAGCACGGGGATATTGAGTTCTATAAGATAAAGCCATAAACATGTTTGTCTGAGTCTTCTATCAAAAGTTACAGCGATTTATATGAAGTTGTTCAAAAACGCTTTATTTCGCCAAGACAATGCGTTTCTCACTGTTACATGCATTTGAATGGGAAACTCGCCTGAAACAAAGTATAGGTTTTCATTATGTGAATAATTTTAAAATCTTAGCTCAAACGGCTGCAAAACCTGTTTGCCCAGCACGGGGATATTGAGTTCTATAAGATAAAGCCATAAACATGGTTGTCTGAGTCTTCTATCAAAAGTTACAGCGATTTATATGAAGTGGTTGAAAATCGCTTTATTTCGCCAAGACAGTGTATTTCTCACTGTTACATGCATTTGAATGGGAAACTCACCCGAGACAAAGTATAGGTTTTCATTATGTGAATAATTTTAAAATCTTAGCTCAAACGGCTGCAAAACCTGTTCTGTTTGCCCAGCACGGGGATATTGAGTTCTATAAGATAAAGCCATAAACATGTTTGTCTGAGTCTTCTATCAAAAGTTACAGCGATTTATATGAAGTTGTTCAAAAACGCTTTATTTCGCCAAGACAATGCGTTTCTCACTGTTACATGCATTTGAATGGGAAACTCACCCGAGACAAAGTATAGGTTTTCATTATGTGAATAATTTTAAAATCTTAGCTCAAACGGCTGCAAAACCTGTTCTGTTTGCCCAGCACGGGGATATTGAGTTCTATAAGATAAAGCCATAAACATGTTTGTCTGAGTCTTCTATCAAAAGTTACAGCGATTTATATGAAGTTGTTCAAAAACGCTTTATTTCGCCAAGACAATGCGTTTCTCACTGTTACATGCATTTGAATGGGAAACTCGCCTGAAACAAAGTATAGGTTTTCATTATGTGAATAATTTTTAAATCTTAGCTCAAACGGCTGCAAAACCTGTTCTGTTTGCCCAGCACGGGGATATTGAGTTCTATAAGATAAAGCCATAAACATGTTTGTCTGAGTCTTCTATCAAAAGTTACAGCGATTTATATGAAGTTGTTCAAAAACGCTTTATTTCGCCAAGACAGTGTGTTTCTCACTGTTACATGCATTTGAATGGGAAACTCACCCGAGACAAAGTATAGGTTTTCATTATGTGAATAATTTTAAAATCTTAGCTCAAACGGCTGCAAAACCTGTTCTGTTTGCCCAGCACGGGGATATTGAGTTCTATAAGATAAAGCCATAAACATGTTTGTCTGAGTCTTCTATCAAAAGTTACAGCGATTTATATGAAGTTGTTCAAAAACGCTTTATTTCGCCAAGACAATGCGTTTCTCACTGTTACATGCATTTGAATGGGAAACTCGCCTGAAACAAAGTATAGGTTTTCATTATGTGAATCATTTTAAAATCTTAGCTCAAACGGCTGCAAAACCTGTTTGCCCAGCACGGGGATATTGAGTTCTATAAGATAAAGCCATAAACATGGTTGTCTGAGTCTTCTATCAAAAGTTAAAGCGATTTATATGAAGTTGTTCAAAAACGCTTTATTTCGCCAAGACAATGCGTTTCTCACTGTTACATGCATTTGAATGGGAAACTCACCTGAAACAAAGTATAGGTTTTCATTATGTGAATCATTTTAAAATCTTAGCTCAAACCCCTGCAAAACCTGTTCTGTTTGCCCAGCACGGGGATATTGAGTTCTATAAGATAAAGCCATAAACATGTTTGTCTGAGTCTTCTATCAAAAGTTACAGCGATTTATATGAAGTTGTTCAAAAACGCTTTATTTCGCCAAGACAATGCGTTTTTCACTGTTACATGCATTTGAATGGGAAACTCGCCTGAAACAAAGTATAGGTTTTCATTATGTGAATCATTTTAAAATCTTAGCTCAAACGGCTGCAAAACCTGTTTGCCCAGCACGGGGATATTGAGTTCTATAAGATAAAGCCATAAACATGGTTGTCTGAGTCTTCTATCAAAAGTTACAGCGATTTATATGAAGTTGTTCAAAAACGCTTTATTTCGCCAAGACAATGCGTTTCTCACTGTTACATGCATTTGAATGGGAAACTCGCCTGAAACAAAGTATAGGTTTTCATTATGTGAATAATTTTTAAATCTTAGCTCAAACGGCTGCAAAACCTGTTTGCCCAGCACGGGGATATTGAGTTCTATAAGATAAAGCCATAAACATGTTTGTCTGAGTCTTCTATCAAAAGTTACAGCGATTTATATGAAGTGGTTGAAAATCGCTTTATTTTGCCAAGACAGTGTGTTTCTCACTGTTACATGCATTTGAATGGGAAACTCACCCGAAACAAAGTATAGGTTTTCATTATGTGAATCATTTTAAAATCTTAGCTCAAACCCCTGCAAAACCTGTTCTGTTTGCCCAGCACGGGGATATTGAGTTCTATAAGATAAAGCCATAAACATGTTTGTCTGAGTCTTCTATCAAAAGTTACAGCGATTTATATGAAGTGGTTGAAAATCGCTTTATTTCGCCAAGACAGTGTGTTTCTCACTGTTACATGCATTTGAATGGGAAACTCACCCGAAACAAAGTATAGGTTTTCATTATGTGAATAATTTTAAAATCTTAGCTCAAACGGCTGCAAAACCTGTTTGCCCAGCACGGGGATATTGAGTTCTATAAGATAAAGCCATAAACATGGTTGTCTGAGTCTTCTATCAAAAGTTAAAGCGATTTATATGAAGTTGTTCAAAAACGCTTTATTTCGCCAAGACAATGCGTTTCTCACTGTTACATGCATTTGAATGGGAAACTCACCTGAAACAAAGTATAGGTTTTCATTATGTGAATCATTTTAAAATCTTAGCTCAAACCCCTGCAAAACCTGTTCTGTTTGCCCAGCACGGGGATATTGAGTTCTATAAGATAAAGCCATAAACATGTTTGTCTGAGTCTTCTATCAAAAGTTACAGCGATTTATATGAAGTTGTTCAAAAACGCTTTATTTCGCCAAGACAATGCGTTTTTCACTGTTACATGCATTTGAATGGGAAACTCGCCTGAAACAAAGTATAGGTTTTCATTATGTGAATCATTTTAAAATCTTAGCTCAAACGGCTGCAAAACCTGTTTGCCCAGCACGGGGATATTGAGTTCTATAAGATAAAGCCATAAACATGGTTGTCTGAGTCTTCTATCAAAAGTTACAGCGATTTATATGAAGTTGTTCAAAAACGCTTTATTTCGCCAAGACAATGCGTTTCTCACTGTTACATGCATTTGAATGGGAAACTCGCCTGAAACAAAGTATAGGTTTTCATTATGTGAATAATTTTTAAATCTTAGCTCAAACGGCTGCAAAACCTGTTTGCCCAGCACGGGGATATTGAGTTCTATAAGATAAAGCCATAAACATGTTTGTCTGAGTCTTCTATCAAAAGTTACAGCGATTTATATGAAGTGGTTGAAAATCGCTTTATTTTGCCAAGACAGTGTGTTTCTCACTGTTACATGCATTTGAATGGGAAACTCACCCGAAACAAAGTATAGGTTTTCATTATGTGAATAATTTTAAAATCTTAGCTCAAACGGCTGCAAAACCTGTTTGCCCAGCACGGGGATATTGAGTTCTATAAGATAAAGCCATAAACATGTTTGTCTGAGTCTTCTATCAAAAGTTACAGCGATTTATATGAAGTTGTTCAAAAACGCTTTATTTCGCCAAGACAATGCGTTTCTCACTGTTACATGCATTTGAATGGGAAACTCGCCTGAAACAAAGTATAGGTTTTCATTATGTGAATAATTTTAAAATCTTAGCTCAAACGGCTGCAAAACCTGTTTGCCCAGCACGGGGATATTGAGTTCTATAAGATAAAGCCATAAACATGTTTGTCTGAGTCTTCTATCAAAAGTTACAGCGATTTATATGAAGTGGTTGAAAATCGCTTTATTTCGCCAAGACAGTGTGTTTCTCACTGTTACATGCATTTGAATGGGAAACTCACCCGAGACAAAGTATAGGTTTTCATTATGTGAATAATTTTAAAATCTTAGCTCAAACGGCTGCAAAACCTGTTCTGTTTGCCCAGCACGGGGATATTGAGTTCTATAAGATAAAGCCATAAACATGTTTGTCTGAGTCTTCTATCAAAAGTTACAGCGATTTATATGAAGTTGTTCAAAAACGCTTTATTTCGCCAAGACAATGCGTTTCTCACTGTTACATGCATTTGAATGGGAAACTCGCCTGAAACAAAGTATAGGTTTTCATTATGTGAATCATTTTAAAATCTTAGCTCAAACGGCTGCAAAACCTGTTTGCCCAGCACGGGGATATTGAGTTCTATAAGATAAAGCCATAAACATGTTTGTCTGAGTCTTCTATCAAAAGTTACAGCGATTTATATGAAGTTGTTCAAAAACGCTTTATTTCGCCAAGACAATGCGTTTCTCACTGTTACATGCATTTGAATGGGAAACTCGCCTGAAACAAAGTATAGGTTTTCATTATGTGAATAATTTTAAAATCTTAGCTCAAACGGCTGCAAAACCTGTTTGCCCAGCACGGGGATATTGAGTTCTATAAGATAAAGCCATAAACATGGTTGTCTGAGTCTTCTATCAAAAGTTACAGCGATTTATATGAAGTGGTTGAAAATCGCTTTATTTCGCCAAGACAGTGTATTTCTCACTGTTACATGCATTTGAATGGGAAACTCACCCGAGACAAAGTATAGGTTTTCATTATGTGAATAATTTTAAAATCTTAGCTCAAACGGCTGCAAAACCTGTTCTGTTTGCCCAGCACGGGGATATTGAGTTCTATAAGATAAAGCCATAAACATGTTTGTCTGAGTCTTCTATCAAAAGTTACAGCGATTTATATGAAGTTGTTCAAAAACGCTTTATTTCGCCAAGACAATGCGTTTCTCACTGTTACATGCATTTGAATGGGAAACTCACCCGAGACAAAGTATAGGTTTTCATTATGTGAATAATTTTAAAATCTTAGCTCAAACGGCTGCAAAACCTGTTCTGTTTGCCCAGCACGGGGATATTGAGTTCTATAAGATAAAGCCATAAACATGTTTGTCTGAGTCTTCTATCAAAAGTTACAGCGATTTATATGAAGTTGTTCAAAAACGCTTTATTTCGCCAAGACAATGCGTTTCTCACTGTTACATGCATTTGAATGGGAAACTCGCCTGAAACAAAGTATAGGTTTTCATTATGTGAATAATTTTTAAATCTTAGCTCAAACGGCTGCAAAACCTGTTCTGTTTGCCCAGCACGGGGATATTGAGTTCTATAAGATAAAGCCATAAACATGTTTGTCTGAGTCTTCTATCAAAAGTTACAGCGATTTATATGAAGTTGTTCAAAAACGCTTTATTTCGCCAAGACAGTGTGTTTCTCACTGTTACATGCATTTGAATGGGAAACTCACCCGAGACAAAGTATAGGTTTTCATTATGTGAATAATTTTAAAATCTTAGCTCAAACGGCTGCAAAACCTGTTCTGTTTGCCCAGCACGGGGATATTGAGTTCTATAAGATAAAGCCATAAACATGTTTGTCTGAGTCTTCTATCAAAAGTTACAGCGATTTATATGAAGTTGTTCAAAAACGCTTTATTTCGCCAAGACAATGCGTTTCTCACTGTTACATGCATTTGAATGGGAAACTCGCCTGAAACAAAGTATAGGTTTTCATTATGTGAATCATTTTAAAATCTTAGCTCAAACGGCTGCAAAACCTGTTTGCCCAGCACGGGGATATTGAGTTCTATAAGATAAAGCCATAAACATGGTTGTCTGAGTCTTCTATCAAAAGTTAAAGCGATTTATATGAAGTTGTTCAAAAACGCTTTATTTCGCCAAGACAATGCGTTTCTCACTGTTACATGCATTTGAATGGGAAACTCACCTGAAACAAAGTATAGGTTTTCATTATGTGAATCATTTTAAAATCTTAGCTCAAACCCCTGCAAAACCTGTTCTGTTTGCCCAGCACGGGGATATTGAGTTCTATAAGATAAAGCCATAAACATGTTTGTCTGAGTCTTCTATCAAAAGTTACAGCGATTTATATGAAGTTGTTCAAAAACGCTTTATTTCGCCAAGACAATGCGTTTTTCACTGTTACATGCATTTGAATGGGAAACTCGCCTGAAACAAAGTATAGGTTTTCATTATGTGAATCATTTTAAAATCTTAGCTCAAACGGCTGCAAAACCTGTTTGCCCAGCACGGGGATATTGAGTTCTATAAGATAAAGCCATAAACATGGTTGTCTGAGTCTTCTATCAAAAGTTACAGCGATTTATATGAAGTTGTTCAAAAACGCTTTATTTCGCCAAGACAATGCGTTTCTCACTGTTACATGCATTTGAATGGGAAACTCGCCTGAAACAAAGTATAGGTTTTCATTATGTGAATAATTTTTAAATCTTAGCTCAAACGGCTGCAAAACCTGTTTGCCCAGCACGGGGATATTGAGTTCTATAAGATAAAGCCATAAACATGTTTGTCTGAGTCTTCTATCAAAAGTTACAGCGATTTATATGAAGTGGTTGAAAATCGCTTTATTTTGCCAAGACAGTGTGTTTCTCACTGTTACATGCATTTGAATGGGAAACTCACCCGAAACAAAGTATAGGTTTTCATTATGTGAATCATTTTAAAATCTTAGCTCAAACCCCTGCAAAACCTGTTCTGTTTGCCCAGCACGGGGATATTGAGTTCTATAAGATAAAGCCATAAACATGTTTGTCTGAGTCTTCTATCAAAAGTTACAGCGATTTATATGAAGTGGTTGAAAATCGCTTTATTTCGCCAAGACAGTGTGTTTCTCACTGTTACATGCATTTGAATGGGAAACTCACCCGAAACAAAGTATAGGTTTTCATTATGTGAATAATTTTAAAATCTTAGCTCAAACGGCTGCAAAACCTGTTTGCCCAGCACGGGGATATTGAGTTCTATAAGATAAAGCCATAAACATGGTTGTCTGAGTCTTCTATCAAAAGTTAAAGCGATTTATATGAAGTTGTTCAAAAACGCTTTATTTCGCCAAGACAATGCGTTTCTCACTGTTACATGCATTTGAATGGGAAACTCACCTGAAACAAAGTATAGGTTTTCATTATGTGAATCATTTTAAAATCTTAGCTCAAACCCCTGCAAAACCTGTTCTGTTTGCCCAGCACGGGGATATTGAGTTCTATAAGATAAAGCCATAAACATGTTTGTCTGAGTCTTCTATCAAAAGTTACAGCGATTTATATGAAGTTGTTCAAAAACGCTTTATTTCGCCAAGACAATGCGTTTTTCACTGTTACATGCATTTGAATGGGAAACTCGCCTGAAACAAAGTATAGGTTTTCATTATGTGAATCATTTTAAAATCTTAGCTCAAACGGCTGCAAAACCTGTTTGCCCAGCACGGGGATATTGAGTTCTATAAGATAAAGCCATAAACATGGTTGTCTGAGTCTTCTATCAAAAGTTACAGCGATTTATATGAAGTTGTTCAAAAACGCTTTATTTCGCCAAGACAATGCGTTTCTCACTGTTACATGCATTTGAATGGGAAACTCGCCTGAAACAAAGTATAGGTTTTCATTATGTGAATAATTTTTAAATCTTAGCTCAAACGGCTGCAAAACCTGTTTGCCCAGCACGGGGATATTGAGTTCTATAAGATAAAGCCATAAACATGTTTGTCTGAGTCTTCTATCAAAAGTTACAGCGATTTATATGAAGTGGTTGAAAATCGCTTTATTTTGCCAAGACAGTGTGTTTCTCACTGTTACATGCATTTGAATGGGAAACTCACCCGAAACAAAGTATAGGTTTTCATTATGTGAATCATTTTAAAATCTTAGCTCAAACCCCTGCAAAACCTGTTCTGTTTGCCCAGCACGGGGATATTGAGTTCTATAAGATAAAGCCATAAACATGTTTGTCTGAGTCTTCTATCAAAAGTTACAGCGATTTATATGAAGTGGTTGAAAATCGCTTTATTTCGCCAAGACAGTGTGTTTCTCACTGTTACATGCATTTGAATGGGAAACTCACCCGAAACAAAGTATAGGTTTTCATTATGTGAATAATTTTAAAATCTTAGCTCAAACGGCTGCAAAACCTGTTTGCCCAGCACGGGGATATTGAGTTCTATAAGATAAAGCCATAAACATGTTTGTCTGAGTCTTCTATCAAAAGTTACAGCGATTTATATGAAGTTGTTCAAAAACGCTTTATTTCGCCAAGACAATGCGTTTCTCACTGTTACATGCATTTGAATGGGAAACTCGCCTGAAACAAAGTATAGGTTTTCATTATGTGAATAATTTTTAAATCTTAGCTCAAACGGCTGCAAAACCTGTTCTGTTTGCCCAGCACGGGGATATTGAGTTCTATAAGATAAAGCCATAAACATGGTTGTCTGAGTCTTCTATCAAAAGTTAAAGCGATTTATATGAAGTTGTTCAAAAACGCTTTATTTCGCCAAGACAATGCGTTTCTCACTGTTACATGCATTTGAATGGGAAACTCACCTGAAACAAAGTATAGGTTTTCATTATGTGAATCATTTTAAAATCTTAGCTCAAACCCCTGCAAAACCTGTTCTGTTTGCCCAGCACGGGGATATTGAGTTCTATAAGATAAAGCCATAAACATGTTTGTCTGAGTCTTCTATCAAAAGTTACAGCGATTTATATGAAGTTGTTCAAAAACGCTTTATTTCGCCAAGACAATGCGTTTTTCACTGTTACATGCATTTGAATGGGAAACTCGCCTGAAACAAAGTATAGGTTTTCATTATGTGAATCATTTTAAAATCTTAGCTCAAACGGCTGCAAAACCTGTTTGCCCAGCACGGGGATATTGAGTTCTATAAGATAAAGCCATAAACATGGTTGTCTGAGTCTTCTATCAAAAGTTACAGCGATTTATATGAAGTTGTTCAAAAACGCTTTATTTCGCCAAGACAATGCGTTTCTCACTGTTACATGCATTTGAATGGGAAACTCGCCTGAAACAAAGTATAGGTTTTCATTATGTGAATAATTTTTAAATCTTAGCTCAAACGGCTGCAAAACCTGTTTGCCCAGCACGGGGATATTGAGTTCTATAAGATAAAGCCATAAACATGTTTGTCTGAGTCTTCTATCAAAAGTTACAGCGATTTATATGAAGTGGTTGAAAATCGCTTTATTTTGCCAAGACAGTGTGTTTCTCACTGTTACATGCATTTGAATGGGAAACTCACCCGAAACAAAGTATAGGTTTTCATTATGTGAATCATTTTAAAATCTTAGCTCAAACCCCTGCAAAACCTGTTCTGTTTGCCCAGCACGGGGATATTGAGTTCTATAAGATAAAGCCATAAACATGTTTGTCTGAGTCTTCTATCAAAAGTTACAGCGATTTATATGAAGTGGTTGAAAATCGCTTTATTTCGCCAAGACAGTGTGTTTCTCACTGTTACATGCATTTG
Organism: Aulonocara sp. 'chitande type north' Nkhata Bay; assembly: GCF_057382095.1. NCBI lineage: Eukaryota > Metazoa > Chordata > Actinopteri > Cichliformes > Cichlidae > Aulonocara > Aulonocara sp. 'chitande type north' Nkhata Bay. Next base: position 6,538,591 of record NC_141359.1, on the reverse strand, counting down.
AATGGGAAACTCACCCGAAACAAAGTATAGGTTTTCATTATGTGAATAATTTTAAAATCTTAGCTCAAACGGCTGCAAAACCTGTTTGCCCAGCACGGGGATATTGAGTTCTATAAGATAAAGCCATAAACATGTTTGTCTGAGTCTTCTATCAAAAGTTACAGCGATTTATATGAAGTTGTTCAAAAACGCTTTATTTCGCCAAGACAATGCGTTTCTCACTGTTACATGCATTTGAATGGGAAACTCGCCTGAAACAAAGTATAGGTTTTCATTATGTGAATAATTTTTAAATCTTAGCTCAAACGGCTGCAAAACCTGTTCTGTTTGCCCAGCACGGGGATATTGAGTTCTATAAGATAAAGCCATAAACATGTTTGTCTGAGTCTTCTATCAAAAGTTACAGCGATTTATATGAAGTTGTTCAAAAACGCTTTATTTCGCCAAGACAATGCGTTTCTCACTGTTACATGCATTTGAATGGGAAACTCGCCTGAAACAAAGTATAGGTTTTCATTATGTGAATAATTTTTAAATCTTAGCTCAAACGGCTGCAAAACCTGTTTGCCCAGCACGGGGATATTGAGTTCTATAAGATAAAGCCATAAACATGGTTGTCTGAGTCTTCTATCAAAAGTTAAAGCGATTTATATGAAGTTGTTCAAAAACGCTTTATTTCGCCAAGACAATGCGTTTCTCACTGTTACATGCATTTGAATGGGAAACTCACCTGAAACAAAGTATAGGTTTTCATTATGTGAATCATTTTAAAATCTTAGCTCAAACCCCTGCAAAACCTGTTCTGTTTGCCCAGCACGGGGATATTGAGTTCTATAAGATAAAGCCATAAACATGTTTGTCTGAGTCTTCTATCAAAAGTTACAGCGATTTATATGAAGTTGTTCAAAAACGCTTTATTTCGCCAAGACAATGCGTTTTTCACTGTTACATGCATTTGAATGGGAAACTCGCCTGAAACAAAGTATAGGTTTTCATTATGTGAATCATTTTAAAATCTTAGCTCAAACGGCTGCAAAACCTGTTTGCCCAGCACGGGGATATTGAGTTCTATAAGATAAAGCCATAAACATGGTTGTCTGAGTCTTCTATCAAAAGTTACAGCGATTTATATGAAGTTGTTCAAAAACGCTTTATTTCGCCAAGACAATGCGTTTCTCACTGTTACATGCATTTGAATGGGAAACTCGCCTGAAACAAAGTATAGGTTTTCATTATGTGAATAATTTTTAAATCTTAGCTCAAACGGCTGCAAAACCTGTTTGCCCAGCACGGGGATATTGAGTTCTATAAGATAAAGCCATAAACATGTTTGTCTGAGTCTTCTATCAAAAGTTACAGCGATTTATATGAAGTGGTTGAAAATCGCTTTATTTTGCCAAGACAGTGTGTTTCTCACTGTTACATGCATTTGAATGGGAAACTCACCCGAAACAAAGTATAGGTTTTCATTATGTGAATAATTTTAAAATCTTAGCTCAAACGGCTGCAAAACCTGTTTGCCCAGCACGGGGATATTGAGTTCTATAAGATAAAGCCATAAACATGTTTGTCTGAGTCTTCTATCAAAAGTTACAGCGATTTATATGAAGTTGTTCAAAAACGCTTTATTTCGCCAAGACAATGCGTTTCTCACTGTTACATGCATTTGAATGGGAAACTCGCCTGAAACAAAGTATAGGTTTTCATTATGTGAATCATTTTAAAATCTTAGCTCAAACCCCTGCAAAACCTGTTCTGTTTGCCCAGCACGGGGATATTGAGTTCTATAAGATAAAGCCATAAACATGTTTGTCTGAGTCTTCTATCAAAAGTTACAGCGATTTATATGAAGTGGTTGAAAATCGCTTTATTTCGCCAAGACAGTGTGTTTCTCACTGTTACATGCATTTGAATGGGAAACTCACCCGAAACAAAGTATAGGTTTTCATTATGTGAATAATTTTAAAATCTTAGCTCAAACGGCTGCAAAACCTGTTTGCCCAGCACGGGGATATTGAGTTCTATAAGATAAAGCCATAAACATGTTTGTCTGAGTCTTCTATCAAAAGTTACAGCGATTTATATGAAGTTGTTCAAAAACGCTTTATTTCGCCAAGACAATGCGTTTCTCACTGTTACATGCATTTGAATGGGAAACTCGCCTGAAACAAAGTATAGGTTTTCATTATGTGAATAATTTTTAAATCTTAGCTCAAACGGCTGCAAAACCTGTTCTGTTTGCCCAGCACGGGGATATTGAGTTCTATAAGATAAAGCCATAAACATGTTTGTCTGAGTCTTCTATCAAAAGTTACAGCGATTTATATGAAGTTGTTCAAAAACGCTTTATTTCGCCAAGACAATGCGTTTCTCACTGTTACATGCATTTGAATGGGAAACTCGCCTGAAACAAAGTATAGGTTTTCATTATGTGAATAATTTTTAAATCTTAGCTCAAACGGCTGCAAAACCTGTTTGCCCAGCACGGGGATATTGAGTTCTATAAGATAAAGCCATAAACATGTTTGTCTGAGTCTTCTATCAAAAGTTACAGCGATTTATATGAAGTTGTTCAAAAACGCTTTATTTCGCCAAGACAATGCGTTTCTCACTGTTACATGCATTTGAATGGGAAACTCGCCTGAAACAAAGTATAGGTTTTCATTATGTGAATAATTTTTAAATCTTAGCTCAAACGGCTGCAAAACCTGTTTTCCCAGCACGGGGATATTGAGTTCTATAAGATAAAGCCATAAACATGTTTGTCTGAGTCTTCTATCAAAAGTTACAGCGATTTATATGAAGTTGTTCAAAAACGCTTTATTTCGCCAAGACAATGCGTTTCTCACTGTTACATGCATTTGAATGGGAAACTCGCCTGAAACAAAGTATAGGTTTTCATTATGTGAATCATTTTAAAATCTTAGCTCAAACGGCTGCAAAACCTGTTTGCCCAGCACGGGGATATTGAGTTCTATAAGATAAAGCCATAAACATGTTTGTCTGAGTCTTCTATCAAAAGTTACAGCGATTTATATGAAGTTGTTCAAAAACGCTTTATTTCGCCAAGACAATGCGTTTCTCACTGTTACATGCATTTGAATGGGAAACTCGCCTGAAACAAAGTATAGGTTTTCATTATGTGAATCATTTTAAAATCTTAGCTCAAACCCCTGCAAAACCTGTTCTGTTTGCCCAGCACGGGGATATTGAGTTCTATAAGATAAAGCCATAAACATGTTTGTCTGAGTCTTCTATCAAAAGTTACAGCGATTTATATGAAGTTGTTCAAAAACGCTTTATTTCGCCAAGACAATGCGTTTCTCACTGTTACATGCATTTGAATGGGAAACTCGCCTGAAACAAAGTATAGGTTTTCATTATGTGAATCATTTTTAAATCTTAGCTCAAACGGCTGCAAAACCTGTTTTCCCAGCACGGGGATATTGAGTTCTATAAGATAAAGCCATAAACATGTTTGTCTGAGTCTTCTATCAAAAGTTACAGCGATTTATATGAAGTTGTTCAAAAACGCTTTATTTCGCCAAGACAATGCGTTTCTCACTGTTACATGCATTTGAATGGGAAACTCGCCTGAAACAAAGTATAGGTTTTCATTATGTGAATAATTTTTAAATCTTAGCTCAAACGGCTGCAAAACCTGTTTGCCCAGCACGGGGATATTGAGTTCTATAAGATAAAGCCATAAACATGTTTGTCTGAGTCTTCTATCAAAAGTTACAGCGATTTATATGAAGTGGTTGAAAATCGCTTTATTTCGCCAAGACAGTGTGTTTCTCACTGTTACATGCATTTGAATGGGAAACTCACCCGAAACAAAGTATAGGTTTTCATTATGTGAATAATTTTAAAATATTAGCTCAAACGGCTGCAAAACCTGTTTGCCCAGCACGGGGATATTGAGTTCTATAAGATAAAGCCATAAACATGTTTGTCTGAGTCTTCTATCAAAAGTTACAGCGATTTATATGAAGTTGTTCAAAAACGCTTTATTTCGCCAAGACAATGCGTTTCTAACTGTTACATGCATTTGAATGGGAAACTCGCCTGAAACAAAGTATAGGTTTTCATTATGTGAATAATTTTTAAATCTTAGCTCAAACGGCTGCAAAACCTGTTTGCCCAGCACGGGGATATTGAGTTCTATAAGATAAAGCCATAAACATGTTTGTCTGAGTCTTCTATCAAAAGTTACAGCGATTTATATGAAGTTGTTCAAAAACGCTTTATTTCGCCAAGACAATGCGTTTCTCACTGTTACATGCATTTGAATGGGAAACTCGCCTGAAACAAAGTATAGGTTTTCATTATGTGAATAATTTTTAAATCTTAGCTCAAACGGCTGCAAAACCTGTTTTCCCAGCACGGGGATATTGAGTTCTATAAGATAAAGCCATAAACATGTTTGTCTGAGTCTTCTATCAAAAGTTACAGCGATTTATATGAAGTTGTTCAAAAACGCTTTATTTCGCCAAGACAATGCGTTTCTCACTGTTACATGCATTTGAATGGGAAACTCGCCTGAAACAAAGTATAGGTTTTCATTATGTGAATAATTTTTAAATCTTAGCTCAAACGGCTGCAAAACCTGTTTGCCCAGCACGGGATATTGAGTTCTATAAGATAAAGCCATAAACATGTTTGTCTGAGTCTTCTATCAAAAGTTACAGCGATTTATATGAAGTTGTTCAAAAACGCTTTATTTCGCCAAGACAATGCGTTTCTCACTGTTACATGCATTTGAATGGGAAACTCGCCTGAAACAAAGTATAGGTTTTCATTATGTGAATAATTTTTAAATCTTAGCTCAAACGGCTGCAAAACCTGTTCTGTTTGCCCAGCACGGGGATATTGAGTTCTATAAGATAAAGCCATAAACATGTTTGTCTGAGTCTTCTATCAAAAGTTACAGCGATTTATATGAAGTTGTTCAAAAACGCTTTATTTCGCCAAGACAATGCGTTTCTCACTGTTACATGCATTTGAATGGGAAACTCGCCTGAAACAAAGTATAGGTTTTCATTATGTGAATCATTTTAAAATCTTAGCTCAAACGGCTGCAAAACCTGTTCTGTTTGCCCAGCACGGGGATATTGAGTTCTATAAGATAAAGCCATAAACATGTTTGTCTGAGTCTTCTATCAAAAGTTACAGCTATTTATATGAAGTTGTTCAAAAACGCTTTATTTCGCCAAGACAATGCGTTTCTCACTGTTACATGCATTTGAATGGGAAACTCGCCTGAAACAAAGTATAGGTTTTCATTATGTGAATAATTTTAAAATCTTAGCTCAAACGGCTGCAAAACCTGTTCTGTTTGCCCAGCACGGGGATATTGAGTTCTATAAGATAAAGCCATAAACATGTTTGTCTGAGTCTTCTATCAAAAGTTACAGCGATTTATATGAAGTTGTTCAAAAACGCTTTATTTCGCCAAGACAATGCGTTTCTCACTGTTACATGCATTTGAATGGGAAACTCGCCTGAAACAAAGTATAGGTTTTCATTATGTGAATAATTTTTAAATCTTAGCTCAAACGGCTGCAAAACCTGTTTGCCCAGCACGGGGATATTGAGTTCTATAAGATAAAGCCATAAACATGTTTGTCTGAGTCTTCTATCAAAAGTTACAGCGATTTATATGAAGTGGTTGAAAATCGCTTTATTTCGCCAAGACAGTGTGTTTCTCACTGTTACATGCATTTGAATGGGAAACTCACCCGAGACAAAGTATAGGTTTTCATTATGTGAATAATTTTCAAATCTTAGCTCAAACGGCTGCAAAACCTGTTCTGTTTGCCCAGCACGGGGATATTGAGTTCTATAAGATAAAGCCATAAACATGTTTGTCTGAGTCTTCTATCAAAAGTTACAGCGATTTATATGAAGTTGTTCAAAAACGCTTTATTTCGCCAAGACAATGCGTTTCTCACTGTTACATGCATTTGAATGGGAAACTCGCCTGAAACAAAGTATAGGTTTTCATTATGTGAATCATTTTAAAATCTTAGCTCAAACGGCTGCAAAACCTGTTCTGTTTGCCCAGCACGGGGATATTGAGTTCTATAAGATAAAGCCATAAACATGTTTGTCTGAGTCTTCTATCAAAAGTTACAGCGATTTATATGAAGTTGTTCAAAAACGCTTTATTTCGCCAAGACAATGCGTTTCTAACTGTTACATGCATTTGAATGGGAAACTCGACCGAAACAAAGTATAGGTTTTCATTATGTGAATAATTTTTAAATCTTAGCTCAAACGGCTGCAAAACCTGTTTGCCCAGCACGGGGATATTGAGTTCTATAAGATAAAGCCATAAACATGTTTGTCTGAGTCTTCTATCAAAAGTTACAGCGATTTATATGAAGTTGTTCAAAAACGCTTTATTTCGCCAAGACAATGCGTTTCTCACTGTTACATGCATTTGAATGGGAAACTCGCCTGAAACAAAGTATAGGTTTTCATTATGTGAATCATTTTAAAATCTTAGCTCAAACGGCTGCAAAACCTGTTCTGTTTGCCCAGCACGGGGATATTGAGTTCTATAAGATAAAGCCATAAACATGTTTGTCTGAGTCTTCTATCAAAAGTTACAGCGATTTATATGAAGTTGTTCAAAAACGCTTTATTTCGCCAAGACAATGCGTTTCTCACTGTTACATGCATTTGAATGGGAAACTCGCCTGAAACAAAGTATAGGTTTTCATTATGTGAATCATTTTAAAATCTTAGCTCAAACCCCTGCAAAACCTGTTCTGTTTGCCCAGCACGGGGATATTGAGTTCTATAAGATAAAGCCATAAACATGTTTGTCTGAGTCTTCTATCAAAAGTTACAGCGATTTATATGAAGTGGTTGAAAATCGCTTTATTTCGCCAAGACAGTGTGTTTCTCACTGTTACATGCATTTGAATGGGAAACTCACCCGAAACAAAGTATAGGTTTTCATTATGTGAATAATTTTAAAATCTTAGCTCAAACGGCTGCAAAACCTGTTCTGTTTGCCCAGCACGGGGATATTGAGTTCTATAAGATAAAGCCATAAACATGTTTGTCTGAGTCTTCTATCAAAAGTTACAGCGATTTATATGAAGTTGTTCAAAAACGCTTTATTTCGCCAAGACAATGCGTTTCTCACTGTTACATGCATTTGAATGGGAAACTCGCCTGAAACAAAGTATAGGTTTTCATTATGTGAATAATTTTAAAATCTTAGCTCAAACGGCTGCAAAACCTGTTTGCCCAGCACGGGGATATTGAGTTCTATAAGATAAAGCCATAAACATGTTTGTCTGAGTCTTCTATCAAAAGTTACAGCGATTTATATGAAGTTGTTCAAAAACGCTTTATTTCGCCAAGACAATGCGTTTCTCACTGTTACATGCATTTGAATGGGAAACTCGCCTGAAACAAAGTATAGGTTTTCATTATGTGAATCATTTTAAAATCTTAGCTCAAACGGCTGCAAAACCTGTTTGCCCAGCACGGGGATATTGAGTTCTATAAGATAAAGCCATAAACATGTTTGTCTGAGTCTTCTATCAAAAGTTACAGCGATTTATATGAAGTTGTTCAAAAACGCTTTATTTCGCCAAGACAATGCGTTTCTCACTGTTACATGCATTTGAATGGGAAACTCGCCTGAAACAAAGTATAGGTTTTCATTATGTGAATCATTTTAAAATCTTAGCTCAAACCCCTGCAAAACCTGTTCTGTTTGCCCAGCACGGGGATATTGAGTTCTATAAGATAAAGCCATAAACATGTTTGTCTGAGTCTTCTATCAAAAGTTACAGCGATTTATATGAAGTGGTTGAAAATCGCTTTATTTCGCCAAGACAGTGTGTTTCTCACTGTTACATGCATTTGAATGGGAAACTCACCCGAAACAAAGTATAGGTTTTCATTATGTGAATAATTTTAAAATCTTAGCTCAAACGGCTGCAAAACCTGTTTGCCCAGCACGGGGATATTGAGTTCTATAAGATAAAGCCATAAACATGTTTGTCTGAGTCTTCTATCAAAAGTTACAGCGATTTATATGAAGTTGTTCAAAAACGCTTTATTTCGCCAAGACAATGCGTTTCTCACTGTTACATGCATTTGAATGGGAAACTCGCCTGAAACAAAGTATAGGTTTTCATTATGTGAATAATTTTTAAATCTTAGCTCAAACGGCTGCAAAACCTGTTCTGTTTGCCCAGCACGGGGATATTGAGTTCTATAAGATAAAGCCATAAACATGTTTGTCTGAGTCTTCTATCAAAAGTTACAGCGATTTATATGAAGTTGTTCAAAAACGCTTTATTTCGCCAAGACAATGCGTTTCTCACTGTTACATGCATTTGAATGGGAAACTCGCCTGAAACAAAGTATAGGTTTTCATTATGTGAATAATTTTAAAATCTTAGCTCAAACGGCTGCAAAACCTGTTTGCCCAGCACGGGGATATTGAGTTCTATAAGATAAAGCCATAAACATGTTTGTCTGAGTCTTCTATCAAAAGTTACAGCGATTTATATGAAGTGGTTGAAAATCGCTTTATTTCGCCAAGACAGTGTGTTTCTCACTGTTACATGCATTTGAATGGGAAACTCACCCGAAACAAAGTATAGGTTTTCATTATGTGAATAATTTTAAAATATTAGCTCAAACGGCTGCAAAACCTGTTTGCCCAGCACGGGGATATTGAGTTCTATAAGATAAAGCCATAAACATGTTTGTCTGAGTCTTCTATCAAAAGTTACAGCGATTTATATGAAGTTGTTCAAAAACGCTTTATTTCGCCAAGACAATGCGTTTCTAACTGTTACATGCATTTGAATGGGAAACTCGCCTGAAACAAAGTATAGGTTTTCATTATGTGAATAATTTTTAAATCTTAGCTCAAACGGCTGCAAAACCTGTTTGCCCAGCACGGGGATATTGAGTTCTATAAGATAAAGCCATAAACATGTTTGTCTGAGTCTTCTATCAAAAGTTACAGCGATTTATATGAAGTTGTTCAAAAACGCTTTATTTCGCCAAGACAATGCGTTTCACACTGTTACATGCATTTGAATGGGAAACTCGCCTGAAACAAAGTATAGGTTTTCATTATGTGAATAATTTTTAAATCTTAGCTCAAACGGCTGCAAAACCTGTTTGCCCAGCACGGGGATATTGAGTTCTATAAGATAAAGCCATAAACATGTTTGTCTGAGTCTTCTATCAAAAGTTACAGCGATTTATATGAAGTTGTTCAAAAACGCTTTATTTCGCCAAGACAATGCGTTTCTCACTGTTACATGCATTTGAATGGGAAACTCGCCTGAAACAAAGTATAGGTTTTCATTATGTGAATAATTTTAAAATCTTAGCTCAAACGGCTGCAAAACCTGTTTGCCCAGCACGGGGATATTGAGTTCTATAAGATAAAGCCATAAACATGTTTGTCTGAGTCTTCTATCAAAAGTTACAGCGATTTATATGAAGTTGTTCAAAAACGCTTTATTTCGCCAAGACAATGCGTTTCTCACTGTTACATGCATTTGAATGGGAAACTCGCCTGAAACAAAGTATAGGTTTTCATTATGTGAATAATTTTTAAATCTTAGCTCAAACGGCTGCAAAACCTGTTTTCCCAGCACGGGGATATTGAGTTCTATAAGATAAAGCCATAAACATGTTTGTCTGAGTCTTCTATCAAAAGTTACAGCGATTTATATGAAGTTGTTCAAAAACGCTTTATTTCGCCAAGACAATGCGTTTCTCACTGTTACATGCATTTGAATGGGAAACTCGCCTGAAACAAAGTATAGGTTTTCATTATGTGAATAATTTTTAAATCTTAGCTCAAACGGCTGCAAAACCTGTTTGCCCAGCACGGGGATATTGAGTTCTATAAGATAAAGCCATAAACATGTTTGTCTGAGTCTTCTATCAAAAGTTACAGCGATTTATATGAAGTGGTTGAAAATCGCTTTATTTCGCCAAGACAGTGTGTTTCTCACTGTTACATGCATTTGAATGGGAAACTCACCCGAAACAAAGTATAGGTTTTCATTATGTGAATAATTTTAAAATATTAGCTCAAACGGCTGCAAAACCTGTTTGCCCAGCACGGGGATATTGAGTTCTATAAGATAAAGCCATAAACATGTTTGTCTGAGTCTTCTATCAAAAGTTACAGCGATTTATATGAAGTTGTTCAAAAACGCTTTATTTCGCCAAGACAATGCGTTTCTCACTGTTACATGCATTTGAATGGGAAACTCGCCTGAAACAAAGTATAGGTTTTCATTATGTGAATAATTTTAAAATCTTAGCTCAAACGGCTGCAAAACCTGTTTGCCCAGCACGGGATATTGAGTTCTATAAGATAAAGCCATAAACATGTTTGTCTGAGTCTTCTATCAAAAGTTACAGCGATTTATATGAAGTTGTTCAAAAACGCTTTATTTCGCCAAGACAATGCGTTTCTCACTGTTACATGCATTTGAATGGGAAACTCGCCTGAAACAAAGTATAGGTTTTCATTATGTGAATCATTTTAAAATCTTAGCTCAAACGGCTGCAAAACCTGTTCTGTTTGCCCAGCACGGGGATATTGAGTTCTATAAGATAAAGCCATAAACATGTTTGTCTGAGTCTTCTATCAAAAGTTACAGCGATTTATATGAAGTTGTTCAAAAACGCTTTATTTCGCCAAGACAATGCGTTTCTCACTGTTACATGCATTTGAATGGGAAACTCGCCTGAAACAAAGTATAGGTTTTCATTATGTGAATAATTTTTAAATCTTAGCTCAAACGGCTGCAAAACCTGTTTGCCCAGCACGGGGATATTGAGTTCTATAAGATAAAGCCATAAACATGTTTGTCTGAGTCTTCTATCAAAAGTTACAGCGATTTATATGAAGTGGTTGAAAATCGCTTTATTTCGCCAAGACAGTGTGTTTCTCACTGTTACATGCATTTGAATGGGAAACTCACCCGAGACAAAGTATAGGTTTTCATTATGTGAATAATTTTCAAATCTTAGCTCAAACGGCTGCAAAACCTGTTCTGTTTGCCCAGCACGGGGATATTGAGTTCTATAAGATAAAGCCATAAACATGTTTGTCTGAGTCTTCTATCAAAAGTTACAGCGATTTATATGAAGTTGTTCAAAAACGCTTTATTTCGCCAAGACAATGCGTTTCTCACTGTTACATGCATTTGAATGGGAAACTCGCCTGAAACAAAGTATAGGTTTTCATTATGTGAATCATTTTAAAATCTTAGCTCAAACGGCTGCAAAACCTGTTCTGTTTGCCCAGCACGGGGATATTGAGTTCTATAAGATAAAGCCATAAACATGTTTGTCTGAGTCTTCTATCAAAAGTTACAGCGATTTATATGAAGTTGTTCAAAAACGCTTTATTTCGCCAAGACAATGCGTTTCTAACTGTTACATGCATTTGAATGGGAAACTCGACCGAAACAAAGTATAGGTTTTCATTATGTGAATAATTTTTAAATCTTAGCTCAAACGGCTGCAAAACCTGTTTGCCCAGCACGGGGATATTGAGTTCTATAAGATAAAGCCATAAACATGTTTGTCTGAGTCTTCTATCAAAAGTTACAGCGATTTATATGAAGTTGTTCAAAAACGCTTTATTTTGCCAAGACAATGCGTTTCTCACTGTTACATGCATTTGAATGGGAAACTCGCCTGAAACAAAGTATAGGTTTTCATTATGTGAATCATTTTAAAATCTTAGCTCAAACGGCTGCAAAACCTGTTCTGTTTGCCCAGCACGGGGATATTGAGTTCTATAAGATAAAGCCATAAACATGTTTGTCTGAGTCTTCTATCAAAAGTTACAGCGATTTATATGAAGTTGTTCAAAAACGCTTTATTTCGCCAAGACAATGCGTTTCTAACTGTTACATGCATTTGAATGGGAAACTCGACCGAAACAAAGTATAGGTTTTCATTATGTGAATAATTTTTAAATCTTAGCTCAAACGGCTGCAAAACCTGTTTTCCCAGCACGGGGATATTGAGTTCTATAAGATAAAGCCATAAACATGTTTGTCTGAGTCTTCTATCAAAAGTTACAGCGATTTATATGAAGTTGTTCAAAAACGCTTTATTTCGCCAAGACAATGCGTTTCTCACTGTTACATGCATTTGAATGGGAAACTCGCCTGAAACAAAGTATAGGTTTTCATTATGTGAATAATTTTTAAATCTTAGCTCAAACGGCTGCAAAACCTGTTTGCCCAGCACGGGGATATTGAGTTCTATAAGATAAAGCCATAAACATGTTTGTCTGAGTCTTCTATCAAAAGTTACAGCGATTTATATGAAGTGGTTGAAAATCGCTTTATTTCGCCAAGACAGTGTGTTTCTCACTGTTACATGCATTTGAATGGGAAACTCACCCGAAACAAAGTATAGGTTTTCATTATGTGAATAATTTTAAAATATTAGCTCAAACGGCTGCAAAACCTGTTTGCCCAGCACGGGGATATTGAGTTCTATAAGATAAAGCCATAAACATGTTTGTCTGAGTCTTCTATCAAAAGTTACAGCGATTTATATGAAGTTGTTCAAAAACGCTTTATTTCGCCAAGACAATGCGTTTCTAACTGTTACATGCATTTGAATGGGAAACTCGCCTGAAACAAAGTATAGGTTTTCATTATGTGAATAATTTTTAAATCTTAGCTCAAACGGCTGCAAAACCTGTTTGCCCAGCACGGGGATATTGAGTTCTATAAGATAAAGCCATAAACATGTTTGTCTGAGTCTTCTATCAAAAGTTACAGCGATTTATATGAAGTGGTTGAAAATCGCTTTATTTCGCCAAGACAGTGTGTTTCTCACTGTTACATGCATTTGAATGGGAAACTCACCCGAAACAAAGTATAGGTTTTCATTATGTGAATAATTTTAAAATATTAGCTCAAACGGCTGCAAAACCTGTTTGCCCAGCACGGGGATATTGAGTTCTATAAGATAAAGCCATAAACATGTTTGTCTGAGTCTTCTATCAAAAGTTACAGCGATTTATATGAAGTTGTTCAAAAACGCTTTATTTCGCCAAGACAATGCGTTTCTCACTGTTACATGCATTTGAATGGGAAACTCGCCTGAAACAAAGTATAGGTTTTCATTATGTGAATAATTTTAAAATCTTAGCTCAAACGGCTGCAAAACCTGTTTGCCCAGCACGGGATATTGAGTTCTATAAGATAAAGCCATAAACATGTTTGTCTGAGTCTTCTATCAAAAGTTACAGCGATTTATATGAAGTTGTTCAAAAACGCTTTATTTCGCCAAGACAATGCGTTTCTCACTGTTACATGCATTTGAATGGGAAACTCGCCTGAAACAAAGTATAGGTTTTCATTATGTGAATCATTTTAAAATCTTAGCTCAAACGGCTGCAAAACCTGTTCTGTTTGCCCAGCACGGGGATATTGAGTTCTATAAGATAAAGCCATAAACATGTTTGTCTGAGTCTTCTATCAAAAGTTACAGCGATTTATATGAAGTTGTTCAAAAACGCTTTATTTCGCCAAGACAATGCGTTTCTCACTGTTACATGCATTTGAATGGGAAACTCGCCTGAAACAAAGTATAGGTTTTCATTATGTGAATAATTTTTAAATCTTAGCTCAAACGGCTGCAAAACCTGTTTGCCCAGCACGGGGATATTGAGTTCTATAAGATAAAGCCATAAACATGTTTGTCTGAGTCTTCTATCAAAAGTTACAGCGATTTATATGAAGTGGTTGAAAATCGCTTTATTTCGCCAAGACAGTGTGTTTCTCACTGTTACATGCATTTGAATGGGAAACTCACCCGAGACAAAGTATAGGTTTTCATTATGTGAATAATTTTCAAATCTTAGCTCAAACGGCTGCAAAACCTGTTCTGTTTGCCCAGCACGGGGATATTGAGTTCTATAAGATAAAGCCATAAACATGTTTGTCTGAGTCTTCTATCAAAAGTTACAGCGATTTATATGAAGTTGTTCAAAAACGCTTTATTTCGCCAAGACAATGCGTTTCTCACTGTTACATGCATTTGAATGGGAAACTCGCCTGAAACAAAGTATAGGTTTTCATTATGTGAATCATTTTAAAATCTTAGCTCAAACGGCTGCAAAACCTGTTCTGTTTGCCCAGCACGGGGATATTGAGTTCTATAAGATAAAGCCATAAACATGTTTGTCTGAGTCTTCTATCAAAAGTTACAGCGATTTATATGAAGTTGTTCAAAAACGCTTTATTTCGCCAAGACAATGCGTTTCTAACTGTTACATGCATTTGAATGGGAAACTCGACCGAAACAAAGTATAGGTTTTCATTATGTGAATAATTTTTAAATCTTAGCTCAAACGGCTGCAAAACCTGTTTGCCCAGCACGGGGATATTGAGTTCTATAAGATAAAGCCATAAACATGTTTGTCTGAGTCTTCTATCAAAAGTTACAGCGATTTATATGAAGTTGTTCAAAAACGCTTTATTTTGCCAAGACAATGCGTTTCTCACTGTTACATGCATTTGAATGGGAAACTCGCCTGAAACAAAGTATAGGTTTTCATTATGTGAATCATTTTAAAATCTTAGCTCAAACGGCTGCAAAACCTGTTCTGTTTGCCCAGCACGGGGATATTGAGTTCTATAAGATAAAGCCATAAACATGTTTGTCTGAGTCTTCTATCAAAAGTTACAGCGATTTATATGAAGTTGTTCAAAAACGCTTTATTTCGCCAAGACAATGCGTTTCTAACTGTTACATGCATTTGAATGGGAAACTCGACCGAAACAAAGTATAGGTTTTCATTATGTGAATAATTTTTAAATCTTAGCTCAAACGGCTGCAAAACCTGTTTGCCCAGCACGGGGATATTGAGTTCTATAAGATAAAGCCATAAACATGTTTGTCTGAGTCTTCTATCAAAAGTTACAGCGATTTATATGAAGTTGTTCAAAAACGCTTTATTTCGCCAAGACAATGCGTTTCTCACTGTTACATGCATTTGAATGGGAAACTCGCCTGAAACAAAGTATAGGTTTTCATTATGTGAATAATTTTTAAATCTTAGCTCAAACGGCTGCAAAACCTGTTTGCCCAGCACGGGGATATTGAGTTCTATAAGATAAAGCCATAAACATGTTTGTCTGAGTCTTCTATCAAAAGTTACAGCGATTTATATGAAGTGGTTGAAAATCGCTTTATTTCGCCAAGACAGTGTGTTTCTCACTGTTACATGCATTTGAATGGGAAACTCACCCGAAACAAAGTATAGGTTTTCATTATGTGAATAATTTTAAAATATTAGCTCAAACGGCTGCAAAACCTGTTTGCCCAGCACGGGGATATTGAGTTCTATAAGATAAAGCCATAAACATGTTTGTCTGAGTCTTCTATCAAAAGTTACAGCGATTTATATGAAGTTGTTCAAAAACGCTTTATTTCGCCAAGACAATGCGTTTCTCACTGTTACATGCATTTGAATGGGAAACTCGCCTGAAACAAAGTATAGGTTTTCATTATGTGAATAATTTTAAAATCTTAGCTCAAACGGCTGCAAAACCTGTTTGCCCAGCACGGGATATTGAGTTCTATAAGATAAAGCCATAAACATGTTTGTCTGAGTCTTCTATCAAAAGTTACAGCGATTTATATGAAGTTGTTCAAAAACGCTTTATTTCGCCAAGACAATGCGTTTCTCACTGTTACATGCATTTGAATGGGAAACTCGCCTGAAACAAAGTATAGGTTTTCATTATGTGAATCATTTTAAAATCTTAGCTCAAACGGCTGCAAAACCTGTTCTGTTTGCCCAGCACGGGGATATTGAGTTCTATAAGATAAAGCCATAAACATGTTTGTCTGAGTCTTCTATCAAAAGTTACAGCGATTTATATGAAGTTGTTCAAAAACGCTTTATTTCGCCAAGACAATGCGTTTCTCACTGTTACATGCATTTGAATGGGAAACTCGCCTGAAACAAAGTATAGGTTTTCATTATGTGAATAATTTTTAAATCTTAGCTCAAACGGCTGCAAAACCTGTTTGCCCAGCACGGGGATATTGAGTTCTATAAGATAAAGCCATAAACATGTTTGTCTGAGTCTTCTATCAAAAGTTACAGCGATTTATATGAAGTGGTTGAAAATCGCTTTATTTCGCCAAGACAGTGTGTTTCTCACTGTTACATGCATTTGAATGGGAAACTCACCCGAGACAAAGTATAGGTTTTCATTATGTGAATAATTTTCAAATCTTAGCTCAAACGGCTGCAAAACCTGTTCTGTTTGCCCAGCACGGGGATATTGAGTTCTATAAGATAAAGCCATAAACATGTTTGTCTGAGTCTTCTATCAAAAGTTACAGCGATTTATATGAAGTTGTTCAAAAACGCTTTATTTCGCCAAGACAATGCGTTTCTAACTGTTACATGCATTTGAATGGGAAACTCGCCTGAAACAAAGTATAGGTTTTCATTATGTGAATAATTTTTAAATCTTAGCTCAAACGGCTGCAAAACCTGTTTGCCCAGCACGGGGATATTGAGTTCTATAAGATAAAGCCATAAACATGTTTGTCTGAGTCTTCTATCAAAAGTTACAGCGATTTATATGAAGTTGTTCAAAAACGCTTTATTTCGCCAAGACAATGCGTTTCTCACTGTTACATGCATTTGAATGGGAAACTCGCCTGAAACAAAGTATAGGTTTTCATTATGTGAATAATTTTAAAATCTTAGCTCAAACGGCTGCAAAACCTGTTTGCCCAGCACGGGATATTGAGTTCTATAAGATAAAGCCATAAACATGTTTGTCTGAGTCTTCTATCAAAAGTTACAGCGATTTATATGAAGTTGTTCAAAAACGCTTTATTTCGCCAAGACAATGCGTTTCTCACTGTTACATGCATTTGAATGGGAAACTCGCCTGAAACAAAGTATAGGTTTTCATTATGTGAATCATTTTAAAATCTTAGCTCAAACGGCTGCAAAACCTGTTCTGTTTGCCCAGCACGGGGATATTGAGTTCTATAAGATAAAGCCATAAACATGTTTGTCTGAGTCTTCTATCAAAAGTTACAGCGATTTATATGAAGTTGTTCAAAAACGCTTTATTTCGCCAAGACAATGCGTTTCTCACTGTTACATGCATTTGAATGGGAAACTCGCCTGAAACAAAGTATAGGTTTTCATTATGTGAATAATTTTTAAATCTTAGCTCAAACGGCTGCAAAACCTGTTTGCCCAGCACGGGGATATTGAGTTCTATAAGATAAAGCCATAAACATGTTTGTCTGAGTCTTCTATCAAAAGTTACAGCGATTTATATGAAGTGGTTGAAAATCGCTTTATTTCGCCAAGACAGTGTGTTTCTCACTGTTACATGCATTTGAATGGGAAACTCACCCGAGACAAAGTATAGGTTTTCATTATGTGAATAATTTTCAAATCTTAGCTCAAACGGCTGCAAAACCTGTTCTGTTTGCCCAGCACGGGGATATTGAGTTCTATAAGATAAAGCCATAAACATGTTTGTCTGAGTCTTCTATCAAAAGTTACAGCGATTTATATGAAGTTGTTCAAAAACGCTTTATTTCGCCAAGACAATGCGTTTCTAACTGTTACATGCATTTGAATGGGAAACTCGACCGAAACAAAGTATAGGTTTTCATTATGTGAATAATTTTTAAATCTTAGCTCAAACGGCTGCAAAACCTGTTTGCCCAGCACGGGGATATTGAGTTCTATAAGATAAAGCCATAAACATGTTTGTCTGAGTCTTCTATCAAAAGTTACAGCGATTTATATGAAGTTGTTCAAAAACGCTTTATTTTGCCAAGACAATGCGTTTCTCACTGTTACATGCATTTGAATGGGAAACTCGCCTGAAACAAAGTATAGGTTTTCATTATGTGAATCATTTTAAAATCTTAGCTCAAACGGCTGCAAAACCTGTTCTGTTTGCCCAGCACGGGGATATTGAGTTCTATAAGATAAAGCCATAAACATGTTTGTCTGAGTCTTCTATCAAAAGTTACAGCGATTTATATGAAGTTGTTCAAAAACGCTTTATTTCGCCAAGACAATGCGTTTCTAACTGTTACATGCATTTGAATGGGAAACTCGACCGAAACAAAGTATAGGTTTTCATTATGTGAATAATTTTTAAATCTTAGCTCAAACGGCTGCAAAACCTGTTTGCCCAGCACGGGGATATTGAGTTCTATAAGATAAAGCCATAAACATGTTTGTCTGAGTCTTCTATCAAAAGTTACAGCGATTTATATGAAGTTGTTCAAAAACGCTTTATTTCGCCAAGACAATGCGTTTCTCACTGTTACATGCATTTGAATGGGAAACTCGCCTGAAACAAAGTATAGGTTTTCATTATGTGAATAATTTTTAAATCTTAGCTCAAACGGCTGCAAAACCTGTTTGCCCAGCACGGGGATATTGAGTTCTATAAGATAAAGCCATAAACATGTTTGTCTGAGTCTTCTATCAAAAGTTACAGCGATTTATATGAAGTGGTTGAAAATCGCTTTATTTCGCCAAGACAGTGTGTTTCTCACTGTTACATGCATTTGAATGGGAAACTCACCCGAGACAAAGTATAGGTTTTCATTATGTGAATAATTTTCAAATCTTAGCTCAAACGGCTGCAAAACCTGTTCTGTTTGCCCAGCACGGGGATATTGAGTTCTATAAGATAAAGCCATAAACATGTTTGTCTGAGTCTTCTATCAAAAGTTACAGCGATTTATATGAAGTTGTTCAAAAACGCTTTATTTCGCCAAGACAATGCGTTTCTCACTGTTACATGCATTTGAATGGGAAACTCGCCTGAAACAAAGTATAGGTTTTCATTATGTGAATAATTTTTAAATCTTAGCTCAAACGGCTGCAAAACCTGTTTGCCCAGCACGGGGATATTGAGTTCTATAAGATAAAGCCATAAACATGTTTGTCTGAGTCTTCTATCAAAAGTTACAGCGATTTATATGAAGTTGTTCAAAAACGCTTTATTTCGCCAAGACAATGCGTTTCTCACTGTTACATGCATTTGAATGGGAAACTCGCCTGAAACAAAGTATAGGTTTTCATTATGTGAATAATTTTTAAATCTTAGCTCAAACGGCTGCAAAACCTGTTTGCCCAGCACGGGGATATTGAGTTCTATAAGATAAAGCCATAAACATGTTTGTCTGAGTCTTCTATCAAAAGTTACAGCGATTTATATGAAGTGGTTGAAAATCGCTTTATTTCGCCAAGACAGTGTGTTTCTCACTGTTACATGCATTTGAATGGGAAACTCACCCGAGACAAAGTATAGGTTTTCATTATGTGAATAATTTTCAAATCTTAGCTCAAACGGCTGCAAAACCTGTTCTGTTTGCCCAGCACGGGGATATTGAGTTCTATAAGATAAAGCCATAAACATGTTTGTCTGAGTCTTCTATCAAAAGTTACAGCGATTTATATGAAGTTGTTCAAAAACGCTTTATTTCGCCAAGACAATGCGTTTCTCACTGTTACATGCATTTGAATGGGAAACTCGCCTGAAACAAAGTATAGGTTTTCATTATGTGAATAATTTTTAAATCTTAGCTCAAACGGCTGCAAAACCTGTTTGCCCAGCACGGGGATATTGAGTTCTATAAGATAAAGCCATAAACATGTTTGTCTGAGTCTTCTATCAAAAGTTACAGCGATTTATATGAAGTTGTTCAAAAACGCTTTATTTCGCCAAGACAATGCGTTTCTCACTGTTACATGCATTTGAATGGGAAACTCGCCTGAAACAAAGTATAGGTTTTCATTATGTGAATAATTTTTAAATCTTAGCTCAAACGGCTGCAAAACCTGTTCTGTTTGCCCAGCACGGGGATATTGAGTTCTATAAGATAAAGCCATAAACATGTTTGTCTGAGTCTTCTATCAAAAGTTACAGCGATTTATATGAAGTTGTTCAAAAACGCTTTATTTCGCCAAGACAATGCGTTTCTCACTGTTACATGCATTTGAATGGGAAACTCGCCTGAAACAAAGTATAGGTTTTCATTATGTGAATAATTTTTAAATCTTAGCTCAAACGGCTGCAAAACCTGTTTGCCCAGCACGGGGATATTGAGTTCTATAAGATAAAGCCATAAACATGTTTGTCTGAGTCTTCTATCAAAAGTTACAGCGATTTATATGAAGTTGTTCAAAAACGCTTTATTTCGCCAAGACAATGCGTTTCTCACTGTTACATGCATTTGAATGGGAAACTCGCCTGAAACAAAGTATAGGTTTTCATTATGTGAATAATTTTTAAATCTTAGCTCAAACGGCTGCAAAACCTGTTCTGTTTGCCCAGCACGGGGATATTGAGTTCTATAAGATAAAGCCATAAACATGTTTGTCTGAGTCTTCTATCAAAAGTTACAGCGATTTATATGAAGTTGTTCAAAAACGCTTTATTTCGCCAAGACAATGCGTTTCTCACTGTTACATGCATTTGAATGGGAAACTCGCCTGAAACAAAGTATAGGTTTTCATTATGTGAATAATTTTTAAATCTTAGCTCAAACGGCTGCAAAACCTGTTTGCCCAGCACGGGGATATTGAGTTCTATAAGATAAAGCCATAAACATGTTTGTCTGAGTCTTCTATCAAAAGTTACAGCGATTTATATGAAGTTGTTCAAAAACGCTTTATTTCGCCAAGACAATGCGTTTCTCACTGTTACATGCATTTGAATGGGAAACTCGCCTGAAACAAAGTATAGGTTTTCATTATGTGAATCATTTTAAAATCTTAGCTCAAACGGCTGCAAAACCTGTTTGCCCAGCACGGGGATATTGAGTTCTATAAGATAAAGCCATAAACATGGTTGTCTGAGTCTTCTATCAAAAGTTACAGCGATTTATATGAAGTTGTTCAAAAACGCTTTATTTCGCCAAGACAATGCGTTTCTCACTGTTACATGCATTTGAATGGGAAACTCGCCTGAAACAAAGTATAGGTTTTCATTATGTGAATAATTTTTAAATCTTAGCTCAAACGGCTGCAAAACCTGTTCTGTTTGCCCAGCACGGGGATATTGAGTTCTATAAGATAAAGCCATAAACATGTTTGTCTGAGTCTTCTATCAAAAGTTACAGCGATTTATATGAAGTTGTTCAAAAACGCTTTATTTCGCCAAGACAATGCGTTTCTCACTGTTACATGCATTTGAATGGGAAACTCGCCTGAAACAAAGTATAGGTTTTCATTATGTGAATCATTTTAAAATCTTAGCTCAAACGGCTGCAAAACCTGTTTGCCCAGCACGGGGATATTGAGTTCTATAAGATAAAGCCATAAACATGTTTGTCTGAGTCTTCTATCAAAAGTTACAGCGATTTATATGAAGTTGTTCAAAAACGCTTTATTTCGCCAAGACAATGCGTTTCTCACTGTTACATGCATTTGAATGGGAAACTCGCCTGAAACAAAGTATAGGTTTTCATTATGTGAATAATTTTTAAATCTTAGCTCAAACGGCTGCAAAACCTGTTTTCCCAGCACGGGACCTTGAGTTCTATAAGATAAAGCCATAAACATGTTTGTCTGAGTCTTCTATCAAAAGTTACAGCGATTTATATGAAGTTGTACAAAAACGCTTTCTATCGTCAAGACAGTGCGTTTCTCACTGTTACATGCATTTGAATGGGGAACTCGACCGAAACAAAGTATAGGTTTTCATTATGTGAATAATTTTAAAATCTTAGCTCAAACGGCTGCAAAACCTGTTTGCCCAGCACGGGATATTGAGTTCTATAAGATAAAGCCATAAACATGTTTGTCTGAGTCTTCTATCAAAAGTTACAGCGATTTATATGAAGTTGTTCAAAAACGCTTTATTTCGCCAAGACAATGCGTTTCTCACTGTTACATGCATTTGAATGGGAAACTCGCCTGAAACAAAGTATAGGTTTTCATTATGTGAATAATTTTTAAATCTTAGCTCAAACGGCTGCAAAACCTGTTCTGTTTGCCCAGCACGGGGATATTGAGTTCTATAAGATAAAGCCATAAACATGTTTGTCTGAGTCTTCTATCAAAAGTTACAGCGATTTATATGAAGTTGTTCAAAAACGCTTTATTTCGCCAAGACAATGCGTTTCTAACTGTTACATGCATTTGAATGGGAAACTCGCCTGAAACAAAGTATAGGTTTTCATTATGTGAATAATTTTTAAATCTTAGCTCAAACGGCTGCAAAACCTGTTTGCCCAGCACGGGGATATTGAGTTCTATAAGATAAAGCCATAAACATGTTTGTCTGAGTCTTCTATCAAAAGTTACAGCGATTTATATGAAGTTGTTCAAAAACGCTTTATTTCGCCAAGACAATGCGTTTCTCACTGTTACATGCATTTGAATGGGAAACTCGCCTGAAACAAAGTATAGGTTTTCATTATGTGAATAATTTTTAAATCTTAGCTCAAACGGCTGCAAAACCTGTTTGCCCAGCACGGGGATATTGAGTTCTATAAGATAAAGCCATAAACATGTTTGTCTGAGTCTTCTATCAAAAGTTACAGCGATTTATATGAAGTTGTTCAAAAACGCTTTATTTCGCCAAGACAATGCGTTTCTCACTGTTACATGCATTTGAATGGGAAACTCGCCTGAAACAAAGTATAGGTTTTCATTATGTGAATAATTTTTAAATCTTAGCTCAAACGGCTGCAAAACCTGTTTTCCCAGCACGGGGACCTTGAGTTCTATAAGATAAAGCCATAAACATGTTTGTCTGAGTCTTCTATCAAAAGTTACAGCGATTTATATGAAGTTGTACAAAAACGCTTTCTATCGTCAAGACAGTGCGTTTCTCACTGTTACATGCATTTGAATGGGGAACTCGACCGAAACAAAGTATAGGTTTTCATTATGTGAATAATTTTAAAATCTTAGCTCAAACGGCTGCAAAACCTGTTTGCCCAGCACGGGATATTGAGTTCTATAAGATAAAGCCATAAACATGTTTGTCTGAGTCTTCTATCAAAAGTTACAGCGATTTATATGAAGTTGTTCAAAAACGCTTTATTTCGCCAAGACAATGCGTTTCTCACTGTTACATGCATTTGAATGGGAAACTCGCCTGAAACAAAGTATAGGTTTTCATTATGTGAATCATTTTAAAATCTTAGCTCAAACGGCTGCAAAACCTGTTTGCCCGGCACGGGGATATTGAGTTCTATAAGATAAAGCCATAAACATGTTTGTCTGAGTCTTCTATCAAAAGTTACAGCGATTTATATGAAGTTGTTCAAAAACGCTTTATTTCGCCAAGACAATGCGTTTCTCACTGTTACATGCATTTGAATGGGAAACTCGCCTGAAACAAAGTATAGGTTTTCATTATGTGAATAATTTTTAAATCTTAGCTCAAACGGCTGCAAAACCTGTTTGCCCAGCACGGGGATATTGAGTTCTATAAGATAAAGCCATAAACATGTTTGTCTGAGTCTTCTATCAAAAGTTACAGCGATTTATATGAAGTTGTTCAAAAACGCTTTATTTCGCCAAGACAATGCGTTTCTCACTGTTACATGCATTTGAATGGGAAACTCGCCTGAAACAAAGTATAGGTTTTCATTATGTGAATAATTTTTAAATCTTAGCTCAAACGGCTGCAAAACCTGTTTTCCCAGCACGGGGATATTGAGTTCTATAAGATAAAGCCATAAACATGTTTGTCTGAGTCTTCTATCAAAAGTTACAGCGATTTATATGAAGTTGTTCAAAAACGCTTTATTTCGCCAAGACAATGCGTTTCTCACTGTTACATGCATTTGAATGGGAAACTCGCCTGAAACAAAGTATAGGTTTTCATTATGTGAATAATTTTAAAATCTTAGCTCAAACGGCTGCAAAACCTGTTTGCCCAGCACGGGGATATTGAGTTCTATAAGATAAAGCCATAAACATGTTTGTCTGAGTCTTCTATCAAAAGTTACAGCGATTTATATGAAGTGGTTGAAAATCGCTTTATTTCGCCAAGACAGTGTGTTTCTCACTGTTACATGCATTTGAATGGGAAACTCACCCGAAACAAAGTATAGGTTTTCATTATGTGAATAATTTTAAAATATTAGCTCAAACGGCTGCAAAACCTGTTTGCCCAGCACGGGGATATTGAGTTCTATAAGATAAAGCCATAAACATGTTTGTCTGAGTCTTCTATCAAAAGTTACAGCGATTTATATGAAGTTGTTCAAAAACGCTTTATTTCGCCAAGACAATGCGTTTCTCACTGTTACATGCATTTGAATGGGAAACTCGCCTGAAACAAAGTATAGGTTTTCATTATGTGAATAATTTTTAAATCTTAGCTCAAACGGCTGCAAAACCTGTTTGCCCAGCACGGGGATATTGAGTTCTATAAGATAAAGCCATAAACATGTTTGTCTGAGTCTTCTATCAAAAGTTACAGCGATTTATATGAAGTTGTTCAAAAACGCTTTATTTCGCCAAGACAATGCGTTTCACACTGTTACATGCATTTGAATGGGAAACTCGCCTGAAACAAAGTATAGGTTTTCATTATGTGAATCATTTTAAAATCTTAGCTCAAACGGCTGCAAAACCTGTTTGCCCAGCACGGGGATATTGAGTTCTATAAGATAAAGCCATAAACATGTTTGTCTGAGTCTTCTATCAAAAGTTACAGCGATTTATATGAAGTTGTTCAAAAACGCTTTATTTCGCCAAGACAATGCGTTTCTCACTGTTACATGCATTTGAATGGGAAACTCGCCTGAAACAAAGTATAGGTTTTCATTATGTGAATCATTTTAAAATCTTAGCTCAAACGGCTGCAGAAGCTTTTTGCCCAGCACGGGGACCTTGAGTTCTATAAGATAAAGCCATAAACATGGTTGTCTGAGTCTTCTATCAAAAGTTAAAGCGATTTATATGAAGTTGTTCAAAAACGCTTTATTTCGCCAAGACAATGCGTTTCTCACTGTTACATGCATTTGAATGGGAAACTCGCCTGAAACAAAGTATAGGTTTTCATTATGTGAATAATTTTAAAATATTAGCTCAAACGGCTGCAAAACCTGTTTGCCCAGCACGGGGATATTGAGTTCTATAAGATAAAGCCATAAACATGTTTGTCTGAGTCTTCTATCAAAAGTTACAGCGATTTATATGAAGTTGTTCAAAAACGCTTTATTTCGCCAAGACAATGCGTTTCTCACTGTTACATGCATTTGAATGGGAAACTCGCCTGAAACAAAGTATAGGTTTTCATTATGTGAATAATTTTTAAATCTTAGCTCAAACGGCTGCAAAACCTGTTTGCCCAGCACGGGGATATTGAGTTCTATAAGATAAAGCCATAAACATGTTTGTCTGAGTCTTCTATCAAAAGTTACAGCGATTTATATGAAGTTGTTCAAAAACGCTTTATTTCGCCAAGACAATGCGTTTCACACTGTTACATGCATTTGAATGGGAAACTCGCCTGAAACAAAGTATAGGTTTTCATTATGTGAATCATTTTAAAATCTTAGCTCAAACGGCTGCAAAACCTGTTTGCCCAGCACGGGGATATTGAGTTCTATAAGATAAAGCCATAAACATGTTTGTCTGAGTCTTCTATCAAAAGTTACAGCGATTTATATGAAGTTGTTCAAAAACGCTTTATTTCGCCAAGACAATGCGTTTCTCACTGTTACATGCATTTGAATGGGAAACTCGCCTGAAACAAAGTATAGGTTTTCATTATGTGAATCATTTTAAAATCTTAGCTCAAACGGCTGCAGAAGCTTTTTGCCCAGCACGGGGACCTTGAGTTCTATAAGATAAAGCCATAAACATGGTTGTCTGAGTCTTCTATCAAAAGTTAAAGCGATTTATATGAAGTTGTTCAAAAACGCTTTATTTCGCCAAGACAATGCGTTTCTCACTGTTACATGCATTTGAATGGGAAACTCGCCTGAAACAAAGTATAGGTTTTCATTATGTGAATAATTTTTAAATCTTAGCTCAAACGGCTGCAAAACCTGTTTGCCCAGCACGGGGATATTGAGTTCTATAAGATAAAGCCATAAACATGTTTGTCTGAGTCTTCTATCAAAAGTTACAGCGATTTATATGAAGTGGTTGAAAATCGCTTTATTTCGCCAAGACAGTGTGTTTCTTACTGTTACATGCATTTGAATGGGAAACTCACCCGAGACAAAGTATAGGTTTTCATTATGTGAATAATTTTAAAATCTTAGCTCAAACGGCTGCAAAACCTGTTCTGTTTGCCCAGCACGGGGATATTGAGTTCTATAAGATAAAGCCATAAACATGTTTGTCTGAGTCTTCTATCAAAAGTTACAGCGATTTATATGAAGTTGTTCAAAAACGCTTTATTTCGCCAAGACAATGCGTTTCTCACTGTTACATGCATTTGAATGGGAAACTCGCCTGAAACAAAGTATAGGTTTTCATTATGTGAATCATTTTAAAATCTTAGCTCAAACGGCTGCAAAACCTGTTTGCCCAGCACGGGGATATTGAGTTCTATAAGATAAAGCCATAAACATGGTTGTCTGAGTCTTCTATCAAAAGTTACAGCGATTTATATGAAGTTGTTCAAAAACGCTTTATTTCGCCAAGACAATGCGTTTCTCACTGTTACATGCATTTGAATGGGAAACTCGCCTGAAACAAAGTATAGGTTTTCATTATGTGAATAATTTTTAAATCTTAGCTCAAACGGCTGCAAAACCTGTTCTGTTTGCCCAGCACGGGGATATTGAGTTCTATAAGATAAAGCCATAAACATGTTTGTCTGAGTCTTCTATCAAAAGTTACAGCGATTTATATGAAGTTGTTCAAAAACGCTTTATTTCGCCAAGACAATGCGTTTCACACTGTTACATGCATTTGAATGGGAAACTCGCCTGAAACAAAGTATAGGTTTTCATTATGTGAATAATTTTTAAATCTTAGCTCAAACGGCTGCAAAACCTGTTTGCCCAGCACGGGGATATTGAGTTCTATAAGATAAAGCCATAAACATGTTTGTCTGAGTCTTCTATCAAAAGTTACAGCGATTTATATGAAGTGGTTGAAAATCGCTTTATTTCGCCAAGACAGTGTGTTTCTCACTGTTACATGCATTTGAATGGGAAACTCACCCGAAACAAAGTATAGGTTTTCATTATGTGAATAATTTTAAAATCTTAGCTCAAACGGCTGCAAAACCTGTTTGCCCAGCACGGGATATTGAGTTCTATAAGATAAAGCCATAAACATGTTTGTCTGAGTCTTCTATCAAAAGTTACAGCGATTTATATGAAGTTGTTCAAAAACGCTTTATTTCGCCAAGACAATGCGTTTCTCACTGTTACATGCATTTGAATGGGAAACTCGCCTGAAACAAAGTATAGGTTTTCATTATGTGAATAATTTTTAAATCTTAGCTCAAACGGCTGCAAAACCTGTTTGCCCAGCACGGGGATATTGAGTTCTATAAGATAAAGCCATAAACATGTTTGTCTGAGTCTTCTATCAAAAGTTACAGCGATTTATATGAAGTTGTTCAAAAACGCTTTATTTCGCCAAGACAATGCGTTTCTCACTGTTACATGCATTTGAATGGGAAACTCGCCTGAAACAAAGTATAGGTTTTCATTATGTGAATAATTTTTAAATCTTAGCTCAAACGGCTGCAAAACCTGTTTTCCCAGCACGGGGACCTTGAGTTCTATAAGATAAAGCCATAAACATGTTTGTCTGAGTCTTCTATCAAAAGTTACAGCGATTTATATGAAGTTGTACAAAAACGCTTTCTATCGTCAAGACAGTGCGTTTCTCACTGTTACATGCATTTGAATGGGGAACTCGACCGAAACAAAGTATAGGTTTTCATTATGTGAATAATTTTAAAATCTTAGCTCAAACGGCTGCAAAACCTGTTTGCCCAGCACGGGATATTGAGTTCTATAAGATAAAGCCATAAACATGTTTGTCTGAGTCTTCTATCAAAAGTTACAGCGATTTATATGAAGTTGTTCAAAAACGCTTTATTTCGCCAAGACAATGCGTTTCTCACTGTTACATGCATTTGAATGGGAAACTCGCCTGAAACAAAGTATAGGTTTTCATTATGTGAATAATTTTTAAATCTTAGCTCAAACGGCTGCAAAACCTGTTTGCCCAGCACGGGGATATTGAGTTCTATAAGATAAAGCCATAAACATGTTTGTCTGAGTCTTCTATCAAAAGTTACAGCGATTTATATGAAGTTGTTCAAAAACGCTTTATTTCGCCAAGACAATGCGTTTCTCACTGTTACATGCATTTGAATGGGAAACTCGCCTGAAACAAAGTATAGGTTTTCATTATGTGAATCATTTTAAAATCTTAGCTCAAACGGCTGCAAAACCTGTTTGCCCAGCACGGGGATATTGAGTTCTATAAGATAAAGCCATAAACATGGTTGTCTGAGTCTTCTATCAAAAGTTACAGCGATTTATATGAAGTGGTTGAAAATCGCTTTATTTCGGCAAGACAGTGTGTTTCTTACTGTTACATGCATTTGAATGGGAAACTCACCCGAGACAAAGTATAGGTTTTCATTATGTGAATAATTTTAAAATCTTAGCTCAAACGGCTGCAAAACCTGTTCTGTTTGCCCAGCACGGGGATATTGAGTTCTATAAGATAAAGCCATAAACATGTTTGTCTGAGTCTTCTATCAAAAGTTACAGCGATTTATATGAAGTTGTTCAAAAACGCTTTATTTCGCCAAGACAATGCGTTTCTCACTGTTACATGCATTTGAATGGGAAACTCGCCTGAAACAAAGTATAGGTTTTCATTATGTGAATCATTTTAAAATCTTAGCTCAAACGGCTGCAAAACCTGTTTGCCCAGCACGGGGATATTGAGTTCTATAAGATAAAGCCATAAACATGGTTGTCTGAGTCTTCTATCAAAAGTTACAGCGATTTATATGAAGTTGTTCAAAAACGCTTTATTTCGCCAAGACAATGCGTTTCTCACTGTTACATGCATTTGAATGGGAAACTCGCCTGAAACAAAGTATAGGTTTTCATTATGTGAATAATTTTTAAATCTTAGCTCAAACGGCTGCAAAACCTGTTCTGTTTGCCCAGCACGGGGATATTGAGTT
Source organism: Aulonocara sp. 'chitande type north' Nkhata Bay (assembly GCF_057382095.1). Taxonomy (NCBI): domain Eukaryota; kingdom Metazoa; phylum Chordata; class Actinopteri; order Cichliformes; family Cichlidae; genus Aulonocara; species Aulonocara sp. 'chitande type north' Nkhata Bay. The sequence continues at coordinate 6,509,387 of NC_141359.1, read as the reverse complement.
CTATAAGATAAAGCCATAAACATGTTTGTCTGAGTCTTCTATCAAAAGTTACAGCGATTTATATGAAGTTGTTCAAAAACGCTTTATTTCGCCAAGACAATGCGTTTCACACTGTTACATGCATTTGAATGGGAAACTCGCCTGAAACAAAGTATAGGTTTTCATTATGTGAATAATTTTTAAATCTTAGCTCAAACGGCTGCAAAACCTGTTTGCCCAGCACGGGGATATTGAGTTCTATAAGATAAAGTCATAAACATGTTTGTCTGAGTCTTCTATCAAAAGTTACAGCGATTTATATGAAGTGGTTGAAAATCGCTTTATTTCGCCAAGACAGTGTGTTTCTCACTGTTACATGCATTTGAATGGGAAACTCACCCGAAACAAAGTATAGGTTTTCATTATGTGAATAATTTTAAAATCTTAGCTCAAACGGCTGCAAAACCTGTTTGCCCAGCACGGGGATATTGAGTTCTATAAGATAAAGCCATAAACATGTTTGTCTGAGTCTTCTATCAAAAGTTACAGCGATTTATATGAAGTTGTTCAAAAACGCTTTATTTCGCCAAGACAATGCGTTTCTCACTGTTACATGCATTTGAATGGGAAACTCGCCTGAAACAAAGTATAGGTTTTCATTATGTGAATAATTTTTAAATCTTAGCTCAAACGGCTGCAAAACCTGTTCTGTTTGCCCAGCACGGGGATATTGAGTTCTATAAGATAAAGCCATAAACATGTTTGTCTGAGTCTTCTATCAAAAGTTACAGCGATTTATATGAAGTTGTTCAAAAACGCTTTATTTCGCCAAGACAATGCGTTTCTCACTGTTACATGCATTTGAATGGGAAACTCGCCTGAAACAAAGTATAGGTTTTCATTATGTGAATAATTTTTAAATCTTAGCTCAAACGGCTGCAAAACCTGTTTGCCCAGCACGGGGATATTGAGTTCTATAAGATAAAGCCATAAACATGTTTGTCTGAGTCTTCTATCAAAAGTTACAGCGATTTATATGAAGTTGTTCAAAAACGCTTTATTTCGCCAAGACAATGCGTTTCTCACTGTTACATGCATTTGAATGGGAAACTCGCCTGAAACAAAGTATAGGTTTTCATTATGTGAATAATTTTTAAATCTTAGCTCAAACGGCTGCAAAACCTGTTTTCCCAGCACGGGGATATTGAGTTCTATAAGATAAAGCCATAAACATGTTTGTCTGAGTCTTCTATCAAAAGTTACAGCGATTTATATGAAGTTGTTCAAAAACGCTTTATTTCGCCAAGACAATGCGTTTCTCACTGTTACATGCATTTGAATGGGAAACTCGCCTGAAACAAAGTATAGGTTTTCATTATGTGAATAATTTTAAAATCTTAGCTCAAACGGCTGCAAAACCTGTTTGCCCAGCACGGGGATATTGAGTTCTATAAGATAAAGCCATAAACATGTTTGTCTGAGTCTTCTATCAAAAGTTACAGCGATTTATATGAAGTGGTTGAAAATCGCTTTATTTCGCCAAGACAGTGTGTTTCTCACTGTTACATGCATTTGAATGGGAAACTCACCCGAAACAAAGTATAGGTTTTCATTATGTGAATAATTTTAAAATATTAGCTCAAACGGCTGCAAAACCTGTTTGCCCAGCACGGGGATATTGAGTTCTATAAGATAAAGCCATAAACATGTTTGTCTGAGTCTTCTATCAAAAGTTACAGCGATTTATATGAAGTTGTTCAAAAACGCTTTATTTCGCCAAGACAATGCGTTTCTCACTGTTACATGCATTTGAATGGGAAACTCGCCTGAAACAAAGTATAGGTTTTCATTATGTGAATAATTTTTAAATCTTAGCTCAAACGGCTGCAAAACCTGTTTGCCCAGCACGGGGATATTGAGTTCTATAAGATAAAGCCATAAACATGTTTGTCTGAGTCTTCTATCAAAAGTTACAGCGATTTATATGAAGTTGTTCAAAAACGCTTTATTTCGCCAAGACAATGCGTTTCACACTGTTACATGCATTTGAATGGGAAACTCGCCTGAAACAAAGTATAGGTTTTCATTATGTGAATAATTTTAAAATCTTAGCTCAAACGGCTGCAAAACCTGTTTGCCCAGCACGGGGATATTGAGTTCTATAAGATAAAGCCATAAACATGTTTGTCTGAGTCTTCTATCAAAAGTTACAGCGATTTATATGAAGTTGTTCAAAAACGCTTTATTTCGCCAAGACAATGCGTTTCTCACTGTTACATGCATTTGAATGGGAAACTCGCCTGAAACAAAGTATAGGTTTTCATTATGTGAATAATTTTTAAATCTTAGCTCAAACGGCTGCAAAACCTGTTCTGTTTGCCCAGCACGGGGATATTGAGTTCTATAAGATAAAGCCATAAACATGTTTGTCTGAGTCTTCTATCAAAAGTTAAAGCGATTTATATGAAGTTGTTCAAAAACGCTTTATTTCGCCAAGACAATGCGTTTCTCACTGTTACATGCATTTGAATGGGAAACTCGCCTGAAACAAAGTATAGGTTTTCATTATGTGAATAATTTTTAAATCTTAGCTCAAACGGCTGCAAAACCTGTTTGCCCAGCACGGGGATATTGAGTTCTATAAGATAAAGCCATAAACATGTTTGTCTGAGTCTTCTATCAAAAGTTACAGCGATTTATATGAAGTTGTTCAAAAACGCTTTATTTCGCCAAGACAATGCGTTTCTCACTGTTACATGCATTTGAATGGGAAACTCGCCTGAAACAAAGTATAGGTTTTCATTATGTGAATAATTTTTAAATCTTAGCTCAAACGGCTGCAAAACCTGTTTTCCCAGCACGGGGATATTGAGTTCTATAAGATAAAGCCATAAACATGTTTGTCTGAGTCTTCTATCAAAAGTTACAGCGATTTATATGAAGTTGTTCAAAAACGCTTTATTTCGCCAAGACAATGCGTTTCTCACTGTTACATGCATTTGAATGGGAAACTCGCCTGAAACAAAGTATAGGTTTTCATTATGTGAATCATTTTAAAATCTTAGCTCAAACGGCTGCAAAACCTGTTTGCCCAGCACGGGGATATTGAGTTCTATAAGATAAAGCCATAAACATGTTTGTCTGAGTCTTCTATCAAAAGTTACAGCGATTTATATGAAGTGGTTGAAAATCGCTTTATTTCGCCAAGACAGTGTGTTTCTCACTGTTACATGCATTTGAATGGGAAACTCACCCGAAACAAAGTATAGGTTTTCATTATGTGAATAATTTTAAAATATTAGCTCAAACGGCTGCAAAACCTGTTTGCCCAGCACGGGGATATTGAGTTCTATAAGATAAAGCCATAAACATGTTTGTCTGAGTCTTCTATCAAAAGTTACAGCGATTTATATGAAGTTGTTCAAAAACGCTTTATTTCGCCAAGACAATGCGTTTCTCACTGTTACATGCATTTGAATGGGAAACTCGCCTGAAACAAAGTATAGGTTTTCATTATGTGAATAATTTTTAAATCTTAGCTCAAACGGCTGCAAAACCTGTTTTCCCAGCACGGGGACCTTGAGTTCTATAAGATAAAGCCATAAACATGTTTGTCTGAGTCTTCTATCAAAAGTTACAGCGATTTATATGAAGTTGTACAAAAACGCTTTCTTTCGCCAAGACAGTGAGTTTCTCACTGTTACATGCATTTGAATGGGGAACTCGACCGAAACAAAGTATAGGTTTTCATTATGTGAATAATTTTAAAATCTTAGCTCAAACGGCTGCAAAACCTGTTTGCCCAGCACGGGATATTGAGTTCTATAAGATAAAGCCATAAACATGTTTGTCTGAGTCTTCTATCAAAAGTTACAGCGATTTATATGAAGTTGTTCAAAAACGCTTTATTTCGCCAAGACAATGCGTTTCTCACTGTTACATGCATTTGAATGGGAAACTCGCCTGAAACAAAGTATAGGTTTTCATTATGTGAATCATTTTAAAATCTTAGCTCAAACGGCTGCAAAACCTTTTTGCCCAGCACGGGGACCTTGAGTTCTATAAGATAAAGCCATAAACATGGTTGTCTGAGTCTTCTATCAAAAGTTAAAGCGATTTATATGAAGTTGTTCAAAAACGCTTTATTTCGCCAAGACAATGCGTTTCTCACTGTTACATGCATTTGAATGGGAAACTCGCCTGAAACAAAGTATAGGTTTTCATTATGTGAATAATTTTTAAATCTTAGCTCAAACGGCTGCAAAACCTGTTTGCCCAGCACGGGGATATTGAGTTCTATAAGATAAAGCCATAAACATGTTTGTCTGAGTCTTCTATCAAAAGTTACAGCGATTTATATGAAGTTGTTCAAAAACGCTTTATTTCGCCAAGACAATGCGTTTCTCACTGTTACATGCATTTGAATGGGAAACTCGCCTGAAACAAAGTATAGGTTTTCATTATGTGAATAATTTTTAAATCTTAGCTCAAACGGCTGCAAAACCTGTTCTGTTTGCCCAGCACGGGGATATTGAGTTCTATAAGATAAAGCCATAAACATGTTTGTCTGAGTCTTCTATCAAAAGTTACAGCGATTTATATGAAGTTGTTCAAAAACGCTTTATTTCGCCAAGACAATGCGTTTCTCACTGTTACATGCATTTGAATGGGAAACTCACCCGAAACAAAGTATAGGTTTTCATTATGTGAATAATTTTAAAATCTTAGCTCAAACGGCTGCAAAACCTGTTTGCCCAGCACGGGGATATTGAGTTCTATAAGATAAAGCCATAAACATGTTTGTCTGAGTCTTCTATCAAAAGTTACAGCGATTTATATGAAGTTGTTCAAAAACGCTTTATTTCGCCAAGACAATGCGTTTCTCACTGTTACATGCATTTGAATGGGAAACTCGCCTGAAACAAAGTATAGGTTTTCATTATGTGAATAATTTTTAAATCTTAGCTCAAACGGCTGCAAAACCTGTTCTGTTTGCCCAGCACGGGGATATTGAGTTCTATAAGATAAAGCCATAAACATGTTTGTCTGAGTCTTCTATCAAAAGTTACAGCGATTTATATGAAGTTGTTCAAAAACGCTTTATTTCGCCAAGACAATGCGTTTCTCACTGTTACATGCATTTGAATGGGAAACTCGCCTGAAACAAAGTATAGGTTTTCATTATGTGAATAATTTTTAAATCTTAGCTCAAACGGCTGCAAAACCTGTTTTCCCAGCACGGGGACCTTGAGTTCTATAAGATAAAGCCATAAACATGTTTGTCTGAGTCTTCTATCAAAAGTTACAGCGATTTATATGAAGTTGTACAAAAACGCTTTCTTTCGCCAAGACAGTGCGTTTCTCACTGTTACATGCATTTGAATGGGGAACTCGACCGAAACAAAGTATAGGTTTTCATTATGTGAATAATTTTTAAATCTTAGCTCAAACGGCTGCAAAACCTGTTTGCCCAGCACGGGATATTGAGTTCTATAAGATAAAGCCATAAACATGTTTGTCTGAGTCTTCTATCAAAAGTTACAGCGATTTATATGAAGTTGTTCAAAAACGCTTTATTTCGCCAAGACAATGCGTTTCTCACTGTTACATGCATTTGAATGGGAAACTCGCCTGAAACAAAGTATAGGTTTTCATTATGTGAATCATTTTAAAATCTTAGCTCAAACGGCTGCAAAACCTTTTTGCCCAGCACGGGGACCTTGAGTTCTATAAGATAAAGCCATAAACATGGTTGTCTGAGTCTTCTATCAAAAGTTAAAGCGATTTATATGAAGTTGTTCAAAAACGCTTTATTTCGCCAAGACAATGCGTTTCTCACTGTTACATGCATTTGAATGGGAAACTCGCCTGAAACAAAGTATAGGTTTTCATTATGTGAATAATTTTTAAATCTTAGCTCAAACGGCTGCAAAACCTGTTTGCCCAGCACGGGGATATTGAGTTCTATAAGATAAAGCCATAAACATGTTTGTCTGAGTCTTCTATCAAAAGTTACAGCGATTTATATGAAGTTGTTCAAAAACGCTTTATTTCGCCAAGACAATGCGTTTCTAACTGTTACATGCATTTGAATGGGAAACTCGCCTGAAACAAAGTATAGGTTTTCATTATGTGAATAATTTTTAAATCTTAGCTCAAACGGCTGCAAAACCTGTTTGCCCAGCACGGGGATATTGAGTTCTATAAGATAAAGCCATAAACATGTTTGTCTGAGTCTTCTATCAAAAGTTACAGCGATTTATATGAAGTGGTTGAAAATCGCTTTATTTCGCCAAGACAGTGTGTTTCTCACTGTTACATGCATTTGAATGGGAAACTCACCCGAAACAAAGTATAGGTTTTCATTATGTGAATAATTTTAAAATCTTAGCTCAAACGGCTGCAAAACCTGTTTGCCCAGCACGGGGACCTTGAGTTCTATAAGATAAAGCCATAAACATGTTTGTCTGAGTCTTCTATCAAAAGTTACAGCTATTTATATGAAGTTGTTCAAAAACGCTTTATTTCGCCAAGACAATGCGTTTCTCACTGTTACATGCATTTGAATGGGAAACTCGCCTGAAACAAAGTATAGGTTTTCATTATGTGAATAATTTTTAAATCTTAGCTCAAACGGCTGCAAAACCTGTTTGCCCAGCACGGGGATATTGAGTTCTATAAGATAAAGCCATAAACATGTTTGTCTGAGTCTTCTATCAAAAGTTACAGCGATTTATATGAAGTTGTTCAAAAACGCTTTATTTCGCCAAGACAATGCGTTTCTCACTGTTACATGCATTTGAATGGGAAACTCGCCTGAAACAAAGTATAGGTTTTCATTATGTGAATCATTTTAAAATCTTAGCTCAAACGGCTGCAAAACCTGTTTGCCCAGCACGGGGATATTGAGTTCTATAAGATAAAGCCATAAACATGTTTGTCTGAGTCTTCTATCAAAAGTTACAGCGATTTATATGAAGTTGTTCAAAAACGCTTTATTTCGCCAAGACAATGCGTTTCTCACTGTTACATGCATTTGAATGGGAAACTCGCCTGAAACAAAGTATAGGTTTTCATTATGTGTATAACTTGAAAATCTTAGCTCAAACAGCTGCAAATCCTGTTTTCCCAGCACGGGGACCTTGAGTTCTATAAGATAAAGCCATAAACATGTTTGTCTGAGTCTTCTATCAAAAGTTACAGCTATTTATATGAAGTTGTACAAAAACGCTTTATTTCGCCAAGACAGTGCGTTTCTCACTGTTACATGCATTTGAATGGGGAACTCGACCGAAACAAAGTATAGGTTTTCATTATGTGTATAACTTGAAAATCTTAGCTCAAACGGCTGCAAAACCTGTTCTGTTTGCCCAGCACGGGGATATTGAGTTCTATAAGATAAAGCCATAAACATGTTTGTCTGAGTCTTCTATCAAAAGTTACAGCGATTTATATGAAGTTGTTCAAAAACGCTTTATTTCGCCAAGACAATGCGTTTCTCACTGTTACATGCATTTGAATGGGAAACTCGCCTGAAACAAAGTATAGGTTTTCATTATGTGAATAATTTTTAAATCTTAGCTCAAACGGCTGCAAAACCTGTTTTCCCAGCACGGGGATATTGAGTTCTATAAGATAAAGCCATAAACATGTTTGTCTGAGTCTTCTATCAAAAGTTACAGCGATTTATATGAAGTTGTTCAAAAACGCTTTATTTCGCCAAGACAATGCGTTTCTCACTGTTACATGAATTTGAATGGGAAACTCGCCTGAAACAAAGTATAGGTTTTCATTATGTGAATAATTTTTAAATCTTAGCTCAAACGGCTGCAAAACCTGTTTTCCCAGCACGGGGACCTTGAGTTCTATAAGATAAAGCCATAAACATGTTTGTCTGAGTCTTCTATCAAAAGTTACAGCGATTTATATGAAGTTGTACAAAAACGCTTTCTTTCGCCAAGACAGTGCGTTTCTCACTGTTACATGCATTTGAATGGGGAACTCGACCGAAACAAAGTATAGGTTTTCATTATGTGAATAATTTTTAAATCTTAGCTCAAACGGCTGCAAAACCTGTTCTGTTTGCCCAGCACGGGATATTGAGTTCTATAAGATAAAGCCATAAACATGTTTGTCTGAGTCTTCTATCAAAAGTTACAGCGATTTATATGAAGTTGTACAAAAACGCTTTCTTTCGCCAAGACAGTGCGTTTCTCACTGTTACATGCATTTGAATGGGGAACTCGACCGAAACAAAGTATAGGTTTTCATTATGTGAATAATTTTTAAATCTTAGCTCAAACGGCTGCAAAACCTGTTCTGTTTGCCCAGCACGGGGATATTGAGTTCTATAAGATAAAGCCATAAACATGTTTGTCTGAGTCTTCTATCAAAAGTTACAGCGATTTATATGAAGTGGTTGAAAATCGCTTTATTTCGCCAAGACAGTGTGTTTCTCACTGTTACATGCATTTGAATGGGAAACTCACCCGAGACAAAGTATAGGTTTTCATTATGTGAATAATTTTAAAATCTTAGCTCAAACGGCTGCAAAACCTGTTTGCCCAGCACGGGGATATTGAGTTCTATAAGATAAAGCCATAAACATGTTTGTCTGAGTCTTCTATCAAAAGTTACAGCGATTTATATGAAGTTGTTCAAAAACGCTTTATTTCGCCAAGACAATGCGTTTCTCACTGTTACATGAATTTGAATGGGAAACTCGCCTGAAACAAAGTATAGGTTTTCATTATGTGAATAATTTTTAAATCTTAGCTCAAACGGCTGCAAAACCTGTTTGCCCAGCACGGGGATATTGAGTTCTATAAGATAAAGCCATAAACATGTTTGTCTGAGTCTTCTATCAAAAGTTACAGCGATTTATATGAAGTTGTTCAAAAACGCTTTATTTCGCCAAGACAATGCGTTTCTCACTGTTACATGCATTTGAATGGGAAACTCGCCTGAAACAAAGTATAGGTTTTCATTATGTGTATAACTTGAAAATCTTAGCTCAAACAGCTGCAAATCCTGTTTGCCCAGCACGGGGATATTGAGTTCTATAAGATAAAGCCATAAACATGTTTGTCTGAGTCTTCTATCAAAAGTTACAGCGATTTATATGAAGTTGTTCAAAAACGCTTTATTTCGCCAAGACAATGCGTTTCTCACTGTTACATGAATTTGAATGGGAAACTCGCCTGAAACAAAGTATAGGTTTTCATTATGTGAATCATTTTAAAATCTTAGCTCAAACGGCTGCAAAACCTCTTTGCCCAGCACGGGGACCTTGAGTTATATAAGATAAAGCCATAAACATGTTTGTCTGAGTCTTCTATCAAAAGTTACAGCGATTTATATGAAGTTGTTCAAAAACGCTTTATTTCGCCAAGACAATGCGTTTCTCACTGTTACATGAATTTGAATGGGAAACTCGCCTGAAACAAAGTATAGGTTTTCATTATGTGAATAATTTTTAAATCTTAGCTCAAACGGCTGCAAAACCTGTTTGCCCAGCACGGGGATATTGAGTTCTATAAGATAAAGCCATAAACATGTTTGTCTGAGTCTTCTATCAAAAGTTACAGCGATTTATATGAAGTTGTTCAAAAACGCTTTATTTCGCCAAGACAATGCGTTTCTCACTGTTACATGCATTTGAATGGGAAACTCGCCTGAAACAAAGTATAGGTTTTCATTATGTGTATAACTTGAAAATCTTAGCTCAAACAGCTGCAAATCCTGTTTTCCCAGCACGGGGACCTTGAGTTCTATAAGATAAAGCCATAAACATGTTTGTCTGAGTCTTCTATCAAAAGTTACAGCTATTTATATGAAGTTGTACAAAAACGCTTTATTTCGCCAAGACAGTGCGTTTCTCACTGTTACATGCATTTGAATGGGGAACTCGACCGAAACAAAGTATAGGTTTTCATTATGTGTATAACTTGAAAATCTTAGCTCAAACGGCTGCAAAACCTGTTCTGTTTGCCCAGCACGGGGATATTGAGTTCTATAAGATAAAGCCATAAACATGTTTGTCTGAGTCTTCTATCAAAAGTTACAGCGATTTATATGAAGTTGTTCAAAAACGCTTTATTTCGCCAAGACAATGCGTTTCTCACTGTTACATGCATTTGAATGGGAAACTCGCCTGAAACAAAGTATAGGTTTTCATTATGTGAATAATTTTTAAATCTTAGCTCAAACGGCTGCAAAACCTGTTTTCCCAGCACGGGGATATTGAGTTCTATAAGATAAAGCCATAAACATGTTTGTCTGAGTCTTCTATCAAAAGTTACAGCGATTTATATGAAGTTGTTCAAAAACGCTTTATTTCGCCAAGACAATGCGTTTCTCACTGTTACATGAATTTGAATGGGAAACTCGCCTGAAACAAAGTATAGGTTTTCATTATGTGAATAATTTTTAAATCTTAGCTCAAACGGCTGCAAAACCTGTTTTCCCAGCACGGGGACCTTGAGTTCTATAAGATAAAGCCATAAACATGTTTGTCTGAGTCTTCTATCAAAAGTTACAGCGATTTATATGAAGTTGTACAAAAACGCTTTCTTTCGCCAAGACAGTGCGTTTCTCACTGTTACATGCATTTGAATGGGGAACTCGACCGAAACAAAGTATAGGTTTTCATTATGTGAATAATTTTTAAATCTTAGCTCAAACGGCTGCAAAACCTGTTCTGTTTGCCCAGCACGGGATATTGAGTTCTATAAGATAAAGCCATAAACATGTTTGTCTGAGTCTTCTATCAAAAGTTACAGCGATTTATATGAAGTTGTACAAAAACGCTTTCTTTCGCCAAGACAGTGCGTTTCTCACTGTTACATGCATTTGAATGGGGAACTCGACCGAAACAAAGTATAGGTTTTCATTATGTGAATAATTTTTAAATCTTAGCTCAAACGGCTGCAAAACCTGTTCTGTTTGCCCAGCACGGGGATATTGAGTTCTATAAGATAAAGCCATAAACATGTTTGTCTGAGTCTTCTATCAAAAGTTACAGCGATTTATATGAAGTGGTTGAAAATCGCTTTATTTCGCCAAGACAGTGTGTTTCTCACTGTTACATGCATTTGAATGGGAAACTCACCCGAGACAAAGTATAGGTTTTCATTATGTGAATAATTTTAAAATCTTAGCTCAAACGGCTGCAAAACCTGTTTGCCCAGCACGGGGATATTGAGTTCTATAAGATAAAGCCATAAACATGTTTGTCTGAGTCTTCTATCAAAAGTTACAGCGATTTATATGAAGTTGTTCAAAAACGCTTTATTTCGCCAAGACAATGCCTTTCTCACTGTTACATGAATTTGAATGGGAAACTCGCCTGAAACAAAGTATAGGTTTTCATTATGTGAATCATTTTAAAATCTTAGCTCAAACGGCTGCAAAACCTCTTTGCCCAGCACGGGGACCTTGAGTTATATAAGATAAAGCCATAAACATGTTTGTCTGAGTCTTCTATCAAAAGTTACAGCGATTTATATGAAGTTGTTCAAAAACGCTTTATTTCGCCAAGACAATGCGTTTCTCACTGTTACATGAATTTGAATGGGAAACTCGCCTGAAACAAAGTATAGGTTTTCATTATGTGAATAATTTTTAAATCTTAGCTCAAACGGCTGCAAAACCTGTTTGCCCAGCACGGGGATATTGAGTTCTATAAGATAAAGCCATAAACATGTTTGTCTGAGTCTTCTATCAAAAGTTACAGCGATTTATATGAAGTTGTTCAAAAACGCTTTATTTCGCCAAGACAATGCGTTTCTCACTGTTACATGAATTTGAATGGGAAACTCGCCTGAAACAAAGTATAGGTTTTCATTATGTGAATAATTTTAAAATCTTAGCTCAAACGGCTGCAAAACCTGTTTGCCCAGCACGGGGATATTGAGTTCTATAAGATAAAGCCATAAACATGTTTGTCTGAGTCTTCTATCAAAAGTTACAGCGATTTATATGAAGTGGTTGAAAATCGCTTTATTTCGCTAAGACAGTGTGTTTCTCACTGTTACATGCATTTGAATGGGAAACTCACCCGAGACAAAGTATAGGTTTTCATTATGTGAATAATTTTAAAATCTTAGCTCAAACGGCTGCAAAACCTGTTTGCCCAGCACGGGGATATTGAGTTCTATAAGATAAAGCCATAAACATGTTTGTCTGAGTCTTCTATCAAAAGTTACAGCGATTTATATGAAGTTGTTCAAAAACGCTTTATTTCGCCAAGACAATGCGTTTCTCACTGTTACATGAATTTGAATGGGAAACTCGCCTGAAACAAAGTATAGGTTTTCATTATGTGAATCATTTTAAAATCTTAGCTCAAACGGCTGCAAAACCTGTTTGCCCAGCACGGGGATATTGAGTTCTATAAGATAAAGCCATAAACATGTTTGTCTGAGTCTTCTATCAAAAGTTACAGCGATTTATATGAAGTGGTTGAAAATCGCTTTATTTCGCCAAGACAGTGTGTTTCTCACTGTTACATGCATTTGAATGGGAAACTCACCCGAGACAAAGTATAGGTTTTCATTATGTGAATAATTTTAAAATCTTAGCTCAAACGGCTGCAAAACCTGTTTTCCCAGCACGGGGATATTGAGTTCTATAAGATAAAGCCATAAACATGTTTGTCTGAGTCTTCTATCAAAAGTTACAGCGATTTATATGAAGTGGTTGAAAATCGCTTTATTTCGCCAAGACAGTGTGTTTCTCACTGTTACATGCATTTGAATGGGAAACTCACCCGAGACAAAGTATAGGTTTTCATTATGTGAATAATTTTTAAATCTTAGCTCAAACGGCTGCAAAACCTGTTCTGTTTGCCCAGCACGGGATATTGAGTTCTATAAGATAAAGCCATAAACATGTTTGTCTGAGTCTTCTATCAAAAGTTACAGCGATTTATATGAAGTTGTACAAAAACGCTTTCTTTCGCCAAGACAGTGCGTTTCTCACTGTTACATGCATTTGAATGGGGAACTCGACCGAAACAAAGTATAGGTTTTCATTATGTGAATAATTTTAAAATCTTAGCTCAAACGGCTGCAAAACCTGTTTGCCCAGCACGGGGATATTGAGTTCTATAAGATAAAGCCATAAACATGTTTGTCTGAGTCTTCTATCAAAAGTTACAGCGATTTATATGAAGTTGTTCAAAAACGCTTTATTTCGCCAAGACAATGCGTTTCTCACTGTTACATGAATTTGAATGGGAAACTCGCCTGAAACAAAGTATAGGTTTTCATTATGTGAATCATTTTAAAATCTTAGCTCAAACGGCTGCAAAACCTCTTTGCCCAGCACGGGGACCTTGAGTTATATAAGATAAAGCCATAAACATGTTTGTCTGAGTCTTCTATCAAAAGTTACAGCGATTTATATGAAGTTGTTCAAAAACGCTTTATTTCGCCAAGACAATGCGTTTCTCACTGTTACATGAATTTGAATGGGAAACTCGCCTGAAACAAAGTATAGGTTTTCATTATGTGAATAATTTTTAAATCTTAGCTCAAACGGCTGCAAAACCTGTTTGCCCAGCACGGGGATATTGAGTTCTATAAGATAAAGCCATAAACATGTTTGTCTGAGTCTTCTATCAAAAGTTACAGCGATTTATATGAAGTTGTTCAAAAACGCTTTATTTCGCCAAGACAATGCGTTTCTCACTGTTACATGAATTTGAATGGGAAACTCGCCTGAAACAAAGTATAGGTTTTCATTATGTGAATAATTTTAAAATCTTAGCTCAAACGGCTGCAAAACCTGTTTGCCCAGCACGGGGATATTGAGTTCTATAAGATAAAGCCATAAACATGTTTGTCTGAGTCTTCTATCAAAAGTTACAGCGATTTATATGAAGTGGTTGAAAATCGCTTTATTTCGCTAAGACAGTGTGTTTCTCACTGTTACATGCATTTGAATGGGAAACTCACCCGAGACAAAGTATAGGTTTTCATTATGTGAATAATTTTAAAATCTTAGCTCAAACGGCTGCAAAACCTGTTTGCCCAGCACGGGGATATTGAGTTCTATAAGATAAAGCCATAAACATGTTTGTCTGAGTCTTCTATCAAAAGTTACAGCGATTTATATGAAGTGGTTGAAAATCGCTTTATTTCGCTAAGACAGTGTGTTTCTCACTGTTACATGCATTTGAATGGGAAACTCACCCGAGACAAAGTATAGGTTTTCATTATGTGAATAATTTTAAAATCTTAGCTCAAACGGCTGCAAAACCTGTTTGCCCAGCACGGGGATATTGAGTTCTATAAGATAAAGCCATAAACATGTTTGTCTGAGTCTTCTATCAAAAGTTACAGCGATTTATATGAAGTTGTTCAAAAACGCTTTATTTCGCCAAGACAATGCGTTTCTCACTGTTACATGAATTTGAATGGGAAACTCGCCTGAAACAAAGTATAGGTTTTCATTATGTGAATCATTTTAAAATCTTAGCTCAAACGGCTGCAAAACCTGTTTGCCCAGCATGGGGATATTGAGTTCTATAAGATAAAGCCATAAACATGTTTGTCTGAGTCTTCTATCAAAAGTTACAGCGATTTATATGAAGTGGTTGAAAATCGCTTTATTTCGCCAAGACAGTGTGTTTCTCACTGTTACATGCATTTGAATGGGAAACTCACCCGAGACAAAGTATAGGTTTTCATTATGTGAATAATTTTAAAATCTTAGCTCAAACGGCTGCAAAACCTGTTTGCCCAGCACGGGGATATTGAGTTCTATAAGATAAAGCCATAAACATGTTTGTCTGAGTCTTCTATCAAAAGTTACAGCGATTTATATGAAGTTGTTCAAAAACGCTTTATTTCGCCAAGACAATGCCTTTCTCACTGTTACATGAATTTGAATGGGAAACTCGCCTGAAACAAAGTATAGGTTTTCATTATGTGAATCATTTTAAAATCTTAGCTCAAACGGCTGCAAAACCTCTTTGCCCAGCACGGGGACCTTGAGTTATATAAGATAAAGCCATAAACATGTTTGTCTGAGTCTTCTATCAAAAGTTACAGCGATTTATATGAAGTTGTTCAAAAACGCTTTATTTCGCCAAGACAATGCGTTTCTCACTGTTACATGAATTTGAATGGGAAACTCGCCTGAAACAAAGTATAGGTTTTCATTATGTGAATAATTTTTAAATCTTAGCTCAAACGGCTGCAAAACCTGTTTGCCCAGCACGGGGATATTGAGTTCTATAAGATAAAGCCATAAACATGTTTGTCTGAGTCTTCTATCAAAAGTTACAGCGATTTATATGAAGTTGTTCAAAAACGCTTTATTTCGCCAAGACAATGCGTTTCTCACTGTTACATGAATTTGAATGGGAAACTCGCCTGAAACAAAGTATAGGTTTTCATTATGTGAATAATTTTAAAATCTTAGCTCAAACGGCTGCAAAACCTGTTTGCCCAGCACGGGGATATTGAGTTCTATAAGATAAAGCCATAAACATGTTTGTCTGAGTCTTCTATCAAAAGTTACAGCGATTTATATGAAGTGGTTGAAAATCGCTTTATTTCGCTAAGACAGTGTGTTTCTCACTGTTACATGCATTTGAATGGGAAACTCACCCGAGACAAAGTATAGGTTTTCATTATGTGAATAATTTTAAAATCTTAGCTCAAACGGCTGCAAAACCTGTTTGCCCAGCACGGGGATATTGAGTTCTATAAGATAAAGCCATAAACATGTTTGTCTGAGTCTTCTATCAAAAGTTACAGCGATTTATATGAAGTTGTTCAAAAACGCTTTATTTCGCCAAGACAATGCGTTTCTCACTGTTACATGAATTTGAATGGGAAACTCGCCTGAAACAAAGTATAGGTTTTCATTATGTGAATCATTTTAAAATCTTAGCTCAAACGGCTGCAAAACCTGTTTGCCCAGCACGGGGATATTGAGTTCTATAAGATAAAGCCATAAACATGTTTGTCTGAGTCTTCTATCAAAAGTTACAGCGATTTATATGAAGTGGTTGAAAATCGCTTTATTTCGCCAAGACAGTGTGTTTCTCACTGTTACATGCATTTGAATGGGAAACTCACCCGAGACAAAGTATAGGTTTTCATTATGTGAATAATTTTAAAATCTTAGCTCAAACGGCTGCAAAACCTGTTTTCCCAGCACGGGGATATTGAGTTCTATAAGATAAAGCCATAAACATGTTTGTCTGAGTCTTCTATCAAAAGTTACAGCGATTTATATGAAGTGGTTGAAAATCGCTTTATTTCGCCAAGACAGTGTGTTTCTCACTGTTACATGCATTTGAATGGGAAACTCACCCGAGACAAAGTATAGGTTTTCATTATGTGAATAATTTTTAAATCTTAGCTCAAACGGCTGCAAAACCTGTTCTGTTTGCCCAGCACGGGATATTGAGTTCTATAAGATAAAGCCATAAACATGTTTGTCTGAGTCTTCTATCAAAAGTTACAGCGATTTATATGAAGTTGTACAAAAACGCTTTCTTTCGCCAAGACAGTGCGTTTCTCACTGTTACATGCATTTGAATGGGGAACTCGACCGAAACAAAGTATAGGTTTTCATTATGTGAATAATTTTAAAATCTTAGCTCAAACGGCTGCAAAACCTGTTTGCCCAGCACGGGGATATTGAGTTCTATAAGATAAAGCCATAAACATGTTTGTCTGAGTCTTCTATCAAAAGTTACAGCGATTTATATGAAGTTGTTCAAAAACGCTTTATTTCGCCAAGACAATGCGTTTCTCACTGTTACATGAATTTGAATGGGAAACTCGCCTGAAACAAAGTATAGGTTTTCATTATGTGAATCATTTTAAAATCTTAGCTCAAACGGCTGCAAAACCTCTTTGCCCAGCACGGGGACCTTGAGTTATATAAGATAAAGCCATAAACATGTTTGTCTGAGTCTTCTATCAAAAGTTACAGCGATTTATATGAAGTTGTTCAAAAACGCTTTATTTCGCCAAGACAATGCGTTTCTCACTGTTACATGAATTTGAATGGGAAACTCGCCTGAAACAAAGTATAGGTTTTCATTATGTGAATAATTTTTAAATCTTAGCTCAAACGGCTGCAAAACCTGTTTGCCCAGCACGGGGATATTGAGTTCTATAAGATAAAGCCATAAACATGTTTGTCTGAGTCTTCTATCAAAAGTTACAGCGATTTATATGAAGTTGTTCAAAAACGCTTTATTTCGCCAAGACAATGCGTTTCTCACTGTTACATGAATTTGAATGGGAAACTCGCCTGAAACAAAGTATAGGTTTTCATTATGTGAATAATTTTAAAATCTTAGCTCAAACGGCTGCAAAACCTGTTTGCCCAGCACGGGGATATTGAGTTCTATAAGATAAAGCCATAAACATGTTTGTCTGAGTCTTCTATCAAAAGTTACAGCGATTTATATGAAGTGGTTGAAAATCGCTTTATTTCGCTAAGACAGTGTGTTTCTCACTGTTACATGCATTTGAATGGGAAACTCACCCGAGACAAAGTATAGGTTTTCATTATGTGAATAATTTTAAAATCTTAGCTCAAACGGCTGCAAAACCTGTTTGCCCAGCACGGGGATATTGAGTTCTATAAGATAAAGCCATAAACATGTTTGTCTGAGTCTTCTATCAAAAGTTACAGCGATTTATATGAAGTGGTTGAAAATCGCTTTATTTCGCTAAGACAGTGTGTTTCTCACTGTTACATGCATTTGAATGGGAAACTCACCCGAGACAAAGTATAGGTTTTCATTATGTGAATAATTTTAAAATCTTAGCTCAAACGGCTGCAAAACCTGTTTGCCCAGCACGGGGATATTGAGTTCTATAAGATAAAGCCATAAACATGTTTGTCTGAGTCTTCTATCAAAAGTTACAGCGATTTATATGAAGTTGTTCAAAAACGCTTTATTTCGCCAAGACAATGCGTTTCTCACTGTTACATGAATTTGAATGGGAAACTCGCCTGAAACAAAGTATAGGTTTTCATTATGTGAATCATTTTAAAATCTTAGCTCAAACGGCTGCAAAACCTGTTTGCCCAGCATGGGGATATTGAGTTCTATAAGATAAAGCCATAAACATGTTTGTCTGAGTCTTCTATCAAAAGTTACAGCGATTTATATGAAGTGGTTGAAAATCGCTTTATTTCGCCAAGACAGTGTGTTTCTCACTGTTACATGCATTTGAATGGGAAACTCACCCGAGACAAAGTATAGGTTTTCATTATGTGAATCATTTTAAAATCTTAGCTCAAACGGCTGCAAAACCTGTTTGCCCAGCACGGGGATATTGAGTTCTATAAGATAAAGCCATAAACATGTTTGTCTGAGTCTTCTATCAAAAGTTACAGCGATTTATATGAAGTTGTTCAAAAACGCTTTATTTCACCAAGACAATGCGTTTCTCACTGTTACATGCATTTGAATGGGAAACTCGCCTGAAACAAAGTATAGGTTTTCATTATGTGAATAATTTTAAAATCTTAGCTCAAACGGCTGCAAAACCTGTTTTCCCAGCACGGGGATATTGAGTTCTATAAGATAAAGCCATAAACATGTTTGTCTGAGTCTTCTATCAAAAGTTACAGCGATTTATATGAAGTGGTTGAAAATCGCTTTATTTCGCCAAGACAGTGTGTTTCTCACTGTTACATGCATTTGAATGGGAAACTCACCCGAGACAAAGTATAGGTTTTCATTATGTGAATCATTTTAAAATCTTAGCTCAAACGGCTGCAAAACCTGTTTGCCCAGCACGGGGATATTGAGTTCTATAAGATAAAGCCATAAACATGTTTGTCTGAGTCTTCTATCAAAAGTTACAGCGATTTATATGAAGTTGTTCAAAAACGCTTTATTTCGCCAAGACAATGCGTTTCTCACTGTTACATGAATTTGAATGGGAAACTCGCCTGAAACAAAGTATAGGTTTTCATTATGTGAATAATTTTAAAATCTTAGCTCAAACGGCTGCAAAACCTGTTTGCCCAGCACGGGGATATTGAGTTCTATAAGATAAAGCCATAAACATGTTTGTCTGAGTCTTCTATCAAAAGTTACAGCGATTTATATGAAGTGGTTGAAAATCGCTTTATTTCGCCAAGACAGTGTGTTTCTCACTGTTACATGCATTTGAATGGGAAACTCACCCGAGACAAAGTATAGGTTTTCATTATGTGAATAATTTTAAAATCTTAGCTCAAACGGCTGCAAAACCTGTTTGCCCAGCACGGGGATACTGAGTTCTATAAGATAAAGCCATAAACATGTTTGTCTGAGTCTTCTATCAAAAGTTACAGCGATTTATATGAAGTTGTTCAAAAACGCTTTATTTCGCCAAGACAATGCGTTTCTCACTGTTACATGAATTTGAATGGGAAACTCGCCTGAAACAAAGTATAGGTTTTCATTATGTGAATCATTTTAAAATCTTAGCTCAAACGGCTGCAAAACCTCTTTGCCCAGCACGGGGACCTTGAGTTATATAAGATAAAGCCATAAACATGTTTGTCTGAGTCTTCTATCAAAAGTTACAGCGATTTATATGAAGTTGTTCAAAAACGCTTTATTTCGCCAAGACAATGCGTTTCTCACTGTTACATGAATTTGAATGGGAAACTCGCCTGAAACAAAGTATAGGTTTTCATTATGTGAATAATTTTTAAATCTTAGCTCAAACGGCTGCAAAACCTGTTTGCCCAGCACGGGGATATTGAGTTCTATAAGATAAAGCCATAAACATGTTTGTCTGAGTCTTCTATCAAAAGTTACAGCGATTTATATGAAGTTGTTCAAAAACGCTTTATTTCGCCAAGACAATGCGTTTCTCACTGTTACATGAATTTGAATGGGAAACTCGCCTGAAACAAAGTATAGGTTTTCATTATGTGAATAATTTTAAAATCTTAGCTCAAACGGCTGCAAAACCTGTTTGCCCAGCACGGGGATATTGAGTTCTATAAGATAAAGCCATAAACATGTTTGTCTGAGTCTTCTATCAAAAGTTACAGCGATTTATATGAAGTGGTTGAAAATCGCTTTATTTCGCTAAGACAGTGTGTTTCTCACTGTTACATGCATTTGAATGGGAAACTCACCCGAGACAAAGTATAGGTTTTCATTATGTGAATAATTTTAAAATCTTAGCTCAAACGGCTGCAAAACCTGTTTGCCCAGCACGGGGATATTGAGTTCTATAAGATAAAGCCATAAACATGTTTGTCTGAGTCTTCTATCAAAAGTTACAGCGATTTATATGAAGTGGTTGAAAATCGCTTTATTTCGCTAAGACAGTGTGTTTCTCACTGTTACATGCATTTGAATGGGAAACTCACCCGAGACAAAGTATAGGTTTTCATTATGTGAATAATTTTAAAATCTTAGCTCAAACGGCTGCAAAACCTGTTTGCCCAGCACGGGGATATTGAGTTCTATAAGATAAAGCCATAAACATGTTTGTCTGAGTCTTCTATCAAAAGTTACAGCGATTTATATGAAGTTGTTCAAAAACGCTTTATTTCGCCAAGACAATGCGTTTCTCACTGTTACATGAATTTGAATGGGAAACTCGCCTGAAACAAAGTATAGGTTTTCATTATGTGAATCATTTTAAAATCTTAGCTCAAACGGCTGCAAAACCTGTTTGCCCAGCATGGGGATATTGAGTTCTATAAGATAAAGCCATAAACATGTTTGTCTGAGTCTTCTATCAAAAGTTACAGCGATTTATATGAAGTGGTTGAAAATCGCTTTATTTCGCCAAGACAGTGTGTTTCTCACTGTTACATGCATTTGAATGGGAAACTCACCCGAGACAAAGTATAGGTTTTCATTATGTGAATCATTTTAAAATCTTAGCTCAAACGGCTGCAAAACCTGTTTGCCCAGCACGGGGATATTGAGTTCTATAAGATAAAGCCATAAACATGTTTGTCTGAGTCTTCTATCAAAAGTTACAGCGATTTATATGAAGTTGTTCAAAAACGCTTTATTTCACCAAGACAATGCGTTTCTCACTGTTACATGCATTTGAATGGGAAACTCGCCTGAAACAAAGTATAGGTTTTCATTATGTGAATAATTTTAAAATCTTAGCTCAAACGGCTGCAAAACCTGTTTTCCCAGCACGGGGATATTGAGTTCTATAAGATAAAGCCATAAACATGTTTGTCTGAGTCTTCTATCAAAAGTTACAGCGATTTATATGAAGTGGTTGAAAATCGCTTTATTTCGCCAAGACAGTGTGTTTCTCACTGTTACATGCATTTGAATGGGAAACTCACCCGAGACAAAGTATAGGTTTTCATTATGTGAATCATTTTAAAATCTTAGCTCAAACGGCTGCAAAACCTGTTTGCCCAGCACGGGGATATTGAGTTCTATAAGATAAAGCCATAAACATGTTTGTCTGAGTCTTCTATCAAAAGTTACAGCGATTTATATGAAGTTGTTCAAAAACGCTTTATTTCGCCAAGACAATGCGTTTCTCACTGTTACATGCATTTGAATGGGAAACTCGCCTGAAACAAAGTATAGGTTTTCATTATGTGAATAATTTTTAAATCTTAGCTCAAACGGCTGCAAAACCTGTTTGCCCAGCACGGGGATATTGAGTTCTATAAGATAAAGCCATAAACATGTTTGTCTGAGTCTTCTATCAAAAGTTACAGCGATTTATATGAAGTGGTTGAAAATCGCTTTATTTCGCCAAGACAGTGTGTTTCTCACTGTTACATGCATTTGAATGGGAAACTCACCCGAGACAAAGTATAGGTTTTCATTATGTGAATAATTTTAAAATCTTAGCTCAAACGGCTGCAAAACCTGTTTGCCCAGCACGGGGATATTGAGTTCTATAAGATAAAGCCATAAACATGTTTGTCTGAGTCTTCTATCAAAAGTTACAGCGATTTATATGAAGTTGTTCAAAAACGCTTTATTTCACCAAGACAATGCGTTTCTCACTGTTACATGCATTTGAATGGGAAACTCGCCTGAAACAAAGTATAGGTTTTCATTATGTGAATAATTTTAAAATCTTAGCTCAAACGGCTGCAAAACCTGTTTGCCCAGCACGGGGATATTGAGTTCTATAAGATAAAGCCATAAACATGTTTGTCTGAGTCTTCTATCAAAAGTTACAGCGATTTATATGAAGTTGTTCAAAAACGCTTTATTTCACCAAGACAATGCGTTTCTCACTGTTACATGCATTTGAATGGGAAACTCGCCTGAAACAAAGTATAGGTTTTCATTATGTGAATAATTTTAAAATCTTAGCTCAAACGGCTGCAAAACCTGTTTTCCCAGCACGGGGATATTGAGTTCTATAAGATAAAGCCATAAACATGTTTGTCTGAGTCTTCTATCAAAAGTTACAGCGATTTATATGAAGTGGTTGAAAATCGCTTTATTTCGCCAAGACAGTGTGTTTCTCACTGTTACATGCATTTGAATGGGAAACTCACCCGAGACAAAGTATAGGTTTTCATTATGTGAATCATTTTAAAATCTTAGCTCAAACGGCTGCAAAACCTGTTTGCCCAGCACGGGGATATTGAGTTCTATAAGATAAAGCCATAAACATGTTTGTCTGAGTCTTCTATCAAAAGTTACAGCGATTTATATGAAGTTGTTCAAAAACGCTTTATTTCGCCAAGACAATGCGTTTCTCACTGTTACATGCATTTGAATGGGAAACTCGCCTGAAACAAAGTATAGGTTTTCATTATGTGAATAATTTTAAAATCTTAGCTCAAACGGCTGCAAAACCTGTTTGCCCAGCACGGGGATATTGAGTTCTATAAGATAAAGCCATAAACATGTTTGTCTGAGTCTTCTATCAAAAGTTACAGCGATTTATATGAAGTGGTTGAAAATCGCTTTATTTCGCCAAGACAGTGTGTTTCTCACTGTTACATGCATTTGAATGGGAAACTCACCCGAGACAAAGTATAGGTTTTCATTATGTGAATCATTTTAAAATCTTAGCTCAAACGGCTGCAAAACCTGTTTGCCCAGCACGGGGATATTGAGTTCTATAAGATAAAGCCATAAACATGTTTGTCTGAGTCTTCTATCAAAAGTTACAGCGATTTATATGAAGTTGTTCAAAAACGCTTTATTTCACCAAGACAATGCGTTTCTCACTGTTACATGCATTTGAATGGGAAACTCGCCTGAAATAAAGTATAGGTTTTCATTATGTGAATAATTTTAAAATCTTAGCTCAAACGGCTGCAAAACCTGTTTGCCCAGCACGGGGATACTGAGTTCTATAAGATAAAGCCATAAACATGTTTGTCTGAGTCTTCTATCAAAAGTTACAGCGATTTATATGAAGTTGTTCAAAAACGCTTTATTTCGCCAAGACAATGCGTTTCTCACTGTTACATGCATTTGAATGGGAAACTCGCCTGAAACAAAGTATAGGTTTTCATTATGTGAATAATTTTTAAATCTTAGCTCAAACGGCTGCAAAACCTGTTTGCCCAGCACGGGGATATTGAGTTCTATAAGATAAAGCCATAAACATGTTTGTCTGAGTCTTCTATCAAAAGTTACAGCGATTTATATGAAGTGGTTGAAAATCGCTTTATTTCGCCAAGACAGTGTGTTTCTCACTGTTACATGCATTTGAATGGGAAACTCACCCGAGACAAAGTATAGGTTTTCATTATGTGAATCATTTTAAAATCTTAGCTCAAACGGCTGCAAAACCTGTTTGCCCAGCACGGGGATATTGAGTTCTATAAGATAAAGCCATAAACATGTTTGTCTGAGTCTTCTATCAAAAGTTACAGCGATTTATATGAAGTTGTTCAAAAACGCTTTATTTCGCCAAGACAATGCGTTTCTCACTGTTACATGCATTTGAATGGGAAACTCGCCTGAAACAAAGTATAGGTTTTCATTATGTGAATAATTTTTAAATCTTAGCTCAAACGGCTGCAAAACCTGTTTGCCCAGCACGGGGATATTGAGTTCTATAAGATAAAGCCATAAACATGTTTGTCTGAGTCTTCTATCAAAGGTTACAGCGATTTATATGAAGTTGTTCAAAAACGCTTTATTTCGCCAAGACAATGCGTTTCTCACTGTTACATGCATTTGAATGGGAAACTCGCCTGAAACAAAGTATAGGTTTTCATTATGTGAATCATTTTAAAATCTTAGCTCAAACGGCTGCAAAACCTGTTTGCCCAGCACGGGGATATTGAGTTCTATAAGATAAAGCCATAAACATGTTTGTCTGAGTCTTCTATCAAAAGTTACAGCGATTTATATGAAGTGGTTGAAAATCGCTTTATTTCGCCAAGACAGTGTGTTTCTCACTGTTACATGCATTTGAATGGGAAACTCACCCGAGACAAAGTATAGGTTTTCATTATGTGAATAATTTTAAAATCTTAGCTCAAACGGCTGCAAAACCTGTTTGCCCAGCACGGGGATATTGAGTTCTATAAGATAAAGCCATAAACATGTTTGTCTGAGTCTTCTATCAAAAGTTACAGCGATTTATATGAAGTTGTTCAAAAACGCTTTATTTCGCCAAGACAATGCGTTTCTCACTGTTACATGAATTTGAATGGGAAACTCGCCTGAAACAAAGTATAGGTTTTCATTATGTGAATAATTTTAAAATCTTAGCTCAAACGGCTGCAAAACCTGTTTGCCCAGCACGGGGATATTGAGTTCTATAAGATAAAGCCATAAACATGTTTGTCTGAGTCTTCTATCAAAAGTTACAGCGATTTATATGAAGTTGTTCAAAAACGCTTTATTTCACCAAGACAATGCGTTTCTCACTGTTACATGCATTTGAATGGGAAACTCGCCTGAAATAAAGTATAGGTTTTCATTATGTGAATAATTTTAAAATCTTAGCTCAAACGGCTGCAAAACCTGTTTGCCCAGCACGGGGATACTGAGTTCTATAAGATAAAGCCATAAACATGTTTGTCTGAGTCTTCTATCAAAAGTTACAGCGATTTATATGAAGTGGTTGAAAATCGCTTTATTTCGCCAAGACAGTGTGTTTCTCACTGTTACATGCATTTGAATGGGAAACTCACCCGAGACAAAGTATAGGTTTTCATTATGTGAATCATTTTAAAATCTTAGCTCAAACGGCTGCAAAACCTGTTTGCCCAGCACGGGGATATTGAGTTCTATAAGATAAAGCCATAAACATGTTTGTCTGAGTCTTCTATCAAAAGTTACAGCGATTTATATGAAGTTGTTCAAAAACGCTTTATTTCGCCAAGACAATGCGTTTCTCACTGTTACATGCATTTGAATGGGAAACTCGCCTGAAACAAAGTATAGGTTTTCATTATGTGAATAATTTTTAAATCTTAGCTCAAACGGCTGCAAAACCTGTTTGCCCAGCACGGGGATATTGAGTTCTATAAGATAAAGCCATAAACATGTTTGTCTGAGTCTTCTATCAAAGGTTACAGCGATTTATATGAAGTTGTTCAAAAACGCTTTATTTCGCCAAGACAATGCGTTTCTCACTGTTACATGCATTTGAATGGGAAACTCGCCTGAAACAAAGTATAGGTTTTCATTATGTGAATCATTTTAAAATCTTAGCTCAAACGGCTGCAAAACCTGTTTGCCCGGCACGGGGATATTGAGTTCTATAAGATAAAGCCATAAACATGTTTGTCTGAGTCTTCTATCAAAAGTTACAGCGATTTATATGAAGTTGTTCAAAAACGCTTTATTTCGCCAAGACAATGCGTTTCTCACTGTTACATGAATTTGAATGGGAAACTCGCCTGAAACAAAGTATAGGTTTTCATTATGTGAATCATTTTAAAATCTTAGCTCAAACGGCTGCAAAACCTGTTTGCCCAGCACGGGGATATTGAGTTCTATAAGATAAAGCCATAAACATGTTTGTCTGAGTCTTCTATCAAAAGTTACAGCGATTTATATGAAGTTGTTCAAAAACGCTTTATTTCACCAAGACAATGCGTTTCTCACTGTTACATGCATTTGAATGGGAAACTCGCCTGAAATAAAGTATAGGTTTTCATTATGTGAATAATTTTAAAATCTTAGCTCAAACGGCTGCAAAACCTGTTTGCCCAGCACGGGGATATTGAGTTCTATAAGATAAAGCCATAAACATGTTTGTCTGAGTCTTCTATCAAAAGTTACAGCGATTTATATGAAGTGGTTGAAAATCGCTTTATTTCGCCAAGACAGTGTGTTTCTCACTGTTACATGCATTTGAATGGGAAACTCACCCGAGACAAAGTATAGGTTTTCATTATGTGAATCATTTTAAAATCTTAGCTCAAACGGCTGCAAAACCTGTTTGCCCAGCACGGGGATATTGAGTTCTATAAGATAAAGCCATAAACATGTTTGTCTGAGTCTTCTATCAAAAGTTACAGCGATTTATATGAAGTTGTTCAAAAACGCTTTATTTCGCCAAGACAATGCGTTTCTCACTGTTACATGCATTTGAATGGGAAACTCGCCTGAAACAAAGTATAGGTTTTCATTATGTGAATAATTTTTAAATCTTAGCTCAAACGGCTGCAAAACCTGTTTGCCCAGCACGGGGATATTGAGTTCTATAAGATAAAGCCATAAACATGTTTGTCTGAGTCTTCTATCAAAAGTTACAGCGATTTATATGAAGTGGTTGAAAATCGCTTTATTTCGCCAAGACAGTGTGTTTCTCACTGTTACATGCATTTGAATGGGAAACTCACCCGAGACAAAGTATAGGTTTTCATTATGTGAATAATTTTAAAATCTTAGCTCAAACGGC
The DNA here is from genome assembly GCF_057382095.1 of Aulonocara sp. 'chitande type north' Nkhata Bay. Classification (NCBI taxonomy): domain Eukaryota; kingdom Metazoa; phylum Chordata; class Actinopteri; order Cichliformes; family Cichlidae; genus Aulonocara; species Aulonocara sp. 'chitande type north' Nkhata Bay. The sequence goes on along the minus strand of NC_141359.1, from coordinate 6,482,589 downwards.
TGCAAAACCTGTTTGCCCAGCACGGGGATATTGAGTTCTATAAGATAAAGCCATAAACATGTTTGTCTGAGTCTTCTATCAAAAGTTACAGCGATTTATATGAAGTTGTTCAAAAACGCTTTATTTCGCCAAGACAATGCGTTTCTCACTGTTACATGAATTTGAATGGGAAACTCGCCTGAAACAAAGTATAGGTTTTCATTATGTGAATAATTTTAAAATCTTAGCTCAAACGGCTGCAAAACCTGTTTGCCCAGCACGGGGATATTGAGTTCTATAAGATAAAGCCATAAACATGTTTGTCTGAGTCTTCTATCAAAAGTTACAGCGATTTATATGAAGTTGTTCAAAAACGCTTTATTTCACCAAGACAATGCGTTTCTCACTGTTACATGCATTTGAATGGGAAACTCGCCTGAAATAAAGTATAGGTTTTCATTATGTGAATAATTTTAAAATCTTAGCTCAAACGGCTGCAAAACCTGTTTGCCCAGCACGGGGATACTGAGTTCTATAAGATAAAGCCATAAACATGTTTGTCTGAGTCTTCTATCAAAAGTTACAGCGATTTATATGAAGTGGTTGAAAATCGCTTTATTTCGCCAAGACAGTGTGTTTCTCACTGTTACATGCATTTGAATGGGAAACTCACCCGAGACAAAGTATAGGTTTTCATTATGTGAATCATTTTAAAATCTTAGCTCAAACGGCTGCAAAACCTGTTTGCCCAGCACGGGGATATTGAGTTCTATAAGATAAAGCCATAAACATGTTTGTCTGAGTCTTCTATCAAAAGTTACAGCGATTTATATGAAGTTGTTCAAAAACGCTTTATTTCGCCAAGACAATGCGTTTCTCACTGTTACATGCATTTGAATGGGAAACTCGCCTGAAACAAAGTATAGGTTTTCATTATGTGAATAATTTTTAAATCTTAGCTCAAACGGCTGCAAAACCTGTTTGCCCAGCACGGGGATATTGAGTTCTATAAGATAAAGCCATAAACATGTTTGTCTGAGTCTTCTATCAAAGGTTACAGCGATTTATATGAAGTTGTTCAAAAACGCTTTATTTCGCCAAGACAATGCGTTTCTCACTGTTACATGCATTTGAATGGGAAACTCGCCTGAAACAAAGTATAGGTTTTCATTATGTGAATCATTTTAAAATCTTAGCTCAAACGGCTGCAAAACCTGTTTGCCCGGCACGGGGATATTGAGTTCTATAAGATAAAGCCATAAACATGTTTGTCTGAGTCTTCTATCAAAAGTTACAGCGATTTATATGAAGTTGTTCAAAAACGCTTTATTTCGCCAAGACAATGCGTTTCTCACTGTTACATGAATTTGAATGGGAAACTCGCCTGAAACAAAGTATAGGTTTTCATTATGTGAATAATTTTAAAATCTTAGCTCAAACGGCTGCAAAACCTGTTTGCCCAGCACGGGGATATTGAGTTCTATAAGATAAAGCCATAAACATGTTTGTCTGAGTCTTCTATCAAAAGTTACAGCGATTTATATGAAGTTGTTCAAAAACGCTTTATTTCACCAAGACAATGCGTTTCTCACTGTTACATGCATTTGAATGGGAAACTCGCCTGAAATAAAGTATAGGTTTTCATTATGTGAATAATTTTAAAATCTTAGCTCAAACGGCTGCAAAACCTGTTTGCCCAGCACGGGGATATTGAGTTCTATAAGATAAAGCCATAAACATGTTTGTCTGAGTCTTCTATCAAAAGTTACAGCGATTTATATGAAGTGGTTGAAAATCGCTTTATTTCGCCAAGACAGTGTGTTTCTCACTGTTACATGCATTTGAATGGGAAACTCACCCGAGACAAAGTATAGGTTTTCATTATGTGAATCATTTTAAAATCTTAGCTCAAACGGCTGCAAAACCTGTTTGCCCAGCACGGGGATATTGAGTTCTATAAGATAAAGCCATAAACATGTTTGTCTGAGTCTTCTATCAAAAGTTACAGCGATTTATATGAAGTTGTTCAAAAACGCTTTATTTCGCCAAGACAATGCGTTTCTCACTGTTACATGCATTTGAATGGGAAACTCGCCTGAACAAAGTATAGGTTTTCATTATGTGAATAATTTTTAAATCTTAGCTCAAACGGCTGCAAAACCTGTTTGCCCAGCACGGGGATATTGAGTTCTATAAGATAAAGCCATAAACATGTTTGTCTGAGTCTTCTATCAAAAGTTACAGCGATTTATATGAAGTGGTTGAAAATCGCTTTATTTCGCCAAGACAGTGTGTTTCTCACTGTTACATGCATTTGAATGGGAAACTCACCCGAGACAAAGTATAGGTTTTCATTATGTGAATAATTTTAAAATCTTAGCTCAAACGGCTGCAAAACCTGTTTGCCCAGCACGGGGATATTGAGTTCTATAAGATAAAGCCATAAACATGTTTGTCTGAGTCTTCTATCAAAAGTTACAGCGATTTATATGAAGTTGTTCAAAAACGCTTTATTTCGCCAAGACAATGCGTTTCTCACTGTTACATGCATTTGAATGGGAAACTCGCCTGAAACAAAGTATAGGTTTTCATTATGTGAATAATTTTAAAATCTTAGCTCAAACGGCTGCAAAACCTGTTTGCCCGGCACGGGGATATTGAGTTCTATAAGATAAAGCCATAAACATGTTTGTCTGAGTCTTCTATCAAAAGTTACAGCGATTTATATGAAGTTGTTCAAAAACGCTTTATTTCGCCAAGACAATGCGTTTCTCACTGTTACATGCATTTGAATGGGAAACTCGCCTGAAACAAAGTATAGGTTTTCATTATGTGAATAATTTTTAAATCTTAGCTCAAACGGCTGCAAAACCTGTTTGCCCAGCACGGGGATATTGAGTTCTATAAGATAAAGCCATAAACATGTTTGTCTGAGTCTTCTATCAAAAGTTACAGCGATTTATATGAAGTTGTTCAAAAACGCTTTATTTCACCAAGACAATGCGTTTCTCACTGTTACATGCATTTGAATGGGAAACTCGCCTGAAATAAAGTATAGGTTTTCATTATGTGAATAATTTTAAAATCTTAGCTCAAACGGCTGCAAAACCTGTTTGCCCAGCACGGGGATACTGAGTTCTATAAGATAAAGCCATAAACATGTTTGTCTGAGTCTTCTATCAAAAGTTACAGCGATTTATATGAAGTGGTTGAAAATCGCTTTATTTCGCCAAGACAGTGTGTTTCTCACTGTTACATGCATTTGAATGGGAAACTCACCCGAGACAAAGTATAGGTTTTCATTATGTGAATCATTTTAAAATCTTAGCTCAAACGGCTGCAAAACCTGTTTGCCCAGCACGGGGATATTGAGTTCTATAAGATAAAGCCATAAACATGTTTGTCTGAGTCTTCTATCAAAAGTTACAGCGATTTATATGAAGTTGTTCAAAAACGCTTTATTTCGCCAAGACAATGCGTTTCTCACTGTTACATGCATTTGAATGGGAAACTCGCCTGAAACAAAGTATAGGTTTTCATTATGTGAATAATTTTTAAATCTTAGCTCAAACGGCTGCAAAACCTGTTTGCCCAGCACGGGGATATTGAGTTCTATAAGATAAAGCCATAAACATGTTTGTCTGAGTCTTCTATCAAAGGTTACAGCGATTTATATGAAGTTGTTCAAAAACGCTTTATTTCGCCAAGACAATGCGTTTCTCACTGTTACATGCATTTGAATGGGAAACTCGCCTGAAACAAAGTATAGGTTTTCATTATGTGAATCATTTTAAAATCTTAGCTCAAACGGCTGCAAAACCTGTTTGCCCGGCACGGGGATATTGAGTTCTATAAGATAAAGCCATAAACATGTTTGTCTGAGTCTTCTATCAAAAGTTACAGCGATTTATATGAAGTTGTTCAAAAACGCTTTATTTCGCCAAGACAATGCGTTTCTCACTGTTACATGAATTTGAATGGGAAACTCGCCTGAAACAAAGTATAGGTTTTCATTATGTGAATAATTTTAAAATCTTAGCTCAAACGGCTGCAAAACCTGTTTGCCCAGCACGGGGATATTGAGTTCTATAAGATAAAGCCATAAACATGTTTGTCTGAGTCTTCTATCAAAAGTTACAGCGATTTATATGAAGTTGTTCAAAAACGCTTTATTTCACCAAGACAATGCGTTTCTCACTGTTACATGCATTTGAATGGGAAACTCGCCTGAAATAAAGTATAGGTTTTCATTATGTGAATAATTTTAAAATCTTAGCTCAAACGGCTGCAAAACCTGTTTGCCCAGCACGGGGATATTGAGTTCTATAAGATAAAGCCATAAACATGTTTGTCTGAGTCTTCTATCAAAAGTTACAGCGATTTATATGAAGTGGTTGAAAATCGCTTTATTTCGCCAAGACAGTGTGTTTCTCACTGTTACATGCATTTGAATGGGAAACTCACCCGAGACAAAGTATAGGTTTTCATTATGTGAATCATTTTAAAATCTTAGCTCAAACGGCTGCAAAACCTGTTTGCCCAGCACGGGGATATTGAGTTCTATAAGATAAAGCCATAAACATGTTTGTCTGAGTCTTCTATCAAAAGTTACAGCGATTTATATGAAGTTGTTCAAAAACGCTTTATTTCGCCAAGACAATGCGTTTCTCACTGTTACATGCATTTGAATGGGAAACTCGCCTGAACAAAGTATAGGTTTTCATTATGTGAATAATTTTTAAATCTTAGCTCAAACGGCTGCAAAACCTGTTTGCCCAGCACGGGGATATTGAGTTCTATAAGATAAAGCCATAAACATGTTTGTCTGAGTCTTCTATCAAAAGTTACAGCGATTTATATGAAGTGGTTGAAAATCGCTTTATTTCGCCAAGACAGTGTGTTTCTCACTGTTACATGCATTTGAATGGGAAACTCACCCGAGACAAAGTATAGGTTTTCATTATGTGAATAATTTTAAAATCTTAGCTCAAACGGCTGCAAAACCTGTTTGCCCAGCACGGGGATATTGAGTTCTATAAGATAAAGCCATAAACATGTTTGTCTGAGTCTTCTATCAAAAGTTACAGCGATTTATATGAAGTTGTTCAAAAACGCTTTATTTCACCAAGACAATGCGTTTCTCACTGTTACATGCATTTGAATGGGAAACTCGCCTGAAACAAAGTATAGGTTTTCATTATGTGAATAATTTTAAAATCTTAGCTCAAACGGCTGCAAAACCTGTTTGCCCGGCACGGGGATATTGAGTTCTATAAGATAAAGCCATAAACATGTTTGTCTGAGTCTTCTATCAAAAGTTACAGCGATTTATATGAAGTTGTTCAAAAACGCTTTATTTCGCCAAGACAATGCGTTTCTCACTGTTACATGCATTTGAATGGGAAACTCGCCTGAAACAAAGTATAGGTTTTCATTATGTGAATAATTTTTAAATCTTAGCTCAAACGGCTGCAAAACCTGTTTGCCCAGCACGGGGATATTGAGTTCTATAAGATAAAGCCATAAACATGTTTGTCTGAGTCTTCTATCAAAAGTTACAGCGATTTATATGAAGTTGTTCAAAAACGCTTTATTTCGCCAAGACAATGCGTTTCTCACTGTTACATGCATTTGAATGGGAAATTCGCCTGAAACAAAGTATAGGTTTTCATTATGTGAATAATTTTTAAATCTTAGCTCAAACGGCTGCAAAACCTGTTTGCCCAGCACGGGGATATTGAGTTCTATAAGATAAAGCCATAAACATGTTTGTCTGAGTCTTCTATCAAAAGTTACAGCGATTTATATGAAGTGGTTGAAAATCGCTTTATTTCGCCAAGACAGTGTGTTTCTCACTGTTACATGCATTTGAATGGGAAACTCACCCGAGACAAAGTATAGGTTTTCATTATGTGAATAATTTTAAAATCTTAGCTCAAACGGCTGCAAAACCTGTTTGCCCAGCACGGGGATATTGAGTTCTATAAGATAAAGCCATAAACATGTTTGTCTGAGTCTTCTATCAAAAGTTACAGCGATTTATATGAAGTTGTTCAAAAACGCTTTATTTCACCAAGACAATGCGTTTCTCACTGTTACATGCATTTGAATGGGAAACTCGCCTGAAACAAAGTATAGGTTTTCATTATGTGAATAATTTTAAAATCTTAGCTCAAACGGCTGCAAAACCTGTTTGCCCGGCACGGGGATATTGAGTTCTATAAGATAAAGCCATAAACATGTTTGTCTGAGTCTTCTATCAAAAGTTACAGCGATTTATATGAAGTTGTTCAAAAACGCTTTATTTCGCCAAGACAATGCGTTTCTCACTGTTACATGCATTTGAATGGGAAACTCGCCTGAAACAAAGTATAGGTTTTCATTATGTGAATAATTTTTAAATCTTAGCTCAAACGGCTGCAAAACCTGTTTGCCCAGCACGGGGATATTGAGTTCTATAAGATAAAGCCATAAACATGTTTGTCTGAGTCTTCTATCAAAGGTTACAGCGATTTATATGAAGTTGTTCAAAAACGCTTTATTTCGCCAAGACAATGCGTTTCTCACTGTTACATGCATTTGAATGGGAAACTCGCCTGAAACAAAGTATAGGTTTTCATTATGTGAATCATTTTAAAATCTTAGCTCAAACGGCTGCAAAACCTGTTTGCCCAGCACGGGGATATTGAGTTCTATAAGATAAAGCCATAAACATGTTTGTCTGAGTCTTCTATCAAAAGTTACAGCGATTTATATGAAGTGGTTGAAAATCGCTTTATTTCGCCAAGACAGTGTGTTTCTCACTGTTACATGCATTTGAATGGGAAACTCACCCGAGACAAAGTATAGGTTTTCATTATGTGAATAATTTTAAAATCTTAGCTCAAACGGCTGCAAAACCTGTTTGCCCAGCACGGGGATATTGAGTTCTATAAGATAAAGCCATAAACATGTTTGTCTGAGTCTTCTATCAAAAGTTACAGCGATTTATATGAAGTTGTTCAAAAACGCTTTATTTCACCAAGACAATGCGTTTCTCACTGTTACATGCATTTGAATGGGAAACTCGCCTGAAATAAAGTATAGGTTTTCATTATGTGAATAATTTTAAAATCTTAGCTCAAACGGCTGCAAAACCTGTTTGCCCAGCACGGGGATACTGAGTTCTATAAGATAAAGCCATAAACATGTTTGTCTGAGTCTTCTATCAAAAGTTACAGCGATTTATATGAAGTGGTTGAAAATCGCTTTATTTCGCCAAGACAGTGTGTTTCTCACTGTTACATGCATTTGAATGGGAAACTCACCCGAGACAAAGTATAGGTTTTCATTATGTGAATCATTTTAAAATCTTAGCTCAAACGGCTGCAAAACCTGTTTGCCCAGCACGGGGATATTGAGTTCTATAAGATAAAGCCATAAACATGTTTGTCTGAGTCTTCTATCAAAAGTTACAGCGATTTATATGAAGTTGTTCAAAAACGCTTTATTTCGCCAAGACAATGCGTTTCTCACTGTTACATGCATTTGAATGGGAAACTCGCCTGAAATAAAGTATAGGTTTTCATTATGTGAATAATTTTTAAATCTTAGCTCAAACGGCTGCAAAACCTGTTTGCCCAGCACGGGGATATTGAGTTCTATAAGATAAAGCCATAAACATGTTTGTCTGAGTCTTCTATCAAAGGTTACAGCGATTTATATGAAGTTGTTCAAAAACGCTTTATTTCGCCAAGACAATGCGTTTCTCACTGTTACATGCATTTGAATGGGAAACTCGCCTGAAACAAAGTATAGGTTTTCATTATGTGAATCATTTTAAAATCTTAGCTCAAACGGCTGCAAAACCTGTTTGCCCAGCACGGGGATATTGAGTTCTATAAGATAAAGCCATAAACATGTTTGTCTGAGTCTTCTATCAAAAGTTACAGCGATTTATATGAAGTTGTTCAAAAACGCTTTATTTCGCCAAGACAATGCGTTTCTCACTGTTACATGAATTTGAATGGGAAACTCGCCTGAAACAAAGTATAGGTTTTCATTATGTGAATCATTTTAAAATCTTAGCTCAAACGGCTGCAAAACCTGTTTGCCCAGCACGGGGATATTGAGTTCTATAAGATAAAGCCATAAACATGTTTGTCTGAGTCTTCTATCAAAAGTTACAGCGATTTATATGAAGTGGTTGAAAATCGCTTTATTTCGCCAAGACAGTGTGTTTCTCACTGTTACATGCATTTGAATGGGAAACTCACCCGAGACAAAGTATAGGTTTTCATTATGTGAATAATTTTAAAATCTTAGCTCAAACGGCTGCAAAACCTGTTTGCCCAGCACGGGGATATTGAGTTCTATAAGATAAAGCCATAAACATGTTTGTCTGAGTCTTCTATCAAAAGTTACAGCGATTTATATGAAGTTGTTCAAAAACGCTTTATTTCGCCAAGACAATGCGTTTCTCACTGTTACATGCATTTGAATGGGAAACTCGCCTGAAACAAAGTATAGGTTTTCATTATGTGAATAATTTTTAAATCTTAGCTCAAACGGCTGCAAAACCTGTTTGCCCAGCACGGGGATATTGAGTTCTATAAGATAAAGCCATAAACATGTTTGTCTGAGTCTTCTATCAAAGGTTACAGCGATTTATATGAAGTTGTTCAAAAACGCTTTATTTCGCCAAGACAATGCGTTTCTCACTGTTACATGCATTTGAATGGGAAACTCGCCTGAAACAAAGTATAGGTTTTCATTATGTGAATAATTTTAAAATCTTAGCTCAAACGGCTGCAAAACCTGTTTGCCCAGCACGGGGATATTGAGTTCTATAAGATAAAGCCATAAACATGTTTGTCTGAGTCTTCTATCAAAAGTTACAGCGATTTATATGAAGTTGTTCAAAAACGCTTTATTTCGCCAAGACAATGCGTTTCTCACTGTTACATGAATTTGAATGGGAAACTCGCCTGAAACAAAGTATAGGTTTTCATTATGTGAATCATTTTAAAATCTTAGCTCAAACGGCTGCAAAACCTGTTTGCCCAGCACGGGGATATTGAGTTCTATAAGATAAAGCCATAAACATGTTTGTCTGAGTCTTCTATCAAAAGTTACAGCGATTTATATGAAGTGGTTGAAAATCGCTTTATTTCGCCAAGACAGTGTGTTTCTCACTGTTACATGCATTTGAATGGGAAACTCACCCGAGACAAAGTATAGGTTTTCATTATGTGAATAATTTTAAAATCTTAGCTCAAACGGCTGCAAAACCTGTTTTCCCAGCACGGGGATATTGAGTTCTATAAGATAAAGCCATAAACATGTTTGTCTGAGTCTTCTATCAAAAGTTACAGCGATTTATATGAAGTTGTTCAAAAACGCTTTATTTCGCCAAGACAATGCGTTTCTCACTGTTACATGCATTTGAATGGGAAACTCGCCTGAAACAAAGTATAGGTTTTCATTATGTGAATAATTTTTAAATCTTAGCTCAAACGGCTGCAAAACCTGTTTGCCCAGCACGGGGATATTGAGTTCTATAAGATAAAGCCATAAACATGTTTGTCTGAGTCTTCTATCAAAGGTTACAGCGATTTATATGAAGTTGTTCAAAAACGCTTTATTTCGCCAAGACAATGCGTTTCTCACTGTTACATGCATTTGAATGGGAAACTCGCCTGAAACAAAGTATAGGTTTTCATTATGTGAATCATTTTAAAATCTTAGCTCAAACGGCTGCAAAACCTGTTTGCCCAGCACGGGGATATTGAGTTCTATAAGATAAAGCCATAAACATGTTTGTCTGAGTCTTCTATCAAAAGTTACAGCGATTTATATGAAGTTGTTCAAAAACGCTTTATTTCGCCAAGACAATGCGTTTCTCACTGTTACATGAATTTGAATGGGAAACTCGCCTGAAACAAAGTATAGGTTTTCATTATGTGAATCATTTTAAAATCTTAGCTCAAACGGCTGCAAAACCTGTTTGCCCAGCACGGGGATATTGAGTTCTATAAGATAAAGCCATAAACATGTTTGTCTGAGTCTTCTATCAAAAGTTACAGCGATTTATATGAAGTGGTTGAAAATCGCTTTATTTCGCCAAGACAGTGTGTTTCTCACTGTTACATGCATTTGAATGGGAAACTCACCCGAGACAAAGTATAGGTTTTCATTATGTGAATAATTTTAAAATCTTAGCTCAAACGGCTGCAAAACCTGTTTGCCCAGCACGGGGATATTGAGTTCTATAAGATAAAGCCATAAACATGTTTGTCTGAGTCTTCTATCAAAAGTTACAGCGATTTATATGAAGTTGTTCAAAAACGCTTTATTTCGCCAAGACAATGCGTTTCTCACTGTTACATGAATTTGAATGGGAAACTCGCCTGAAACAAAGTATAGGTTTTCATTATGTGAATAATTTTAAAATCTTAGCTCAAACGGCTGCAAAACCTGTTTGCCCAGCACGGGGATACTGAGTTCTATAAGATAAAGCCATAAACATGTTTGTCTGAGTCTTCTATCAAAAGTTACAGCGATTTATATGAAGTTGTTCAAAAACGCTATATTTCACCAAGACAATGCGTTTCTCACTGTTACATGCATTTGAATGGGAAACTCGCCTGAAATAAAGTATAGGTTTTCATTATGTGAATAATTTTAAAATCTTAGCTCAAACGGCTGCAAAACCTGTTTGCCCAGCACGGGGATACTGAGTTCTATAAGATAAAGCCATAAACATGTTTGTCTGAGTCTTCTATCAAAAGTTACAGCGATTTATATGAAGTGGTTGAAAATCGCTTTATTTCGCCAAGACAGTGTGTTTCTCACTGTTACATGCATTTGAATGGGAAACTCACCCGAGACAAAGTATAGGTTTTCATTATGTGAATCATTTTAAAATCTTAGCTCAAACGGCTGCAAAACCTGTTTGCCCAGCACGGGGATATTGAGTTCTATAAGATAAAGCCATAAACATGTTTGTCTGAGTCTTCTATCAAAAGTTACAGCGATTTATATGAAGTTGTTCAAAAACGCTTTATTTCGCCAAGACAATGCGTTTCTCACTGTTACATGCATTTGAATGGGAAACTCGCCTGAAACAAAGTATAGGTTTTCATTATGTGAATCATTTTAAAATCTTAGCTCAAACGGCTGCAAAACCTGTTTGCCCAGCACGGGGATATTGAGTTCTATAAGATAAAGCCATAAACATGTTTGTCTGAGTCTTCTATCAAAAGTTACAGCGATTTATATGAAGTGGTTGAAAATCGCTTTATTTCGCCAAGACAGTGTGTTTCTCACTGTTACATGCATTTGAATGGGAAACTCACCCGAGACAAAGTATAGGTTTTCATTATGTGAATCATTTTAAAATCTTAGCTCAAACGGCTGCAAAACCTGTTTGCCCAGCACGGGGATATTGAGTTCTATAAGATAAAGCCATAAACATGTTTGTCTGAGTCTTCTATCAAAAGTTACAGCGATTTATATGAAGTTGTTCAAAAACGCTTTATTTCGCCAAGACAATGCGTTTCTCACTGTTACATGCATTTGAATGGGAAACTCGCCTGAAACAAAGTATAGGTTTTCATTATGTGAATAATTTTTAAATCTTAGCTCAAACGGCTGCAAAACCTGTTTGCCCAGCACGGGGATATTGAGTTCTATAAGATAAAGCCATAAACATGTTTGTCTGAGTCTTCTATCAAAGGTTACAGCGATTTATATGAAGTTGTTCAAAAACGCTTTATTTCGCCAAGACAATGCGTTTCTCACTGTTACATGCATTTGAATGGGAAACTCGCCTGAAACAAAGTATAGGTTTTCATTATGTGAATCATTTTAAAATCTTAGCTCAAACGGCTGCAAAACCTGTTTGCCCAGCACGGGGATATTGAGTTCTATAAGATAAAGCCATAAACATGTTTGTCTGAGTCTTCTATCAAAAGTTACAGCGATTTATATGAAGTTGTTCAAAAACGCTTTATTTCGCCAAGACAATGCGTTTCTCACTGTTACATGAATTTGAATGGGAAACTCGCCTGAAACAAAGTATAGGTTTTCATTATGTGAATCATTTTAAAATCTTAGCTCAAACGGCTGCAAAACCTGTTTGCCCAGCACGGGGATATTGAGTTCTATAAGATAAAGCCATAAACATGTTTGTCTGAGTCTTCTATCAAAAGTTACAGCGATTTATATGAAGTGGTTGAAAATCGCTTTATTTCGCCAAGACAGTGTGTTTCTCACTGTTACATGCATTTGAATGGGAAACTCACCCGAGACAAAGTATAGGTTTTCATTATGTGAATAATTTTAAAATCTTAGCTCAAACGGCTGCAAAACCTGTTTGCCCAGCACGGGGATATTGAGTTCTATAAGATAAAGCCATAAACATGTTTGTCTGAGTCTTCTATCAAAAGTTACAGCGATTTATATGAAGTTGTTCAAAAACGCTTTATTTCGCCAAGACAATGCGTTTCTCACTGTTACATGAATTTGAATGGGAAACTCGCCTGAAACAAAGTATAGGTTTTCATTATGTGAATCATTTTAAAATCTTAGCTCAAACGGCTGCAAAACCTGTTTGCCCAGCACGGGGATATTGAGTTCTATAAGATAAAGCCATAAACATGTTTGTCTGAGTCTTCTATCAAAAGTTACAGCGATTTATATGAAGTTGTTCAAAAACGCTTTATTTCACCAAGACAATGCGTTTCTCACTGTTACATGCATTTGAATGGGAAACTCGCCTGAAATAAAGTATAGGTTTTCATTATGTGAATAATTTTAAAATCTTAGCTCAAACGGCTGCAAAACCTGTTTGCCCAGCACGGGGATATTGAGTTCTATAAGATAAAGCCATAAACATGTTTGTCTGAGTCTTCTATCAAAAGTTACAGCGATTTATATGAAGTGGTTGAAAATCGCTTTATTTCGCCAAGACAGTGTGTTTCTCACTGTTACATGCATTTGAATGGGAAACTCACCCGAGACAAAGTATAGGTTTTCATTATGTGAATCATTTTAAAATCTTAGCTCAAACGGCTGCAAAACCTGTTTGCCCAGCACGGGGATATTGAGTTCTATAAGATAAAGCCATAAACATGTTTGTCTGAGTCTTCTATCAAAAGTTACAGCGATTTATATGAAGTGGTTGAAAATCGCTTTATTTCGCCAAGACAGTGTGTTTCTCACTGTTACATGCATTTGAATGGGAAACTCACCCGAGACAAAGTATAGGTTTTCATTATGTGAATAATTTTAAAATCTTAGCTCAAACGGCTGCAAAACCTGTTTGCCCAGCACGGGGATATTGAGTTCTATAAGATAAAGCCATAAACATGTTTGTCTGAGTCTTCTATCAAAAGTTACAGCGATTTATATGAAGTTGTTCAAAAACGCTTTATTTCGCCAAGACAATGCGTTTCTCACTGTTACATGAATTTGAATGGGAAACTCGCCTGAAACAAAGTATAGGTTTTCATTATGTGAATCATTTTAAAATCTTAGCTCAAACGGCTGCAAAACCTGTTTGCCCAGCACGGGGATATTGAGTTCTATAAGATAAAGCCATAAACATGTTTGTCTGAGTCTTCTATCAAAAGTTACAGCGATTTATATGAAGTTGTTCAAAAACGCTTTATTTCACCAAGACAATGCGTTTCTCACTGTTACATGCATTTGAATGGGAAACTCGCCTGAAATAAAGTATAGGTTTTCATTATGTGAATAATTTTAAAATCTTAGCTCAAACGGCTGCAAAACCTGTTTGCCCAGCACGGGGATATTGAGTTCTATAAGATAAAGCCATAAACATGTTTGTCTGAGTCTTCTATCAAAAGTTACAGCGATTTATATGAAGTGGTTGAAAATCGCTTTATTTCGCCAAGACAGTGTGTTTCTCACTGTTACACGCATTTGAATGGGAAACTCACCCGAGACAAAGTATAGGTTTTCATTATGTGAATCATTTTAAAATCTTAGCTCAAACGGCTGCAAAACCTGTTTGCCCAGCACGGGGATATTGAGTTCTATAAGATAAAGCCATAAACATGTTTGTCTGAGTCTTCTATCAAAAGTTACAGCGATTTATATGAAGTTGTTCAAAAACGCTTTATTTCGCCAAGACAATGCGTTTCTCACTGTTACATGCATTTGAATGGGAAACTCGCCTGAAACAAAGTATAGGTTTTCATTATGTGAATAATTTTAAAATCTTAGCTCAAACGGCTGCAAAACCTGTTTGCCCAGCACGGGGATATTGAGTTCTATAAGATAAAGCCATAAACATGTTTGTCTGAGTCTTCTATCAAAAGTTACAGCGATTTATATGAAGTTGTTCAAAAACGCTTTATTTCGCCAAGACAATGCGTTTCTCACTGTTACATGCATTTGAATGGGAAACTCGCCTGAAATAAAGTATAGGTTTTCATTATGTGAATCATTTTAAAATCTTAGCTCAAACGGCTGCAAAACCTGTTTGCCCAGCACGGGGATATTGAGTTCTATAAGATAAAGCCATAAACATGTTTGTCTGAGTCTTCTATCAAAAGTTACAGCGATTTATATGAAGTTGTTCAAAAACGCTTTATTTCGCCAAGACAATGCGTTTCTCACTGTTACATGAATTTGAATGGGAAACTCGCCTGAAACAAAGTATAGGTTTTCATTATGTGAATCATTTTAAAATCTTAGCTCAAACGGCTGCAAAACCTGTTTGCCCAGCACGGGGATATTGAGTTCTATAAGATAAAGCCATAAACATGTTTGTCTGAGTCTTCTATCAAAAGTTACAGCGATTTATATGAAGTTGTTCAAAAACGCTTTATTTCGCCAAGACAATGCGTTTCTCACTGTTACATGAATTTGAATGGGAAACTCGCCTGAAACAAAGTATAGGTTTTCATTATGTGAATCATTTTAAAATCTTAGCTCAAACGGCTGCAAAACCTGTTTGCCCAGCACGGGGATATTGAGTTCTATAAGATAAAGCCATAAACATGTTTGTCTGAGTCTTCTATCAAAAGTTACAGCGATTTATATGAAGTTGTTCAAAAACGCTTTATTTCACCAAGACAATGCGTTTCTCACTGTTACATGCATTTGAATGGGAAACTCGCCTGAAATAAAGTATAGGTTTTCATTATGTGAATAATTTTAAAATCTTAGCTCAAACGGCTGCAAAACCTGTTTGCCCAGCACGGGGATATTGAGTTCTATAAGATAAAGCCATAAACATGTTTGTCTGAGTCTTCTATCAAAAGTTACAGCGATTTATATGAAGTGGTTGAAAATCGCTTTATTTCGCCAAGACAGTGTGTTTCTCACTGTTACATGCATTTGAATGGGAAACTCACCCGAGACAAAGTATAGGTTTTCATTATGTGAATCATTTTAAAATCTTAGCTCAAACGGCTGCAAAACCTGTTTGCCCAGCACGGGGATATTGAGTTCTATAAGATAAAGCCATAAACATGTTTGTCTGAGTCTTCTATCAAAAGTTACAGCGATTTATATGAAGTTGTTCAAAAACGCTTTATTTCGCCAAGACAATGCGTTTCTCACTGTTACATGCATTTGAATGGGAAACTCGCCTGAAACAAAGTATAGGTTTTCATTATGTGAATCATTTTAAAATCTTAGCTCAAACGGCTGCAAAACCTGTTTGCCCAGCACGGGGATATTGAGTTCTATAAGATAAAGCCATAAACATGTTTGTCTGAGTCTTCTATCAAAAGTTACAGCGATTTATATGAAGTGGTTGAAAATCGCTTTATTTCGCCAAGACAGTGTGTTTCTCACTGTTACATGCATTTGAATGGGAAACTCACCCGAGACAAAGTATAGGTTTTCATTATGTGAATAATTTTAAAATCTTAGCTCAAACGGCTGCAAAACCTGTTTGCCCAGCACGGGGATATTGAGTTCTATAAGATAAAGCCATAAACATGTTTGTCTGAGTCTTCTATCAAAAGTTACAGCGATTTATATGAAGTTGTTCAAAAACGCTTTATTTCGCCAAGACAATGCGTTTCTCACTGTTACATGCATTTGAATGGGAAACTCGCCTGAAATAAAGTATAGGTTTTCATTATGTGAATCATTTTAAAATCTTAGCTCAAACGGCTGCAAAACCTGTTTGCCCAGCACGGGGATATTGAGTTCTATAAGATAAAGCCATAAACATGTTTGTCTGAGTCTTCTATCAAAAGTTACAGCGATTTATATGAAGTTGTTCAAAAACGCTTTATTTCGCCAAGACAATGCGTTTCTCACTGTTACATGAATTTGAATGGGAAACTCGCCTGAAACAAAGTATAGGTTTTCATTATGTGAATCATTTTAAAATCTTAGCTCAAACGGCTGCAAAACCTGTTTGCCCAGCACGGGGATATTGAGTTCTATAAGATAAAGCCATAAACATGTTTGTCTGAGTCTTCTATCAAAAGTTACAGCGATTTATATGAAGTGGTTGAAAATCGCTTTATTTCGCCAAGACAGTGTGTTTCTCACTGTTACATGCATTTGAATGGGAAACTCACCCGAGACAAAGTATAGGTTTTCATTATGTGAATCATTTTAAAATCTTAGCTCAAACGGCTGCAAAACCTGTTTGCCCAGCACGGGGATATTGAGTTCTATAAGATAAAGCCATAAACATGTTTGTCTGAGTCTTCTATCAAAAGTTACAGCGATTTATATGAAGTTGTTCAAAAACGCTTTATTTCGCCAAGACAATGCGTTTCTCACTGTTACATGCATTTGAATGGGAAACTCGCCTGAAACAAAGTATAGGTTTTCATTATGTGAATAATTTTTAAATCTTAGCTCAAACGGCTGCAAAACCTGTTTGCCCAGCACGGGGATATTGAGTTCTATAAGATAAAGCCATAAACATGTTTGTCTGAGTCTTCTATCAAAAGTTACAGCGATTTATATGAAGTTGTTGAAAATCGCTTTATTTCGCCAAGACAGTGTGTTTCTCACTGTTACATGCATTTGAATGGGAAACTCACCCGAGACAAAGTATAGGTTTTCATTATGTGAATAATTTTAAAATCTTAGCTCAAACGGCTGCAAAACCTGTTTGCCCAGCACGGGGATATTGAGTTCTATAAGATAAAGCCATAAACATGTTTGTCTGAGTCTTCTATCAAAAGTTACAGCGATTTATATGAAGTTGTTCAAAAACGCTTTATTTCACCAAGACAATGCGTTTCTCACTGTTACATGCATTTGAATGGGAAACTCGCCTGAAACAAAGTATAGGTTTTCATTATGTGAATAATTTTAAAATCTTAGCTCAAACGGCTGCAAAACCTGTTTGCCCAGCACGGGGATATTGAGTTCTATAAGATAAAGCCATAAACATGTTTGTCTGAGTCTTCTATCAAAAGTTACAGCGATTTATATGAAGTTGTTCAAAAACGCTTTATTTCACCAAGACAATGCGTTTCTCACTGTTACATGCATTTGAATGGGAAACTCGCCTGAAACAAAGTATAGGTTTTCATTATGTGAATAATTTTAAAATCTTAGCTCAAACGGCTGCAAAACCTGTTTGCCCGGCACGGGGATATTGAGTTCTATAAGATAAAGCCATAAACATGTTTGTCTGAGTCTTCTATCAAAAGTTACAGCGATTTATATGAAGTTGTTCAAAAACGCTTTATTTCGCCAAGACAATGCGTTTCTCACTGTTACATGAATTTGAATGGGAAACTCGCCTGAAACAAAGTATAGGTTTTCATTATGTGAATCATTTTAAAATCTTAGCTCAAACGGCTGCAAAACCTGTTTGCCCAGCACGGGGATATTGAGTTCTATAAGATAAAGCCATAAACATGTTTGTCTGAGTCTTCTATCAAAAGTTACAGCGATTTATATGAAGTGGTTGAAAATCGCTTTATTTCGCCAAGACAGTGTGTTTCTCACTGTTACATGCATTTGAATGGGAAACTCACCCGAGACAAAGTATAGGTTTTCATTATGTGAATAATTTTAAAATCTTAGCTCAAACGGCTGCAAAACCTGTTTGCCCAGCACGGGGATATTGAGTTCTATAAGATAAAGCCATAAACATGTTTGTCTGAGTCTTCTATCAAAAGTTACAGCGATTTATATGAAGTTGTTCAAAAACGCTTTATTTCACCAAGACAATGCGTTTCTCACTGTTACATGCATTTGAATGGGAAACTCGCCTGAAACAAAGTATAGGTTTTCATTATGTGAATAATTTTTAAATCTTAGCTCAAACGGCTGCAAAACCTGTTTGCCCAGCACGGGGATATTGAGTTCTATAAGATAAAGCCATAAACATGTTTGTCTGAGTCTTCTATCAAAAGTTACAGCGATTTATATGAAGTGGTTGAAAATCGCTTTATTTCGCCAAGACAGTGTGTTTCTCACTGTTACATGCATTTGAATGGGAAACTCACCCGAGACAAAGTATAGGTTTTCATTATGTGAATAATTTTAAAATCTTAGCTCAAACGGCTGCAAAACCTGTTTGCCCAGCACGGGGATATTGAGTTCTATAAGATAAAGCCATAAACATGTTTGTCTGAGTCTTCTATCAAAAGTTACAGCGATTTATATGAAGTTGTTCAAAAACGCTTTATTTCGCCAAGACAATGCGTTTCTCACTGTTACATGCATTTGAATGGGAAACTCGCCTGAAATAAAGTATAGGTTTTCATTATGTGAATCATTTTAAAATCTTAGCTCAAACGGCTGCAAAACCTGTTTGCCCAGCACGGGGATATTGAGTTCTATAAGATAAAGCCATAAACATGTTTGTCTGAGTCTTCTATCAAAAGTTACAGCGATTTATATGAAGTTGTTCAAAAACGCTTTATTTCGCCAAGACAATGCGTTTCTCACTGTTACATGAATTTGAATGGGAAACTCGCCTGAAACAAAGTATAGGTTTTCATTATGTGAATCATTTTAAAATCTTAGCTCAAACGGCTGCAAAACCTGTTTGCCCAGCACGGGGATATTGAGTTCTATAAGATAAAGCCATAAACATGTTTGTCTGAGTCTTCTATCAAAAGTTACAGCGATTTATATGAAGTTGTTCAAAAACGCTTTATTTCGCCAAGACAATGCGTTTCTCACTGTTACATGAATTTGAATGGGAAACTCGCCTGAAACAAAGTATAGGTTTTCATTATGTGAATCATTTTAAAATCTTAGCTCAAACGGCTGCAAAACCTGTTTGCCCAGCACGGGGATATTGAGTTCTATAAGATAAAGCCATAAACATGTTTGTCTGAGTCTTCTATCAAAAGTTACAGCGATTTATATGAAGTTGTTCAAAAACGCTTTATTTCACCAAGACAATGCGTTTCTCACTGTTACATGCATTTGAATGGGAAACTCGCCTGAAATAAAGTATAGGTTTTCATTATGTGAATAATTTTAAAATCTTAGCTCAAACGGCTGCAAAACCTGTTTGCCCAGCACGGGGATATTGAGTTCTATAAGATAAAGCCATAAACATGTTTGTCTGAGTCTTCTATCAAAAGTTACAGCGATTTATATGAAGTGGTTGAAAATCGCTTTATTTCGCCAAGACAGTGTGTTTCTCACTGTTACATGCATTTGAATGGGAAACTCACCCGAGACAAAGTATAGGTTTTCATTATGTGAATCATTTTAAAATCTTAGCTCAAACGGCTGCAAAACCTGTTTGCCCAGCACGGGGATATTGAGTTCTATAAGATAAAGCCATAAACATGTTTGTCTGAGTCTTCTATCAAAAGTTACAGCGATTTATATGAAGTTGTTCAAAAACGCTTTATTTCGCCAAGACAATGCGTTTCTCACTGTTACATGCATTTGAATGGGAAACTCGCCTGAAACAAAGTATAGGTTTTCATTATGTGAATCATTTTAAAATCTTAGCTCAAACGGCTGCAAAACCTGTTTGCCCAGCACGGGGATATTGAGTTCTATAAGATAAAGCCATAAACATGTTTGTCTGAGTCTTCTATCAAAAGTTACAGCGATTTATATGAAGTGGTTGAAAATCGCTTTATTTCGCCAAGACAGTGTGTTTCTCACTGTTACATGCATTTGAATGGGAAACTCACCCGAGACAAAGTATAGGTTTTCATTATGTGAATAATTTTAAAATCTTAGCTCAAACGGCTGCAAAACCTGTTTGCCCAGCACGGGGATATTGAGTTCTATAAGATAAAGCCATAAACATGTTTGTCTGAGTCTTCTATCAAAAGTTACAGCGATTTATATGAAGTTGTTCAAAAACGCTTTATTTCGCCAAGACAATGCGTTTCTCACTGTTACATGCATTTGAATGGGAAACTCGCCTGAAATAAAGTATAGGTTTTCATTATGTGAATCATTTTAAAATCTTAGCTCAAACGGCTGCAAAACCTGTTTGCCCAGCACGGGGATATTGAGTTCTATAAGATAAAGCCATAAACATGTTTGTCTGAGTCTTCTATCAAAAGTTACAGCGATTTATATGAAGTTGTTCAAAAACGCTTTATTTCGCCAAGACAATGCGTTTCTCACTGTTACATGAATTTGAATGGGAAACTCGCCTGAAACAAAGTATAGGTTTTCATTATGTGAATCATTTTAAAATCTTAGCTCAAACGGCTGCAAAACCTGTTTGCCCAGCACGGGGATATT
Source organism: Aulonocara sp. 'chitande type north' Nkhata Bay (assembly GCF_057382095.1). Classification (NCBI taxonomy): domain Eukaryota; kingdom Metazoa; phylum Chordata; class Actinopteri; order Cichliformes; family Cichlidae; genus Aulonocara; species Aulonocara sp. 'chitande type north' Nkhata Bay. Next base: position 6,461,940 of record NC_141359.1, on the reverse strand, counting down.
GAGTTCTATAAGATAAAGCCATAAACATGTTTGTCTGAGTCTTCTATCAAAAGTTACAGCGATTTATATGAAGTTGTTCAAAAACGCTTTATTTCACCAAGACAATGCGTTTCTCACTGTTACATGCATTTGAATGGGAAACTCGCCTGAAATAAAGTATAGGTTTTCATTATGTGAATAATTTTAAAATCTTAGCTCAAACGGCTGCAAAACCTGTTTGCCCAGCACGGGGATATTGAGTTCTATAAGATAAAGCCATAAACATGTTTGTCTGAGTCTTCTATCAAAAGTTACAGCGATTTATATGAAGTGGTTGAAAATCGCTTTATTTCGCCAAGACAGTGTGTTTCTCACTGTTACATGCATTTGAATGGGAAACTCACCCGAGACAAAGTATAGGTTTTCATTATGTGAATCATTTTAAAATCTTAGCTCAAACGGCTGCAAAACCTGTTTGCCCAGCACGGGGATATTGAGTTCTATAAGATAAAGCCATAAACATGTTTGTCTGAGTCTTCTATCAAAAGTTACAGCGATTTATATGAAGTTGTTCAAAAACGCTTTATTTCGCCAAGACAATGCGTTTCTCACTGTTACATGCATTTGAATGGGAAACTCGCCTGAAACAAAGTATAGGTTTTCATTATGTGAATAATTTTTAAATCTTAGCTCAAACGGCTGCAAAACCTGTTTGCCCAGCACGGGGATATTGAGTTCTATAAGATAAAGCCATAAACATGTTTGTCTGAGTCTTCTATCAAAAGTTACAGCGATTTATATGAAGTTGTTGAAAATCGCTTTATTTCGCCAAGACAGTGTGTTTCTCACTGTTACATGCATTTGAATGGGAAACTCACCCGAGACAAAGTATAGGTTTTCATTATGTGAATAATTTTAAAATCTTAGCTCAAACGGCTGGAAAACCTGTTTGCCCAGCACGGGGATATTGAGTTCTATAAGATAAAGCCATAAACATGTTTGTCTGAGTCTTCTATCAAAAGTTACAGCGATTTATATGAAGTTGTTCAAAAACGCTTTATTTCACCAAGACAATGCGTTTCTCACTGTTACATGCATTTGAATGGGAAACTCGCCTGAAACAAAGTATAGGTTTTCATTATGTGAATAATTTTAAAATCTTAGCTCAAACGGCTGCAAAACCTGTTTGCCCAGCACGGGGATATTGAGTTCTATAAGATAAAGCCATAAACATGTTTGTCTGAGTCTTCTATCAAAAGTTACAGCGATTTATATGAAGTTGTTCAAAAACGCTTTATTTCACCAAGACAATGCGTTTCTCACTGTTACATGCATTTGAATGGGAAACTCGCCTGAAACAAAGTATAGGTTTTCATTATGTGAATAATTTTAAAATCTTAGCTCAAACGGCTGCAAAACCTGTTTGCCCGGCATGGGGATATTGAGTTCTATAAGATAAAGCCATAAACATGTTTGTCTGAGTCTTCTATCAAAAGTTACAGCGATTTATATGAAGTTGTTCAAAAACGCTTTATTTCGCCAAGACAATGCGTTTCTCACTGTTACATGAATTTGAATGGGAAACTCGCCTGAAACAAAGTATAGGTTTTCATTATGTGAATAATTTTAAAATCTTAGCTCAAACGGCTGCAAAACCTGTTTGCCCAGCACGGGGATATTGAGTTCTATAAGATAAAGCCATAAACATGTTTGTCTGAGTCTTCTATCAAAAGTTACAGCGATTTATATGAAGTGGTTGAAAATCGCTTTATTTCGCCAAGACAGTGTGTTTCTCACTGTTACATGCATTTGAATGGGAAACTCACCCGAGACAAAGTATAGGTTTTCATTATGTGAATAATTTTAAAATCTTAGCTCAAACGGCTGCAAAACCTGTTTGCCCAGCACGGGGATATTGAGTTCTATAAGATAAAGCCATAAACATGTTTGTCTGAGTCTTCTATCAAAAGTTACAGCGATTTATATGAAGTTGTTCAAAAACGCTTTATTTCACCAAGACAATGCGTTTCTCACTGTTACATGCATTTGAATGGGAAACTCGCCTGAAACAAAGTATAGGTTTTCATTATGTGAATAATTTTAAAATCTTAGCTCAAACGGCTGCAAAACCTGTTTGCCCAGCACGGGGATATTGAGTTCTATAAGATAAAGCCATAAACATGTTTGTCTGAGTCTTCTATCAAAAGTTACAGCGATTTATATGAAGTTGTTCAAAAACGCTTTATTTCGCCAAGACAATGCGTTTCTCACTGTTACATGCATTTGAATGGGAAACTCGCCTGAAACAAAGTATAGGTTTTCATTATGTGAATAATTTTAAAATCTTAGCTCAAACGGCTGCAAAACCTGTTTGCCCAGCACGGGGATATTGAGTTCTATAAGATAAAGCCATAAACATGTTTGTCTGAGTCTTCTATCAAAAGTTACAGCGATTTATATGAAGTGGTTGAAAATCGCTTTATTTCGCCAAGACAGTGTGTTTCTCACTGTTACATGCATTTGAATGGGAAACTCACCCGAGACAAAGTATAGGTTTTCATTATGTGAATCATTTTAAAATCTTAGCTCAAACGGCTGCAAAACCTGTTTGCCCAGCACGGGGATATTGAGTTCTATAAGATAAAGCCATAAACATGTTTGTCTGAGTCTTCTATCAAAAGTTACAGCGATTTATATGAAGTTGTTCAAAAACGCTTTATTTCGCCAAGACAATGCGTTTCTCACTGTTACATGCATTTGAATGGGAAACTCGCCTGAAACAAAGTATAGGTTTTCATTATGTGAATCATTTTAAAATCTTAGCTCAAACGGCTGCAAAACCTGTTTGCCCAGCACGGGGATATTGAGTTCTATAAGATAAAGCCATAAACATGTTTGTCTGAGTCTTCTATCAAAAGTTACAGCGATTTATATGAAGTGGTTGAAAATCGCTTTATTTCGCCAAGACAGTGTGTTTCTCACTGTTACATGCATTTGAATGGGAAACTCACCCGAGACAAAGTATAGGTTTTCATTATGTGAATAATTTTAAAATCTTAGCTCAAACGGCTGCAAAACCTGTTTGCCCAGCACGGGGATATTGAGTTCTATAAGATAAAGCCATAAACATGTTTGTCTGAGTCTTCTATCAAAAGTTACAGCGATTTATATGAAGTTGTTCAAAAACGCTTTATTTCGCCAAGACAATGCGTTTCTCACTGTTACATGCATTTGAATGGGAAACTCGCCTGAAATAAAGTATAGGTTTTCATTATGTGAATCATTTTAAAATCTTAGCTCAAACGGCTGCAAAACCTGTTTGCCCAGCACGGGGATATTGAGTTCTATAAGATAAAGCCATAAACATGTTTGTCTGAGTCTTCTATCAAAAGTTACAGCGATTTATATGAAGTTGTTCAAAAACGCTTTATTTCGCCAAGACAATGCGTTTCTCACTGTTACATGAATTTGAATGGGAAACTCGCCTGAAACAAAGTATAGGTTTTCATTATGTGAATCATTTTAAAATCTTAGCTCAAACGGCTGCAAAACCTGTTTGCCCAGCACGGGGATATTGAGTTCTATAAGATAAAGCCATAAACATGTTTGTCTGAGTCTTCTATCAAAAGTTACAGCGATTTATATGAAGTTGTTCAAAAACGCTTTATTTCACCAAGACAATGCGTTTCTCACTGTTACATGCATTTGAATGGGAAACTCGCCTGAAATAAAGTATAGGTTTTCATTATGTGAATAATTTTAAAATCTTAGCTCAAACGGCTGCAAAACCTGTTTGCCCAGCACGGGGATATTGAGTTCTATAAGATAAAGCCATAAACATGTTTGTCTGAGTCTTCTATCAAAAGTTACAGCGATTTATATGAAGTGGTTGAAAATCGCTTTATTTCGCCAAGACAGTGTGTTTCTCACTGTTACATGCATTTGAATGGGAAACTCACCCGAGACAAAGTATAGGTTTTCATTATGTGAATCATTTTAAAATCTTAGCTCAAACGGCTGCAAAACCTGTTTGCCCAGCACGGGGATATTGAGTTCTATAAGATAAAGCCATAAACATGTTTGTCTGAGTCTTCTATCAAAAGTTACAGCGATTTATATGAAGTTGTTCAAAAACGCTTTATTTCGCCAAGACAATGCGTTTCTCACTGTTACATGCATTTGAATGGGAAACTCGCCTGAAACAAAGTATAGGTTTTCATTATGTGAATAATTTTTAAATCTTAGCTCAAACGGCTGCAAAACCTGTTTGCCCAGCACGGGGATATTGAGTTCTATAAGATAAAGCCATAAACATGTTTGTCTGAGTCTTCTATCAAAAGTTACAGCGATTTATATGAAGTTGTTGAAAATCGCTTTATTTCGCCAAGACAGTGTGTTTCTCACTGTTACATGCATTTGAATGGGAAACTCACCCGAGACAAAGTATAGGTTTTCATTATGTGAATAATTTTAAAATCTTAGCTCAAACGGCTGGAAAACCTGTTTGCCCAGCACGGGGATATTGAGTTCTATAAGATAAAGCCATAAACATGTTTGTCTGAGTCTTCTATCAAAAGTTACAGCGATTTATATGAAGTTGTTCAAAAACGCTTTATTTCACCAAGACAATGCGTTTCTCACTGTTACATGCATTTGAATGGGAAACTCGCCTGAAACAAAGTATAGGTTTTCATTATGTGAATAATTTTAAAATCTTAGCTCAAACGGCTGCAAAACCTGTTTGCCCAGCACGGGGATATTGAGTTCTATAAGATAAAGCCATAAACATGTTTGTCTGAGTCTTCTATCAAAAGTTACAGCGATTTATATGAAGTTGTTCAAAAACGCTTTATTTCACCAAGACAATGCGTTTCTCACTGTTACATGCATTTGAATGGGAAACTCGCCTGAAACAAAGTATAGGTTTTCATTATGTGAATAATTTTAAAATCTTAGCTCAAACGGCTGCAAAACCTGTTTGCCCGGCATGGGGATATTGAGTTCTATAAGATAAAGCCATAAACATGTTTGTCTGAGTCTTCTATCAAAAGTTACAGCGATTTATATGAAGTTGTTCAAAAACGCTTTATTTCGCCAAGACAATGCGTTTCTCACTGTTACATGAATTTGAATGGGAAACTCGCCTGAAACAAAGTATAGGTTTTCATTATGTGAATAATTTTAAAATCTTAGCTCAAACGGCTGCAAAACCTGTTTGCCCAGCACGGGGATATTGAGTTCTATAAGATAAAGCCATAAACATGTTTGTCTGAGTCTTCTATCAAAAGTTACAGCGATTTATATGAAGTGGTTGAAAATCGCTTTATTTCGCCAAGACAGTGTGTTTCTCACTGTTACATGCATTTGAATGGGAAACTCACCCGAGACAAAGTATAGGTTTTCATTATGTGAATAATTTTAAAATCTTAGCTCAAACGGCTGCAAAACCTGTTTGCCCAGCACGGGGATATTGAGTTCTATAAGATAAAGCCATAAACATGTTTGTCTGAGTCTTCTATCAAAAGTTACAGCGATTTATATGAAGTTGTTCAAAAACGCTTTATTTCACCAAGACAATGCGTTTCTCACTGTTACATGCATTTGAATGGGAAACTCGCCTGAAACAAAGTATAGGTTTTCATTATGTGAATAATTTTAAAATCTTAGCTCAAACGGCTGCAAAACCTGTTTGCCCAGCACGGGGATATTGAGTTCTATAAGATAAAGCCATAAACATGTTTGTCTGAGTCTTCTATCAAAAGTTACAGCGATTTATATGAAGTTGTTCAAAAACGCTTTATTTCGCCAAGACAATGCGTTTCTCACTGTTACATGCATTTGAATGGGAAACTCGCCTGAAACAAAGTATAGGTTTTCATTATGTGAATAATTTTTAAATCTTAGCTCAAACGGCTGCAAAACCTGTTTGCCCAGCACGGGGATATTGAGTTCTATAAGATAAAGCCATAAACATGTTTGTCTGAGTCTTCTATCAAAAGTTACAGCGATTTATATGAAGTTGTTCAAAAACGCTTTATTTCGCCAAGACAATGCGTTTCTCACTGTTACATGCATTTGAATGGGAAATTCGCCTGAAACAAAGTATAGGTTTTCATTATGTGAATAATTTTTAAATCTTAGCTCAAACGGCTGCAAAACCTGTTTGCCCAGCACGGGGATATTGAGTTCTATAAGATAAAGCCATAAACATGTTTGTCTGAGTCTTCTATCAAAGGTTACAGCGATTTATATGAAGTTGTTCAAAAACGCTTTATTTCGCCAAGACAATGCGTTTCTCACTGTTACATGCATTTGAATGGGAAACTCGCCTGAAACAAAGTATAGGTTTTCATTATGTGAATCATTTTAAAATCTTAGCTCAAACGGCTGCAAAACCTGTTTGCCCAGCACGGGGATATTGAGTTCTATAAGATAAAGCCATAAACATGTTTGTCTGAGTCTTCTATCAAAAGTTACAGCGATTTATATGAAGTTGTTCAAAAACGCTTTATTTCGCCAAGACAATGCGTTTCTCACTGTTACATGAATTTGAATGGGAAACTCGCCTGAAACAAAGTATAGGTTTTCATTATGTGAATCATTTTAAAATCTTAGCTCAAACGGCTGCAAAACCTGTTTGCCCAGCACGGGGATATTGAGTTCTATAAGATAAAGCCATAAACATGTTTGTCTGAGTCTTCTATCAAAAGTTACAGCGATTTATATGAAGTTGTTCAAAAACGCTTTATTTCGCCAAGACAATGCGTTTCTCACTGTTACATGCATTTGAATGGGAAACTCGCCTGAAACAAAGTATAGGTTTTCATTATGTGAATAATTTTTAAATCTTAGCTCAAACGGCTGCAAAACCTGTTTGCCCAGCACGGGGATATTGAGTTCTATAAGATAAAGCCATAAACATGTTTGTCTGAGTCTTCTATCAAAAGTTACAGCGATTTATATGAAGTTGTTCAAAAACGCTTTATTTCGCCAAGACAATGCGTTTCTCACTGTTACATGAATTTGAATGGGAAACTCGCCTGAAACAAAGTATAGGTTTTCATTATGTGAATCATTTTAAAATCTTAGCTCAAACGGCTGCAAAACCTGTTTGCCCAGCACGGGGACCTTGAGTTATATAAGATAAAGCCATAAACATGTTTGTCTGAGTCTTCTATCAAAAGTTACAGCGATTTATATGAAGTTGTTCAAAAACGCTTTATTTCGCCAAGACAATGCGTTTCTCACTGTTACATGCATTTGAATGGGAAACTCGCCTGAAACAAAGTATAGGTTTTCATTATGTGAATCATTTTAAAATCTTAGCTCAAACGGCTGCAAAACCTGTTTGCCCAGCACGGGGATATTGAGTTCTATAAGATAAAGCCATAAACATGTTTGTCTGAGTCTTCTATCAAAAGTTACAGCGATTTATATGAAGTTGTTCAAAAACGCTTTATTTCGCCAAGACAATGCGTTTCTCACTGTTACATGAATTTGAATGGGAAACTCGCCTGAAACAAAGTATAGGTTTTCATTATGTGAATCATTTTAAAATCTTAGCTCAAACGGCTGCAAAACCTGTTTGCCCAGCACGGGGATATTGAGTTCTATAAGATAAAGCCATAAACATGTTTGTCTGAGTCTTCTATCAAAAGTTACAGCGATTTATATGAAGTTGTTCAAAAACGCTTTATTTCGCCAAGACAATGCGTTTCTCACTGTTACATGCATTTGAATGGGAAACTCGCCTGAAACAAAGTATAGGTTTTCATTATGTGAATAATTTTTAAATCTTAGCTCAAACGGCTGCAAAACCTGTTTGCCCAGCACGGGGATATTGAGTTCTATAAGATAAAGCCATAAACATGTTTGTCTGAGTCTTCTATCAAAAGTTACAGCGATTTATATGAAGTTGTTCAAAAACGCTTTATTTCGCCAAGACAATGCGTTTCTCACTGTTACATGAATTTGAATGGGAAACTCGCCTGAAACAAAGTATAGGTTTTCATTATGTGAATCATTTTAAAATCTTAGCTCAAACGGCTGCAAAACCTGTTTGCCCAGCACGGGGACCTTGAGTTATATAAGATAAAGCCATAAACATGTTTGTCTGAGTCTTCTATCAAAAGTTACAGCGATTTATATGAAGTTGTTCAAAAACGCTTTATTTCGCCAAGACAATGCGTTTCTCACTGTTACATGCATTTGAATGGGAAACTCGCCTGAAACAAAGTATAGGTTTTCATTATGTGAATCATTTTAAAATCTTAGCTCAAACGGCTGCAAAACCTGTTTGCCCAGCACGGGGATATTGAGTTCTATAAGATAAAGCCATAAACATGTTTGTCTGAGTCTTCTATCAAAAGTTACAGCGATTTATATGAAGTGGTTGAAAATCGCTTTATTTCGCCAAGACAGTGTGTTTCTCACTGTTACATGCATTTGAATGGGAAACTCACCCGAGACAAAGTATAGGTTTTCATTATGTGAATCATTTTAAAATCTTAGCTCAAACGGCTGCAAAACCTGTTTGCCCAGCACGGGGATATTGAGTTCTATAAGATAAAGCCATAAACATGTTTGTCTGAGTCTTCTATCAAAAGTTACAGCGATTTATATGAAGTGGTTGAAAATCGCTTTATTTCGCCAAGACAGTGTGTTTCTCACTGTTACATGCATTTGAATGGGAAACTCACCCGAGACAAAGTATAGGTTTTCATTATGTGAATCATTTTAAAATCTTAGCTCAAACGGCTGCAAAACCTGTTTGCCCAGCACGGGGATATTGAGTTCTATAAGATAAAGCCATAAACATGTTTGTCTGAGTCTTCTATCAAAAGTTACAGCGATTTATATGAAGTTGTTCAAAAACGCTTTATTTCACCAAGACAATGCGTTTCTCACTGTTACATGCATTTGAATGGGAAACTCGCCTGAAACAAAGTATAGGTTTTCATTATGTGAATAATTTTAAAATCTTAGCTCAAACGGCTGCAAAACCTGTTTGCCCGGCACGGGGATATTGAGTTCTATAAGATAAAGCCATAAACATGTTTGTCTGAGTCTTCTATCAAAAGTTACAGCGATTTATATGAAGTTGTTCAAAAACGCTTTATTTCGCCAAGACAATGCGTTTCTCACTGTTACATGCATTTGAATGGGAAACTCGCCTGAAACAAAGTATAGGTTTTCATTATGTGAATAATTTTTAAATCTTAGCTCAAACGGCTGCAAAACCTGTTTGCCCAGCACGGGGATATTGAGTTCTATAAGATAAAGCCATAAACATGTTTGTCTGAGTCTTCTATCAAAAGTTACAGCGATTTATATGAAGTTGTTCAAAAACGCTTTATTTCGCCAAGACAATGCGTTTCTCACTGTTACATGAATTTGAATGGGAAACTCGCCTGAAACAAAGTATAGGTTTTCATTATGTGAATCATTTTAAAATCTTAGCTCAAACGGCTGCAAAACCTGTTTGCCCAGCACGGGGACCTTGAGTTATATAAGATAAAGCCATAAACATGTTTGTCTGAGTCTTCTATCAAAAGTTACAGCGATTTATATGAAGTTGTTCAAAAACGCTTTATTTCGCCAAGACAATGCGTTTCTCACTGTTACATGCATTTGAATGGGAAACTCGCCTGAAACAAAGTATAGGTTTTCATTATGTGAATCATTTTAAAATCTTAGCTCAAACGGCTGCAAAACCTGTTTGCCCAGCACGGGGATATTGAGTTCTATAAGATAAAGCCATAAACATGTTTGTCTGAGTCTTCTATCAAAAGTTACAGCGATTTATATGAAGTTGTTCAAAAACGCTTTATTTCGCCAAGACAATGCGTTTCTCACTGTTACATGAATTTGAATGGGAAACTCGCCTGAAACAAAGTATAGGTTTTCATTATGTGAATCATTTTAAAATCTTAGCTCAAACGGCTGCAAAACCTGTTTGCCCAGCACGGGGATATTGAGTTCTATAAGATAAAGCCATAAACATGTTTGTCTGAGTCTTCTATCAAAAGTTACAGCGATTTATATGAAGTTGTTCAAAAACGCTTTATTTCGCCAAGACAATGCGTTTCTCACTGTTACATGCATTTGAATGGGAAACTCGCCTGAAACAAAGTATAGGTTTTCATTATGTGAATAATTTTTAAATCTTAGCTCAAACGGCTGCAAAACCTGTTTGCCCAGCACGGGGATATTGAGTTCTATAAGATAAAGCCATAAACATGTTTGTCTGAGTCTTCTATCAAAAGTTACAGCGATTTATATGAAGTTGTTCAAAAACGCTTTATTTCGCCAAGACAATGCGTTTCTCACTGTTACATGAATTTGAATGGGAAACTCGCCTGAAACAAAGTATAGGTTTTCATTATGTGAATCATTTTAAAATCTTAGCTCAAACGGCTGCAAAACCTGTTTGCCCAGCACGGGGACCTTGAGTTATATAAGATAAAGCCATAAACATGTTTGTCTGAGTCTTCTATCAAAAGTTACAGCGATTTATATGAAGTTGTTCAAAAACGCTTTATTTCGCCAAGACAATGCGTTTCTCACTGTTACATGCATTTGAATGGGAAACTCGCCTGAAACAAAGTATAGGTTTTCATTATGTGAATCATTTTAAAATCTTAGCTCAAACGGCTGCAAAACCTGTTTGCCCAGCACGGGGATATTGAGTTCTATAAGATAAAGCCATAAACATGTTTGTCTGAGTCTTCTATCAAAAGTTACAGCGATTTATATGAAGTGGTTGAAAATCGCTTTATTTCGCCAAGACAGTGTGTTTCTCACTGTTACATGCATTTGAATGGGAAACTCACCCGAGACAAAGTATAGGTTTTCATTATGTGAATCATTTTAAAATCTTAGCTCAAACGGCTGCAAAACCTGTTTGCCCAGCACGGGGATATTGAGTTCTATAAGATAAAGCCATAAACATGTTTGTCTGAGTCTTCTATCAAAAGTTACAGCGATTTATATGAAGTGGTTGAAAATCGCTTTATTTCGCCAAGACAGTGTGTTTCTCACTGTTACATGCATTTGAATGGGAAACTCACCCGAGACAAAGTATAGGTTTTCATTATGTGAATCATTTTAAAATCTTAGCTCAAACGGCTGCAAAACCTGTTTGCCCAGCACGGGGATATTGAGTTCTATAAGATAAAGCCATAAACATGTTTGTCTGAGTCTTCTATCAAAAGTTACAGCGATTTATATGAAGTTGTTCAAAAACGCTTTATTTCGCCAAGACAATGCGTTTCTCACTGTTACATGCATTTGAATGGGAAACTCGCCTGAAACAAAGTATAGGTTTTCATTATGTGAATAATTTTAAAATCTTAGCTCAAACGGCTGCAAAACCTGTTTGCCCAGCACGGGGATATTGAGTTCTATAAGATAAAGCCATAAACATGTTTGTCTGAGTCTTCTATCAAAAGTTACAGCGATTTATATGAAGTTGTTCAAAAACGCTTTATTTCGCCAAGACAATGCGTTTCTCACTGTTACATGCATTTGAATGGGAAACTCGCCTGAAACAAAGTATAGGTTTTCATTATGTGAATAATTTTTAAATCTTAGCTCAAACGGCTGCAAAACCTGTTTGCCCAGCACGGGGATATTGAGTTCTATAAGATAAAGCCATAAACATGTTTGTCTGAGTCTTCTATCAAAAGTTACAGCGATTTATATGAAGTTGTTCAAAAACGCTTTATTTCGCCAAGACAATGCGTTTCTCACTGTTACATGCATTTGAATGGGAAACTCGCCTGAAACAAAGTATAGGTTTTCATTATGTGAATAATTTTTAAATCTTAGCTCAAACGGCTGCAAAACCTGTTTGCCCAGCACGGGGATATTGAGTTCTATAAGATAAAGCCATAAACATGTTTGTCTGAGTCTTCTATCAAAAGTTACAGCGATTTATATGAAGTTGTTCAAAAACGCTTTATTTCGCCAAGACAATGCGTTTCTCACTGTTACATGCATTTGAATGGGAAACTCGCCCGAGACAAAGTATAGGTTTTCATTATGTGAATCATTTTAAAATCTTAGCTCAAACGGCTGCAAAACCTGTTTGCCCAGCACGGGGATATTGAGTTCTATAAGATAAAGCCATAAACATGTTTGTCTGAGTCTTCTATCAAAAGTTACAGCGATTTATATGAAGTTGTTCAAAAACGCTTTATTTCGCCAAGACAATGCGTTTCTCACTGTTACATGAATTTGAATGGGAAACTCGCCTGAAACAAAGTATAGGTTTTCATTATGTGAATCATTTTAAAATCTTAGCTCAAACGGCTGCAAAACCTGTTTGCCCAGCACGGGGATATTGAGTTCTATAAGATAAAGCCATAAACATGTTTGTCTGAGTCTTCTATCAAAAGTTACAGCGATTTATATGAAGTTGTTCAAAAACGCTTTATTTCGCCAAGACAATGCGTTTCTCACTGTTACATGCATTTGAATGGGAAACTCGCCTGAAACAAAGTATAGGTTTTCATTATGTGAATAATTTTTAAATCTTAGCTCAAACGGCTGCAAAACCTGTTTGCCCAGCACGGGGATATTGAGTTCTATAAGATAAAGCCATAAACATGTTTGTCTGAGTCTTCTATCAAAAGTTACAGCGATTTATATGAAGTTGTTCAAAAACGCTTTATTTCGCCAAGACAATGCGTTTCTCACTGTTACATGAATTTGAATGGGAAACTCGCCTGAAACAAAGTATAGGTTTTCATTATGTGAATCATTTTAAAATCTTAGCTCAAACGGCTGCAAAACCTGTTTGCCCAGCACGGGGACCTTGAGTTCTATAAGATAAAGCCATAAACATGTTTGTCTGAGTCTTCTATCAAAAGTTACAGCGATTTATATGAAGTTGTTCAAAAACGCTTTATTTCGCCAAGACAATGCGTTTCTCACTGTTACATGCATTTGAATGGGAAACTCGCCTGAAACAAAGTATAGGTTTTCATTATGTGAATCATTTTAAAATCTTAGCTCAAACGGCTGCAAAACCTGTTTGCCCAGCACGGGGATATTGAGTTCTATAAGATAAAGCCATAAACATGTTTGTCTGAGTCTTCTATCAAAAGTTACAGCGATTTATATGAAGTTGTTCAAAAACGCTTTATTTCGCCAAGACAATGCGTTTCTCACTGTTACATGCATTTGAATGGGAAACTCGCCTGAAACAAAGTATAGGTTTTCATTATGTGAATCATTTTAAAATCTTAGCTCAAACGGCTGCAAAACCTGTTTGCCCAGCACGGGGATATTGAGTTCTATAAGATAAAGCCATAAACATGTTTGTCTGAGTCTTCTATCAAAAGTTACAGCGATTTATATGAAGTTGTTCAAAAACGCTTTATTTCGCCAAGACAATGCGTTTCTCACTGTTACATGCATTTGAATGGGAAACTCGCCTGAAACAAAGTATAGGTTTTCATTATGTGAATAATTTTTAAATCTTAGCTCAAACGGCTGCAAAACCTGTTTGCCCAGCACGGGGATATTGAGTTCTATAAGATAAAGCCATAAACATGTTTGTCTGAGTCTTCTATCAAAAGTTACAGCGATTTATATGAAGTTGTTCAAAAACGCTTTATTTCGCCAAGACAATGCGTTTCTCACTGTTACATGAATTTGAATGGGAAACTCGCCTGAAACAAAGTATAGGTTTTCATTATGTGAATCATTTTAAAATCTTAGCTCAAACGGCTGCAAAACCTGTTTGCCCAGCACGGGGACCTTGAGTTCTATAAGATAAAGCCATAAACATGTTTGTCTGAGTCTTCTATCAAAAGTTACAGCGATTTATATGAAGTTGTTCAAAAACGCTTTATTTCGCCAAGACAATGCGTTTCTCACTGTTACATGCATTTGAATGGGAAACTCGCCTGAAACAAAGTATAGGTTTTCATTATGTGAATCATTTTAAAATCTTAGCTCAAACGGCTGCAAAACCTGTTTGCCCAGCACGGGGATATTGAGTTCTATAAGATAAAGCCATAAACATGTTTGTCTGAGTCTTCTATCAAAAGTTACAGCGATTTATATGAAGTGGTTGAAAATCGCTTTATTTCGCCAAGACAGTGTGTTTCTCACTGTTACATGCATTTGAATGGGAAACTCACCCGAGACAAAGTATAGGTTTTCATTATGTGAATCATTTTAAAATCTTAGCTCAAACGGCTGCAAAACCTGTTTGCCCAGCACGGGGATATTGAGTTCTATAAGATAAAGCCATAAACATGTTTGTCTGAGTCTTCTATCAAAAGTTACAGCGATTTATATGAAGTTGTTGAAAATCGCTTTATTTCGCCAAGACAGTGTGTTTCTCACTGTTACATGCATTTGAATGGGAAACTCACCCGAGACAAAGTATAGGTTTTCATTATGTGAATCATTTTAAAATCTTAGCTCAAACGGCTGCAAAACCTGTTTGCCCAGCACGGGGATATTGAGTTCTATAAGATAAAGCCATAAACATGTTTGTCTGAGTCTTCTATCAAAAGTTACAGCGATTTATATGAAGTTGTTCAAAAACGCTTTATTTCACCAAGACAATGCGTTTCTCACTGTTACATGCATTTGAATGGGAAACTCGCCTGAAACAAAGTATAGGTTTTCATTATGTGAATAATTTTAAAATCTTAGCTCAAACGGCTGCAAAACCTGTTTGCCCAGCACGGGGATATTGAGTTCTATAAGATAAAGCCATAAACATGTTTGTCTGAGTCTTCTATCAAAAGTTACAGCGATTTATATGAAGTTGTTCAAAAACGCTTTATTTCGCCAAGACAATGCGTTTCTCACTGTTACATGCATTTGAATGGGAAACTCGCCTGAAACAAAGTATAGGTTTTCATTATGTGAATAATTTTTAAATCTTAGCTCAAACGGCTGCAAAACCTGTTTGCCCAGCACGGGGATATTGAGTTCTATAAGATAAAGCCATAAACATGTTTGTCTGAGTCTTCTATCAAAAGTTACAGCGATTTATATGAAGTTGTTCAAAAACGCTTTATTTCGCCAAGACAATGCGTTTCTCACTGTTACATGCATTTGAATGGGAAACTCGCCTGAAACAAAGTATAGGTTTTCATTATGTGAATAATTTTTAAATCTTAGCTCAAACGGCTGCAAAACCTGTTTGCCCAGCACGGGGATATTGAGTTCTATAAGATAAAGCCATAAACATGTTTGTCTGAGTCTTCTATCAAAAGTTACAGCGATTTATATGAAGTTGTTCAAAAACGCTTTATTTCGCCAAGACAATGCGTTTCTCACTGTTACATGCATTTGAATGGGAAACTCGCCCGAAACAAAGTATAGGTTTTCATTATGTGAATCATTTTAAAATCTTAGCTCAAACGGCTGCAAAACCTGTTTGCCCAGCACGGGGATATTGAGTTCTATAAGATAAAGCCATAAACATGTTTGTCTGAGTCTTCTATCAAAAGTTACAGCGATTTATATGAAGTTGTTCAAAAACGCTTTATTTCGCCAAGACAATGCGTTTCTCACTGTTACATGAATTTGAATGGGAAACTCGCCTGAAACAAAGTATAGGTTTTCATTATGTGAATCATTTTAAAATCTTAGCTCAAACGGCTGCAAAACCTGTTTGCCCAGCACGGGGATATTGAGTTCTATAAGATAAAGCCATAAACATGTTTGTCTGAGTCTTCTATCAAAAGTTACAGCGATTTATATGAAGTTGTTCAAAAACGCTTTATTTCGCCAAGACAATGCGTTTCTCACTGTTACATGCATTTGAATGGGAAACTCGCCTGAAACAAAGTATAGGTTTTCATTATGTGAATAATTTTTAAATCTTAGCTCAAACGGCTGCAAAACCTGTTTGCCCAGCACGGGGATATTGAGTTCTATAAGATAAAGCCATAAACATGTTTGTCTGAGTCTTCTATCAAAAGTTACAGCGATTTATATGAAGTTGTTCAAAAACGCTTTATTTCGCCAAGACAATGCGTTTCTCACTGTTACATGAATTTGAATGGGAAACTCGCCTGAAACAAAGTATAGGTTTTCATTATGTGAATCATTTTAAAATCTTAGCTCAAACGGCTGCAAAACCTGTTTGCCCAGCACGGGGACCTTGAGTTCTATAAGATAAAGCCATAAACATGTTTGTCTGAGTCTTCTATCAAAAGTTACAGCGATTTATATGAAGTTGTTCAAAAACGCTTTATTTCGCCAAGACAATGCGTTTCTCACTGTTACATGCATTTGAATGGGAAACTCGCCTGAAACAAAGTATAGGTTTTCATTATGTGAATAATTTTTAAATCTTAGCTCAAACGGCTGCAAAACCTGTTTGCCCAGCACGGGGATATTGAGTTCTATAAGATAAAGCCATAAACATGTTTGTCTGAGTCTTCTATCAAAAGTTACAGCGATTTATATGAAGTGGTTGAAAATCGCTTTATTTCGCCAAGACAGTGTGTTTCTCACTGTTACATGCATTTGAATGGGAAACTCACCCGAGACAAAGTATAGGTTTTCATTATGTGAATCATTTTAAAATCTTAGCTCAAACGGCTGCAAAACCTGTTTGCCCAGCACGGGGATATTGAGTTCTATAAGATAAAGCCATAAACATGTTTGTCTGAGTCTTCTATCAAAAGTTACAGCGATTTATATGAAGTGGTTGAAAATCGCTTTATTTCGCCAAGACAGTGTGTTTCTCACTGTTACATGCATTTGAATGGGAAACTCACCCGAGACAAAGTATAGGTTTTCATTATGTGAATCATTTTAAAATCTTAGCTCAAACGGCTGCAAAACCTGTTTGCCCAGCACGGGGATATTGAGTTCTATAAGATAAAGCCATAAACATGTTTGTCTGAGTCTTCTATCAAAAGTTACAGCGATTTATATGAAGTTGTTCAAAAACGCTTTATTTCGCCAAGACAATGCGTTTCTCACTGTTACATGAATTTGAATGGGAAACTCACCCGAGACAAAGTATAGGTTTTCATTATGTGAATCATTTTAAAATCTTAGCTCAAACGGCTGCAAAACCTGTTTGCCCAGCACGGGGATATTGAGTTCTATAAGATAAAGCCATAAACATGTTTGTCTGAGTCTTCTATCAAAAGTTACAGCGATTTATATGAAGTTGTTCAAAAACGCTTTATTTCGCCAAGACAATGCGTTTCTCACTGTTACATGAATTTGAATGGGAAACTCGCCTGAAACAAAGTATAGGTTTTCATTATGTGAATCATTTTAAAATCTTAGCTCAAACGGCTGCAAAACCTGTTTGCCCAGCACGGGGATATTGAGTTCTATAAGATAAAGCCATAAACATGTTTGTCTGAGTCTTCTATCAAAAGTTACAGCGATTTATATGAAGTGGTTGAAAATCGCTTTATTTCGCCAAGACAGTGTGTTTCTCACTGTTACATGCATTTGAATGGGAAACTCACCTGAGACAAAGTATAGGTTTTCATTATGTGAATAATTTTAAAATCTTAGCTCAAACGGCTGCAAAACCTGTTTGCCCAGCACGGGGATATTGAGTTCTATAAGATAAAGCCATAAACATGTTTGTCTGAGTCTTCTATCAAAAGTTACAGCGATTTATATGAAGTTGTTCAAAAACGCTTTATTTCGCCAAGACAATGCGTTTCTCACTGTTACATGCATTTGAATGGGAAACTCGCCTGAAACAAAGTATAGGTTTTCATTATGTGAATCATTTTAAAATCTTAGCTCAAACGGCTGCAAAACCTGTTTGCCCAGCACGGGGATATTGAGTTCTATAAGATAAAGCCATAAACATGTTTGTCTGAGTCTTCTATCAAAAGTTACAGCGATTTATATGAAGTGGTTGAAAATCGCTTTATTTCGCCAAGACAGTGTGTTTCTCACTGTTACATGCATTTGAATGGGAAACTCACCCGAGACAAAGTATAGGTTTTCATTATGTGAATAATTTTAAAATCTTAGCTCAAACGGCTGCAAAACCTGTTTGCCCAGCACGGGGATATTGAGTTCTATAAGATAAAGCCATAAACATGTTTGTCTGAGTCTTCTATCAAAAGTTACAGCGATTTATATGAAGTTGTTCAAAAACGCTTTATTTCGCCAAGACAATGCGTTTCTCACTGTTACATGCATTTGAATGGGAAACTCGCCTGAAACAAAGTATAGGTTTTCATTATGTGAATCATTTTAAAATCTTAGCTCAAACGGCTGCAAAACCTGTTTGCCCAGCACGGGGACCTTGAGTTCTATAAGATAAAGCCATAAACATGTTTGTCTGAGTCTTCTATCAAAAGTTACAGCGATTTATATGAAGTTGTTCAAAAACGCTTTATTTCGCCAAGACAATGCGTTTCTCACTGTTACATGCATTTGAATGGGAAACTCGCCTGAAACAAAGTATAGGTTTTCATTATGTGAATAATTTTAAAATCTTAGCTCAAACGGCTGCAAAACCTGTTTGCCCAGCACGGGGATATTGAGTTCTATAAGATAAAGCCATAAACATGTTTGTCTGAGTCTTCTATCAAAAGTTACAGCGATTTATATGAAGTGGTTGAAAATCGCTTTATTTCGCCAAGACAGTGTGTTTCTCACTGTTACATGCATTTGAATGGGAAACTCACCCGAGACAAAGTATAGGTTTTCATTATGTGAATCATTTTAAAATCTTAGCTCAAACGGCTGCAAAACCTGTTTGCCCAGCACGGGGATATTGAGTTCTATAAGATAAAGCCATAAACATGTTTGTCTGAGTCTTCTATCAAAAGTTACAGCGATTTATATGAAGTGGTTGAAAATCGCTTTATTTCGCCAAGACAGTGTGTTTCTCACTGTTACATGCATTTGAATGGGAAACTCACCCGAGACAAAGTATAGGTTTTCATTATGTGAATCATTTTAAAATCTTAGCTCAAACGGCTGCAAAACCTGTTTGCCCAGCACGGGGATATTGAGTTCTATAAGATAAAGCCATAAACATGTTTGTCTGAGTCTTCTATCAAAAGTTACAGCGATTTATATGAAGTTGTTCAAAAACGCTTTATTTCGCCAAGACAATGCGTTTCTCACTGTTACATGAATTTGAATGGGAAACTCACCCGAGACAAAGTATAGGTTTTCATTATGTGAATAATTTTAAAATCTTAGCTCAAACGGCTGCAAAACCTGTTTGCCCAGCACGGGGATATTGAGTTCTATAAGATAAAGCCATAAACATGTTTGTCTGAGTCTTCTATCAAAAGTTACAGCGATTTATATGAAGTTGTTCAAAAACGCTTTATTTCGCCAAGACAATGCGTTTCTCACTGTTACATGAATTTGAATGGGAAACTCGCCTGAAACAAAGTATAGGTTTTCATTATGTGAATCATTTTAAAATCTTAGCTCAAACGGCTGCAAAACCTGTTTGCCCAGCACGGGGATATTGAGTTCTATAAGATAAAGCCATAAACATGTTTGTCTGAGTCTTCTATCAAAAGTTACAGCGATTTATATGAAGTGGTTGAAAATCGCTTTATTTCGCCAAGACAGTGTGTTTCTCACTGTTACATGCATTTGAATGGGAAACTCACCTGAGACAAAGTATAGGTTTTCATTATGTGAATAATTTTAAAATCTTAGCTCAAACGGCTGCAAAACCTGTTTGCCCAGCACGGGGATATTGAGTTCTATAAGATAAAGCCATAAACATGTTTGTCTGAGTCTTCTATCAAAAGTTACAGCGATTTATATGAAGTTGTTCAAAAACGCTTTATTTCGCCAAGACAATGCGTTTCTCACTGTTACATGCATTTGAATGGGAAACTCGCCTGAAACAAAGTATAGGTTTTCATTATGTGAATAATTTTTAAATCTTAGCTCAAACGGCTGCAAAACCTGTTTGCCCAGCACGGGGATATTGAGTTCTATAAGATAAAGCCATAAACATGTTTGTCTGAGTCTTCTATCAAAAGTTACAGCGATTTATATGAAGTTGTTCAAAAACGCTTTATTTCGCCAAGACAATGCGTTTCTCACTGTTACATGCATTTGAATGGGAAACTCGCCTGAAACAAAGTATAGGTTTTCATTATGTGAATAATTTTTAAATCTTAGCTCAAACGGCTGCAAAACCTGTTTGCCCAGCACGGGGATATTGAGTTCTATAAGATAAAGCCATAAACATGTTTGTCTGAGTCTTCTATCAAAGGTTACAGCGATTTATATGAAGTTGTTCAAAAACGCTTTATTTCGCCAAGACAATGCGTTTCTCACTGTTACATGCATTTGAATGGGAAACTCGCCCGAGACAAAGTATAGGTTTTCATTATGTGAATCATTTTAAAATCTTAGCTCAAACGGCTGCAAAACCTGTTTGCCCAGCACGGGGATATTGAGTTCTATAAGATAAAGCCATAAACATGTTTGTCTGAGTCTTCTATCAAAAGTTACAGCGATTTATATGAAGTTGTTCAAAAACGCTTTATTTCGCCAAGACAATGCGTTTCTCACTGTTACATGAATTTGAATGGGAAACTCGCCTGAAACAAAGTATAGGTTTTCATTATGTGAATCATTTTAAAATCTTAGCTCAAACGGCTGCAAAACCTGTTTGCCCAGCACGGGGATATTGAGTTCTATAAGATAAAGCCATAAACATGTTTGTCTGAGTCTTCTATCAAAAGTTACAGCGATTTATATGAAGTTGTTCAAAAACGCTTTATTTCGCCAAGACAATGCGTTTCTCACTGTTACATGCATTTGAATGGGAAACTCGCCTGAAACAAAGTATAGGTTTTCATTATGTGAATAATTTTTAAATCTTAGCTCAAACGGCTGCAAAACCTGTTTGCCCAGCACGGGGATATTGAGTTCTATAAGATAAAGCCATAAACATGTTTGTCTGAGTCTTCTATCAAAAGTTACAGCGATTTATATGAAGTTGTTCAAAAACGCTTTATTTCGCCAAGACAATGCGTTTCTCACTGTTACATGAATTTGAATGGGAAACTCGCCTGAAACAAAGTATAGGTTTTCATTATGTGAATCATTTTAAAATCTTAGCTCAAACGGCTGCAAAACCTGTTTGCCCAGCACGGGGACCTTGAGTTATATAAGATAAAGCCATAAACATGTTTGTCTGAGTCTTCTATCAAAAGTTACAGCGATTTATATGAAGTTGTTCAAAAACGCTTTATTTCGCCAAGACAATGCGTTTCTCACTGTTACATGCATTTGAATGGGAAACTCGCCTGAAACAAAGTATAGGTTTTCATTATGTGAATAATTTTTAAATCTTAGCTCAAACGGCTGCAAAACCTGTTTGCCCAGCACGGGGATATTGAGTTCTATAAGATAAAGCCATAAACATGTTTGTCTGAGTCTTCTATCAAAAGTTACAGCGATTTATATGAAGTGGTTGAAAATCGCTTTATTTCGCCAAGACAGTGTGTTTCTCACTGTTACATGCATTTGAATGGGAAACTCACCCGAGACAAAGTATAGGTTTTCATTATGTGAATCATTTTAAAATCTTAGCTCAAACGGCTGCAAAACCTGTTTGCCCAGCACGGGGATATTGAGTTCTATAAGATAAAGCCATAAACATGTTTGTCTGAGTCTTCTATCAAAAGTTACAGCGATTTATATGAAGTGGTTGAAAATCGCTTTATTTCGCCAAGACAGTGTGTTTCTCACTGTTACATGCATTTGAATGGGAAACTCACCCGAGACAAAGTATAGGTTTTCATTATGTGAATCATTTTAAAATCTTAGCTCAAACGGCTGCAAAACCTGTTTGCCCAGCACGGGGATATTGAGTTCTATAAGATAAAGCCATAAACATGTTTGTCTGAGTCTTCTATCAAAAGTTACAGCGATTTATATGAAGTTGTTCAAAAACGCTTTATTTCGCCAAGACAATGCGTTTCTCACTGTTACATGAATTTGAATGGGAAACTCACCCGAGACAAAGTATAGGTTTTCATTATGTGAATCATTTTAAAATCTTAGCTCAAACGGCTGCAAAACCTGTTTGCCCAGCACGGGGATATTGAGTTCTATAAGATAAAGCCATAAACATGTTTGTCTGAGTCTTCTATCAAAAGTTACAGCGATTTATATGAAGTTGTTCAAAAACGCTTTATTTCGCCAAGACAATGCGTTTCTCACTGTTACATGAATTTGAATGGGAAACTCGCCTGAAACAAAGTATAGGTTTTCATTATGTGAATCATTTTAAAATCTTAGCTCAAACGGCTGCAAAACCTGTTTGCCCAGCACGGGGATATTGAGTTCTATAAGATAAAGCCATAAACATGTTTGTCTGAGTCTTCTATCAAAAGTTACAGCGATTTATATGAAGTGGTTGAAAATCGCTTTATTTCGCCAAGACAGTGTGTTTCTCACTGTTACATGCATTTGAATGGGAAACTCACCTGAGACAAAGTATAGGTTTTCATTATGTGAATAATTTTAAAATCTTAGCTCAAACGGCTGCAAAACCTGTTTGCCCAGCACGGGGATATTGAGTTCTATAAGATAAAGCCATAAACATGTTTGTCTGAGTCTTCTATCAAAAGTTACAGCGATTTATATGAAGTTGTTCAAAAACGCTTTATTTCGCCAAGACAATGCGTTTCTCACTGTTACATGAATTTGAATGGGAAACTCGCCTGAAACAAAGTATAGGTTTTCATTATGTGAATCATTTTAAAATCTTAGCTCAAACGGCTGCAAAACCTGTTTGCCCAGCACGGGGATATTGAGTTCTATAAGATAAAGCCATAAACATGTTTGTCTGAGTCTTCTATCAAAAGTTACAGCGATTTATATGAAGTGGTTGAAAATCGCTTTATTTCGCCAAGACAGTGTGTTTCTCACTGTTACATGCATTTGAATGGGAAACTCACCCGAGACAAAGTATAGGTTTTCATTATGTGAATAATTTTAAAATCTTAGCTCAAACGGCTGCAAAACCTGTTTGCCCAGCACGGGGATATTGAGTTCTATAAGATAAAGCCATAAACATGTTTGTCTGAGTCTTCTATCAAAAGTTACAGCGATTTATATGAAGTTGTTCAAAAACGCTTTATTTCGCCAAGACAATGCGTTTCTCACTGTTACATGAATTTGAATGGGAAACTCGCCTGAAACAAAGTATAGGTTTTCATTATGTGAATCATTTTAAAATCTTAGCTCAAACGGCTGCAAAACCTGTTTGCCCAGCACGGGGACCTTGAGTTATATAAGATAAAGCCATAAACATGTTTGTCTGAGTCTTCTATCAAAAGTTACAGCGATTTATATGAAGTTGTTCAAAAACGCTTTATTTCGCCAAGACAATGCGTTTCTCACTGTTACATGCATTTGAATGGGAAACTCGCCTGAAACAAAGTATAGGTTTTCATTATGTGAATAATTTTAAAATCTTAGCTCAAACGGCTGCAAAACCTGTTTGCCCAGCACGGGGATATTGAGTTCTATAAGATAAAGCCATAAACATGTTTGTCTGAGTCTTCTATCAAAAGTTACAGCGATTTATATGAAGTGGTTGAAAATCGCTTTATTTCGCCAAGACAGTGTGTTTCTCACTGTTACATGCATTTGAATGGGAAACTCACCCGAGACAAAGTATAGGTTTTCATTATGTGAATCATTTTAAAATCTTAGCTCAAACGGCTGCAAAACCTGTTTGCCCAGCACGGGGATATTGAGTTCTATAAGATAAAGCCATAAACATGTTTGTCTGAGTCTTCTATCAAAAGTTACAGCGATTTATATGAAGTGGTTGAAAATCGCTTTATTTCGCCAAGACAGTGTGTTTCTCACTGTTACATGCATTTGAATGGGAAACTCACCCGAGACAAAGTATAGGTTTTCATTATGTGAATCATTTTAAAATCTTAGCTCAAACGGCTGCAAAACCTGTTTGCCCAGCACGGGGATATTGAGTTCTATAAGATAAAGCCATAAACATGTTTGTCTGAGTCTTCTATCAAAAGTTACAGCGATTTATATGAAGTTGTTCAAAAACGCTTTATTTCGCCAAGACAATGCGTTTCTCACTGTTACATGAATTTGAATGGGAAACTCACCCGAGACAAAGTATAGGTTTTCATTATGTGAATAATTTTAAAATCTTAGCTCAAACGGCTGCAAAACCTGTTTGCCCAGCACGGGGATATTGAGTTCTATAAGATAAAGCCATAAACATGTTTGTCTGAGTCTTCTATCAAAAGTTACAGCGATTTATATGAAGTTGTTCAAAAACGCTTTATTTCGCCAAGACAATGCGTTTCTCACTGTTACATGAATTTGAATGGGAAACTCGCCTGAAACAAAGTATAGGTTTTCATTATGTGAATCATTTTAAAATCTTAGCTCAAACGGCTGCAAAACCTGTTTGCCCAGCACGGGGATATTGAGTTCTATAAGATAAAGCCATAAACATGTTTGTCTGAGTCTTCTATCAAAAGTTACAGCGATTTATATGAAGTGGTTGAAAATCGCTTTATTTCGCCAAGACAGTGTGTTTCTCACTGTTACATGCATTTGAATGGGAAACTCACCTGAGACAAAGTATAGGTTTTCATTATGTGAATAATTTTAAAATCTTAGCTCAAACGGCTGCAAAACCTGTTTGCCCAGCACGGGGATATTGAGTTCTATAAGATAAAGCCATAAACATGTTTGTCTGAGTCTTCTATCAAAAGTTACAGCGATTTATATGAAGTTGTTCAAAAACGCTTTATTTCGCCAAGACAATGCGTTTCTCACTGTTACATGAATTTGAATGGGAAACTCGCCTGAAACAAAGTATAGGTTTTCATTATGTGAATCATTTTAAAATCTTAGCTCAAACGGCTGCAAAACCTGTTTGCCCAGCACGGGGATATTGAGTTCTATAAGATAAAGCCATAAACATGTTTGTCTGAGTCTTCTATCAAAAGTTACAGCGATTTATATGAAGTGGTTGAAAATCGCTTTATTTCGCCAAGACAGTGTGTTTCTCACTGTTACATGCATTTGAATGGGAAACTCACCCGAGACAAAGTATAGGTTTTCATTATGTGAATAATTTTAAAATCTTAGCTCAAACGGCTGCAAAACCTGTTTGCCCAGCACGGGGATATTGAGTTCTATAAGATAAAGCCATAAACATGTTTGTCTGAGTCTTCTATCAAAAGTTACAGCAATTTATATGAAGTTGTTCAAAAACGCTTTATTTCGCCAAGACAATGCGTTTCTCACTGTTACATGAATTTGAATGGGAAACTCGCCTGAAACAAAGTATAGGTTTTCATTATGTGAATAATTTTTAAATCTTAGCTCAAACGGCTGCAAAACCTGTTTGCCCAGCACGGGGATATTGAGTTCTATAAGATAAAGCCATAAACATGTTTGTCTGAGTCTTCTATCAAAAGTTACAGCGATTTATATGAAGTTGTTCAAAAACGCTTTATTTCGCCAAGACAATGCGTTTCTCACTGTTACATGAATTTGAATGGGAAACTCGCCTGAAACAAAGTATAGGTTTTCATTATGTGAATAATTTTTAAATCTTAGCTCAAACGGCTGCAAAACCTGTTTGCCCAGCACGGGGATATTGAGTTCTATAAGATAAAGCCATAAACATGTTTGTCTGAGTCTTCTATCAAAAGTTACAGCGATTTATATGAAGTTGTTCAAAAACGCTTTATTTCGCCAAGACAATGCGTTTCTCACTGTTACATGCATTTGAATGGGAAACTCGCCTGAAACAAAGTATAGGTTTTCATTATGTGAATAATTTTAAAATCTTAGCTCAAACGGCTGCAAAACCTGTTTGCCCAGCACGGGGATATTGAGTTCTATAAGATAAAGCCATAAACATGTTTGTCTGAGTCTTCTATCAAAAGTTACAGCGATTTATATGAAGTGGTTGAAAATCGCTTTATTTCGCCAAGACAGTGCGTTTCTCACTGTTACATGCATTTGAATGGGAAACTCACCCGAGACAAAGTATAGGTTTTCATTATGTGAATAATTTTAAAATCTTAGCTCAAACGGCTGCAAAACCTGTTTGCCCAGCACGGGGATATTGAGTTCTATAAGATAAAGCCATAAACATGTTTGTCTGAGTCTTCTATCAAAAGTTACAGCGATTTATATGAAGTTGTTCAAAAACGCTTTATTTCGCCAAGACAGTGCGTTTCTCACTGTTACATGCATTTGAATGGGAAACTCGCCTGAAACAAAGTATAGGTTTTCATTATGTGAATAATTTTTAAATCTTAGCTCAAACGGCTGCAAAACCTGTTTGCCCAGCATGGGGATATTGAGTTCTATAAGATAAAGCCATAAACATGTTTGTCTGAGTCTTCTATCAAAAGTTACAGCGATTTATATGAAGTTGTTCAAAAACGCTTTATTTCGCCAAGACAGTGCGTTTCTCACTGTTACATGCATTTGAATGGGAAACTCGCCTGAAACAAAGTATAGGTTTTCATTATGTGAATCATTTTAAAATCTTAGCTCAAACGGCTGCAAAACCTGTTTGCCCAGCACGGGGACATTGAGTTCTATAAGATAAAGTCATGAATACGTATATCTGAATCTTCTATCAAAAGTTACAGCTATTTATATGAAGTTGTACAAAAACGCTTTATTTTGTCAAGACAGTGGGTTTTAGAGTCTTCATCATTAAATCTCTGGTTGCTTCATTTTTCTATCCTATATCAGATATTTTAAAGGCTAGCTTAGGTAAAGTTCCATTCTCATGGTGAGGCAAAGTGCTTTATGTGTGTGTGTGTGTGTGTGTGTGTGTGTGTGTGTGTGTCATGAACGGCTATAAAAGGCCTATAATTAAAGAACAAAGCGGGTTTGAGTTCGAGTTGCGGCAGACTGTCACTACTTGTAAATGGAACGCAGCCTTCCTACGGCGGACAGCTAATAACAGGAATCGGACGCGGTCCAGCCAAGTCCACAGCAACCACCATAGCAACCGCCTAGCATGACCTTAAAAACATATTCTGTCTTCATAACTATCAAAATCGTGAAATGATTTGCAAAGTGTGAAAGTGTTACAGCTGCAGAATGCTATGGCGGTATCTATGGAAGCTGTTTACATAGCTAATAATATACGATGTAACCATGGAGACAGTCAGTCACTTGAGCTAGCGGTGCATGTTTACTACAGTGAATAAGGTGATTGAGTGCACAGCGTCCACACGCTGCAGGGGGTAAAGACATTACTTCAATATTGTTTTATATTGATATATATTAGCCTTCTGTTGACCATCACCTCAGGTTCACCATTACAGTTTCAGATTACAGATGCACACTGTCTAAACACATTCAAAAACTCATGTCTCAGAAATAAGCACAGCTGTTCATGTTTGTCATTAGAGTTTTATTTGTAAGAAAATTATGAACTTCATATTGTGCATTAAATAAAAGAACATTTCACAACTCTGAGTCAACAGAAACAGGTAACAGAAATGTCTCTAATGTGTACAGTGTAGTGTAAGCATTAAAAGATCATAAAGGAAAAACTAACATTTATGTGAAACTAATTGTAATAAAAAATGAGCAGGTGCTTTATAGATTCAAAAGAAAGAATCTGAAAACAACACTTTTTTGGTCTAAGTGATCAAAGTAGAAAACAGAACTGATGTTCAAGAACAAACCGTAGCTGCACTAATATTACACATCTCGATCGTTGTACTGAACAGACATGTTGCTTTTAAAACCACATGCAGTGTGTGACCATGACTGTTCACTGAGACCATGAACGCCACTTCGCTGAAGCATTCTTCTTCTTCTTCTTGCCATTAAATTGGAAGCAGAAGCAGCACGAGCTGATTTGATCTACTGAAAGAAAAAAGCAGAACATCTGAGTTGAAACCAGTCAGCTGAAATCATTAAGACAGGAACAAATTCAATGCAGTGTCTCAAGTGGCTTAGCCTGTTACAACTGTTGATACAAGCTTAATACGGTTAACACACAGTGTCAGGGAGCTCCAGTGTGGGAACTAGTGGCTTTAGGTTTGTAGTCATTTAACTTTCATCCATTCATTCATTTAATTCAGGAGGAAGAAATGCCAGGTTGGTGCAGGCTGGTTACATGCATTTGGTCCCATGCTGCTTTAATTAAATGACTTGGTTCATTTTATGGCTGGGCTGTATATGGGGTTATATCATGTTATTTGGGCAGGAGTACCTGTCCCCTGTTAGACTTAGAAAGTTTCTCCATAAGTAGAGTTTCTAACTCTTCTAGCACATCTGTGGCTGACAGCTTTTTGGTGGCTCTTTTTACCCCACACTGGTTGTGAGTGTGTAAATAGCCCCACTAGTTATTTTGGGTTGCAGTTAACTAGGGAGGAAGGGGTGGGTATGCCATGATTAGGTGAATAACAATTATATGTGATACATAAATTTCACAATGCATGCATATATCTCTATCAATTAAACCTGGCCTGAGGGCTGCCATTTTTTACATTCAGTTATTTCTCTTAGAAATGTTGGAACTAAATAATGAATGTGTTACAGTTAAAGTGAAACACTGGTCAGTGTAAATGGCTCATTGGGACACAGAAACCTTTAAATTAAACCTGATATCTAGTGTCAAACAATATCAAAGCTGTAAAAGATGTTTACATTCAGAATTTATAAAACTATGATTGTAAATAAATTCAAACAAGTGAGCTTTTCTCTTTGTGCTGAATATCAACACTGTGGTTTCTTAGACTGTAAGCTTTACTTTAGTGCAACCAGTTGCAGAAGCTGCCACTCCAAATGTCTTTTGATAACAAGAAAAAAATACCTTTTCAGTACACGGCCTGAAGTTCTTCTCCGAAATCTTCTGCAATCGGCTTTGTCTGCTGGTTTGAAGACAATAAACCATAAAAAAGATGATTTAGTCACTTTGTCTGTGTCATGCAGCTCGAATGTGTCGTGTAACGATGTTGAATAGCCGTCGTTATCCCTCTGCTGCGTCAGTAGGATTGTACTGTACAGCATCTCATTGATATGTGAGGAATGCTAATGTAACATGATAACAGACTTACATCATTAAAATATAAAGTGCAGGAGATATTTAGATATTTTTTATATTTATATTACATTTTATAGCTGACGGATTTTACTAAATAGATAGAATTTACTAAATAGCTGGATGAACATGAAAAATATGTCTATAATAACAAATGACCATGAGAGCCAGTAGAATTAATTCAGCTGGACACTCAAAAGACGTCCTTAAATGCTCTTTAAGTGGCAGAACAGATGAACAAACAGTTAATCGCTTACTTGAGATGAAATCTGCTCAGCTACTTTGAAAACAGCTTCTAACTGGTTCCTCCTTTAACAGGATGACTGCTCAGGGGTAAGGCCATCATGCAATCCAGCAACCTTTATGGTTCTGCTTTGATTCACCAGGAACTATTAGGGAAACCTTCCAGCGCCTCCTGTGAAAGACACAGGCATAAACACACAAACATTTATTAACATGTTCCACAGTGTTCCAGTTTGATTTTCTTATCCTGTGGACAACAACGTACATGGATGCAGGTTTATTGTTAACTTTTGTAAGGTTTATTTAATGACCATATCCAGCTGCAGCTCCACTGTGATCCTGAACTGGAGAAGCACTTAAGAAAATGTGTCAATAAATGGACAAACATCAACTTACTATATTTATCCAAACAGACGGGACCAATAATGCTTCGCTGAGTTAGAGACTTTAACAGACTCTTCTATGTAAGAATGTCTCGTGCTGATATACCTGCAAACTTGACAACAAAGGTTTTTCAGACTACATGTAGCTGTCCTCTATGTCAGCTAACACATTTACATTTATGTCACACTTAGTTCTGCTTTCCCATTTTATAATTATTACTTACATTTTGATTAAATACCTTGAGTTTGTAAATGATCAGATTACATAATTGGAATACAATGTATCCAATTCAGGGTTGCGGGAGGATGAAGCCTATCCCAGCTGATACAGGACAAAGACAGGCTGCCAGTTTATTGCAGGGCTAATACAATATGTGTAACAGAAAATCCACTTAAATGTTTGATATTTCTTATAATAATCATAATTATGACTATTATTTAAAGGTTTCTTCATAAATACATTTTGATTTTTTATAACCCCTAAAATATAAACCTGAGCTGTTTCAGATTCTGACCTCTGACCTCAGTGACCTGGCTGTGTCCTCACTGCAGCTCCCTCTTGGAAGTACGTCTGCTTCTTGTCTTCCCCCAGTGTTGACCGCCTGATATCAAGATATCACGTACTGTAACTGAGGAACAAAAAAGGACAAACACTTGCCTTCATTTAAAAGTACATTCATACAGAGATAATCTATGGAAACACACTAGTTCACAGTTTGGGAGGAACCAGTTCCTGTGAAACATTTCTGTATATGAACATCATGTGGAGAATGAATGAAATGAGTTCTTCAGGTGACTCAGCAGTCCCACACTGACAAATGAAATCTAGTTAAACTATTAAGCATATTTGCTCTTCTGAAATCTGTGTTAAACAACAACAAACATAAATTAGTAACAAAAACTACAGCTGAGTATAGGCTTTACAAACCACCAGCAGCCATAATGCTAAATTTTAATCTTCAAATGTTTCTGAGCTGTCTTCAACCTGCTTTTAGCACATTAAAGTCTCAATAAATAAAGTCAATGCAGACTCAATCCTAAATGTTCAGCACACAGAGACACAGAGGTACTGTTTAAAGTTTAGTGTTAACTTGAGTCACTGATCATTCACAGTATTACAGAGTCTGGCAGTCTTTGCATGATGTCCACGTCACTGTAAGTTTCTAGCTGACTCTCAGGTGTGCCAGCAGGAAAGAGTAATAATAACCTGCATCCTGAGGTTTGTCATGCAGGATTAAAGGAGCCACGCTTTGTTCACACAGCTAGGATTGTATTTTACACTGACCGTGGGTCAGTATCAACTTCAAGAAGACAGCTGTAACTGTTGATAGAAGAATCACACACACATATTTATGGCTTTGCCTTATAGAATTCAGCATCTCAGTGCTCAGGAAATAGGTTTTGCAGCTGTTTGAGCTAAGATTTTCAAGTTATTCACAAATTAAAACCTATACTTTGTGTCGGGCAAGAACTAAATTCAAATGCATGTAACAGTGAGAAACGCACTGTCTTGGCGAAGTAAAGCGTTTCTCATCAACTTCATAGAGCTTGCTGTAACTTTTGATAGAAGACTCAGACAAACATATTCATGGCTTTATCTTATAGACTTCAATATCCCCCCAATGTGTGTGTGAGTCTTCTCTCAAAATTTACAGCTGTCTTTATGAAGTTTATGGAAAAACGCTTTATTTCACCACGTTAGTGCGTTTCTCGCTATTACATGCATTTGAATGGAGTTCTCGCCCGACACAAAGTATAGGTTTTCAATTTGTGAATAACTTGAAAATCTTAGCTCAAACAGCTGCAAAACCTATTTCCTCAGCACGGAGATGCTGAATTCTATAAGGCAAAGCCATAAATATGTGTGTGTGTGAGTCCTCTATCAAAAGTTACAGCTGTCTTCATGAAGTTGATACTGACCCAGGGTCAGTGTAAAATACAAGTTATTCACATAATGAAAACTTATACTTTGTTTCGTGCAAGAACTCCATTCAAATGCATGTAATAGTCAGAAACGCACTGTCTCGGCGAAATGAAGCCTTTTTGTACAACTTCATGAAGTTAGCTGTAACTTTTGATAAAAGGCTCAAAGCAGAGGGATAACGACGGCTATTCAACATCGTTACACGACACATTCGAGCTGCATGACGCAGACAAAGTGACTAAATCATCTTTTTTGTGGTTTATTGTCTTCAAACCAGCAGACAAAGCCGATTGCAGAAGATGTCGGAGAAGAACTTCAGGCCGTGTACTGAAAAGGTATTTTTTTCTTGTTATCAAAAGACATTTGGAGTGGCAGCTTCTGCAACTGGTTGCACTAAAGTAAAGCTTACAGTCTAAGAAACCACAGTGTTGATATTCAGCACAAAGAGAAAAGCTCACTTGTTTGAATTTATTTACAATCATAGTTTTATAAATTCTGAATGTAAACATCTTTTACAGCTTTGATATTGTTTGACACTAGATATCAGGTTTAATTTAAAGGTTTCTGTGTCCCAATGAGCCATTTACACTGACCAGTGTTTCACTTTAACTGTAACACATTCATTATTTAGTTCCAACATTTCTAAGAGAAATAACTGAATGTAAAAAATGGCAGCCCTCAGGCCAGGTTTAATTGATAGAGATATATGCATGCATTGTGAAATTTATGTATCACATATAATTGTTATTCACCTAATCATGGCATACCCACCCCTTCCTCCCTAGTTAACTGCAACCCAAAATAACTAGTGGGGCTATTTACACACTCACAACCAGTGTGGGGTAAAAAGAGCCACCAAAAAGCTGTCAGCCACAGATGTGCTAGAAGAGTTAGAAACTCTACTTATGGAGAAACTTTCTAAGTCTAACAGGGGACAGGTACTCCTGCCCAAATAACATGATATAACCCCACATACAGCCCAGCCATAAAATGAACCAAGTCATTTAATTAAAGACAGCATGGGACCAAATGCATGTAACCAGCCTGCACCAACCTGGCATTTCTTCCTCCTGAATTAAATGAATGAATGGATGAAAGTTAAATGACTACAAACCTAAAGCCACTAGTTCCCACACTGGAGCTCCCTGACACTGTGTGTTAACCGTATTTAGCTTGTATCAACAGTTGTAACAGGCTAAGCCACTTGAGACACTGCATTGAATTTGTTCCTGTCTTAATGATTTCAGCTGACTGGTTTCAACTCAGATGTTCTGCTTTTTCCTTTCAGTAGATCAAATCAACTCGTGCTGCTTCTGCTTCCAATTTAATGGCAAGAAGAAGAAGAAGAATGCTTCAGCGAAGTGGCGTTCATGGTCTCAGTGAACAGTCATGGTCACACACTGCATGTGGTTTTAAAAGCAACATGTCTGTTCAGTACAACGATCGAGATGTGTAATATTAGTGCAGCTACGGTTTGTTCTTGAACATCAGTTCTGTTTTCTACTTTGATCACTTAGACCAAAAAAGTGTTGTTTTCAGATTCTTTCTTTTAAATCTATAAAGCACCTGCTCATTTTTTATTACAATTAGTTTCACATAAATGTTAGTTTTTCCTTTATGATCTTTTAATGCTTACACTACACTGTACACATTAGAGACATTTCTGTTACCTGTTTCTGTTGACTCAGAGTTGTGAAATGTTCTTTTATTTAATGCACAATATGAAGTTCATAATTTTCTTACAAATAAAACTCTAATGACAAACATGAACAGCTGTGCTTATTTCTGAGACATGAGTTTTTGAATGTGTTTAGACAGTGTGCATCTGTAATCTGAAACTGTAATGGTGAACCTGAGGTGATGGTCAACAGAAGGCTAATATATATCAATATAAAACAATATTGAAGTAATGTCTTTACCCCCTGCAGCGTGTGGACGCTGTGCACTCAATCACCTTATTCACTGTAGTAAACATGCACCGCTAGCTCAAGTGACTGACTGTCTCCATGGTTACATCGTATATTATTAGCTATGCAAACAGCTTCCATAGATACCGCCATAGCTCTCTGCAGCTGTAACACTTTCACACTTTGCAAATCATTTCACGATTTTGATAGTTATGAAGACAGAATATGTTTTTAAGGTCATGCTAGGCGGTTGCTATGGTGGTTGCTGTGGACTTGGCTGGACCGCGTCCGATTCCTGTTATTAGCTGTCCGCCGTAGGAAGGCTGCGTTCCATTTACAAGTAGTGACAGTCTGCCGCAACTCGAACTCAAACCCCGCTTTGTTCTTTAATTATAGGCCTTTTATAGCCGTTCATGACACACACACACACATATAAAGCACTTTGCCTCACCATGAGAATGGAACTTTACCTAAGCTAACCTTTAAAATATCTGATATAGGATAGAAAAAATGAAGCAACCAGAGATTTAATGATGAAGACTCTGGGTTCTGTAGTGACCTGAATGACTCTTTGCATACAATTTATTGAAGAGGACTTTAGAATGCACTTTACATTTAGACTGTTGCTGTTTAATTTTTTACATTGTTGCGGTGTTATGTCATGAATAAAGTTCACCTGCTGGGGGTTTGATGGATCAGATCATCATAATCAATGGGTCCTGAGGTGGGCGGGACTGTCTCTGGTGATGTCACCATGAAGGAACAGCATCTGGCACGTGTTGCTGAAACATCCCAGTACACTGGTGTAGTTTCCTCTCCAGCTGTTTGACATTTGACACTTCAACATTAAGGGGAAGAAGAAGAAACAGTGTTAGGTCAGGTGACCACATGGTTTCTAAAGTAACTGACAGGAAGTAACCAGGCCGTTAGAAATGGATGGCATGTGTTTAGAGTTACTGGAGTTGGGTAACTCTACTTACCAAAAGCAGAAGCACACAGATGAAGGATCAGATGCTGAATGTTGCAGGAACATGCTCGTGCGGTGGTCATTCAGTGCTGCTCCGGCAGGTTAGACAGTCCAAGACTGATATACTGCCCATCTGAGAGTTTGAAAACACACATGCAAAGATTTATTTTGTATTACAGTCAAAGTTGGATGTTCATTTTTGTCCTTTAAAAATGTTTGTGTATTTGAAAGCGCTAACATTTAAGGATGACTTGGATCGTCTCCTTTAAAGGGGAGACAAGTGTATCCACTGATCCACGTCACTTTACCTGGATGATGACTCCTCTCCCCCTCACTCAGAAACGCTCCTAATATAACCAAGCAAATAAATAATATTGAAGATTTACTTACATCATTACAAAAACAGGAAAAACATCTCCCTTTGATTCTATTTCTCCATTCCTGCTGAACATCAGGCAACAAATATCTCAATAAATCACAGTAAAATGTAAAGCACATGTTTTCTCTGCTTTGTCTAACCTCTGCAGAGCCTCTGTCAAGAAAAACATATCTGTAAGCATAAAACAAATATACATTTCATAACACGTCACTGGACAAACCTCGGTCAGTTGATTTCCTCTGTGCAGTGCAGACGAACATCAGTCAGCAAGTCAAGGTGGTGAGATGGACTGGTGTCCTTTGTGACTCTGCTGGTTCTTCTGCGGAAATACCACTGTCTCTCCACACCGTCACCATCTGTGAGCACAAACTGCTGCTCTGCTCTGCCAGCATGTAGGAAATCACATATCACACACACAGGGGTGAAGAAACATTAGAACTCAACTTTGGATACTTTAGATCTAAACAGATCAAAGTAGCTCTTAGCTTCAACAATCAGTGAACAGACAAACAATGATACCATACTGATTCTGTATGAATACAATATGGTATTTTCAATACAGGTGTCAAATTAATTTACTAAAACTAATACAGATATATGTATTTTTTTTTTTGATGAATTCGTTTGCTAAATTATAAGAATATATATTTTTTCATTTAACAATTGCAACTGAAAGAAATTAAATATTGAACAAAAATATATTGTCACATTCTGAGCATGCTCAGCATGCTGACAGACTTGAAGTTGCTACAGATTTTAAGAAGTGATAATTATAGGGAAAAAACTTCTCTTTTTCATCCGTTTAATCAAACATTTGATGCCTTAGATGTCTCAGTCCTATAGCATTCTGCAACTACAACTAAGCTGAAGCTTGGATTTGGCTGCAGGTGCCCTGTACATCCTTCTCAACATGTGGGTACCATTTAATCACACTTCTTCCTGAGCTTTGCTTCGTCACAAGACCAAAGGTGGCATCCCGTGTCACGGTCATATCATCATCCAGAAGAAACATTTGAAGAAACATCATGGAGAAGAAACATTTACGCGCCTCCCGGTTTTGTTTTCTGATCCTGCAAAAAGACTGAGGACAACAAAGCCCAGAGAACACGAGATACACAACATCCAACATTCAGACTCAACAGCCTCCATAAATGAAGAGCACCAGGTTGGTTCAGTTATAGTAGATGTCATGGAATTTTTTTAATAAAGTCTGCAACACAGAAAGAGCTGTGATCATGCTATTTATTACTGTGCACAGGAGAGCAAACACACATCAAACATCACAGTTCAGTCATGTCAGCTCTGCCACTTCACGTGTCTCGCTATGAAACCTAACGGATCAATGGTTATGCTGTTTTGTGCCCTTGACGTTATCAGCACCTGTAAAGGGAGTTGTTTTCTCAAACTGCTGAAGTAAGTTCATCTAGTTTTAGAAACTTTCATTGAACAGTCTATAACAGTGTCACAACTAAGCATATGCATAAGCACTTAAATGCTTTAAATGAGAATAACATAAAATTTCTATTACAGGAGCTAGAGCCTGTCCCAGTAGTCATAGGTAGAGCACACCTGGACAGGTCACCAGTCTGTCAGAGGACTAACACAGATGCAGCCTGACTCAATCCTAAATGTTCAGCACACAGAGACACAGAGGTACCGTTTAAAGTTTAGTGTTAACTTGAGTCACTGATCATTTGCAGTATTACAGAGTCTGGCAGTCTTTGCATGATGTCCACGTCACTGTAAGTTTCTAGCTGACTCTCAGGTGTGACAGGTGTGCCAGCAGGAAAGAGTAATAATAGCCTGCATCCTGAGGTTTTTCATGCAGGATTAAAGGAGCCAGGCTTTGTTCACACAGCTAGGATTGTATTTTACACTGACCCTGGGTCAGTATAAGTATCATACAGTTTAAACGAAGCACTGAAACTTGCACATATTTATTACAGATGCACTGAAGCTAATCGAGATATTTGCTGTCAGTCTGTGGCTGCGATTAAACACTTTACTGGAAACTTTATTAACTAGTAACTTCGTCAGTCATGACAGAAGCTAATATTTCTGTGCTAACATCGTTTAAACAGTAACAGCTTTACTCCAATATAAGCTAACGTTTACACCGTAACTTTAAGCTAGCACCATAAAGACGGTAAAACACGTAATAACATCTACAAATGCATCTTAAAGCTGTTATATTAGCACTCTGTGTATTACTAACATAACCACATTAACATTATTGACACTCGCTGGTCTGACTTAATAGTCATTCTATAAATGCTGTCCGTTTAAACGGTCTTACCTGTACACACTGCTGTATCCACCGGATTGCAGCCAGAGTGGATTCTGGAGTCTTCCCACGCTCCTGTTAGTGATCCTCCATCTGGATGGATGATAACAACCTTCTGAACAATCTAGCAGGAGATGGTCCATATCTAGGGGATATGGACTGATAACAGCCGAAGCGGGTGAATAAAGTCACCCAGTCGCTAGCTGTGCGATTACCCAGCATACACCAGCACAATATTAGGCACAGCACCACCATAGACATTTTCAGTGGTTTTGAATGCAGGACATGGTTATCTTACCTTGTAAAATGCATGACAATAAAACAGCTAACCACCATAAAATGGTATTGTGTATGTATGTATGTGCATGTGTGTGTGTGTGTGTGTGAGAGAGAGAGAGAGAGAGAGAGAGAAAGAGAGAGGGGGGGGGGGAGGGAGAGATCAAAGGCGTGCGCTTATGTTTTTTCTTGATCAAGAGTGTGCCTCCTCTCTCTTATTGGATGTATGGTATAGCATGTTTATTCAGGTGCACCTTTGAAGTCTATGAAAATACTTTGCAGCCTGGTCTGAGTGGTCATTTCTGCACAGACACAATGAAGCGTGCACTCAGTTTAGAGGAGGCTGTTGCTGCAGTTTTGCACTCTCCACAAGCAGTGGAGATACTTCTGACAGCGAAGAAGAATTTTTGCCAGGCACCGAGGAGCTTTGCAGCTCATGTGCGGAGGACGAGAAGGAGAAGGAGGAAGAAGAGCAGGAGGAAGAGACAAGACTGGAGGATGGCCAGTAGAGATCTAAAAATGGAGAAATCATGTGGCAACCCACACACGAAGAGGTCCTGCTATTTTTTCCTCCCCCCATTTTAACCCCAGGACCAACCCATTATGCAATTCGTATAGGATCAGCAGCCCTGTGAGCACTTTCCATCTTTTTTTTGCAGAGGACATTATGCAGCTAATCCTGCATTTCACCAACCTGCAGGGGCAACAGGTCAGTAAAAGACTGGAAGGACATAGATGAGGCTTACATGGGGCTTGTGATGCTGGCTGGCCTGTACAGGTCTCAACATGAAACGACAACAAGCCTGTGAAATGGGGAGACAGGGCTCTTCTGTTTCATGCTACCATGTCAAAAAAAAAAAAAAAGATTTGAGCAAATTAATCTCCCGTCCAGGTCGCTACAGGGGGGGGGGGGGGGGGGGGGGGGGCAAGGCTGTGGTTTCCTACATTCCCAAGCAAAGAAAAAAGGTTGTCTTATTGAGCACCAGGCACCGTGAGCTACAAGTCCAGGACTCTGGGAAGAGAAAGCCCCACATCATCCTGGATTATAACAAATGCAAAGGGACTGTGGATCATTTGGACCAGGTAAGCACAATTATAAGTAATTTATTTGCCAAATTGTTTACCGTTTCTCATTGTTATAACTGATAAAGTCAGATAATGTGATTATAATAGTTTTGATATGAGATGATAGTTTTAGACTATGATAGTTTTGATAGTTACAGTAAGGAGGGGGGGGGGGGGGGGGGGTCCAGTTTGACGCCCACAGGCAGGAAGAATCTCTTGCTTATGGCTGTATAAATCTGTTCATGTCACCTGATCATTTCTTTTTGTTTTGCAGGTTTGTGGCAACTACTCCTGCCGTAGAAGGACACATAGGTGGCCCATGTGTCTGTTCTACCACATGATCGAGGTAAGCTGCTATAATGCTTTCATTCAAGACAGCTGTAACTTTTGATAGAAGACGCATATAAACATATTTATGGCTTTATCTTATAAAGTTCGATATCCCCGTGTTGAGCAAACAGGTTTTGCAGCTGTTTGATCTAAGATTTTCAAGTTATTCACAAAATGAATACCTATACTTTGTTTCGTGCGACAACTCCATTCAAATGCATGTAATAGTCAGAAACGCACTGTCTTGGCGAAATAAAGCGTTTACAACTTCATGAAGACAGCTCTAACTTTTGATAGGAGACTCAGATATGCGTATTTATGGCTTTATCTTATCGAATTCAATATCCCCGTGTTGAGCAAACAGTTTTAAAGCTATGTGAGCTAAGATTTTCAAGTTATTCACAAGATGAAAACCTATACTTTGTTTCGTGCGAGAACTCCATTCAAATGCATGTAATAGTCAGAAACGCACGGTCTCGGCGAAATAAAGTGTTTTTGTACAGCTTCATGAAGTTACCTGTAACTTTTGATAGAAGGCTCAGACACACATCAATATGGCTTTGCCTTATACAATTCAGCATCTCCGTGCTGGGGAAACAGGTTTTGCAGCTGTTTGAGCCAAGAGCTTCCAGTTATTGAAAAAATGAAAGCCTATACTTTGTTTCGTGCGAGAACTCCATTCAAATAAAAGGGTTTACAACTTCATGAAGACAGCTGTAACTTTTGATAGGAAACTCAGATATACGTATTTATGGCTTTATCTTATAGAATTCAATATCCCCGTTGAGCAAACAGTTTTAAAGCTATTTGAGCTAAGATTTTTAAGTTATTCACAAAATAAAAAGCTATACTTTGTTTCGTGTGAGAACTCCATTTATGTTACGCCCCTAATCTAGGCGTGTAGGGACGCACATAAGGTTGGAGGAGAGAGAGACAAATCCCCGCCCTGGTTCCCAAGCCAAACATCCAAACCAGTTGTGAGTAAAAAAAGGTGATTTTATTTAAGGACAAGAAGCATAGCTCCAGGGTGAGCCCAGGCCAAAATAATAAACAAAACCAACTAAGACCCACCAGAAAAGACGAACTAAACCCTAGGAAAGAAAAAGAACAAACAAATGACAGAGCTATCCCTCGCTCCCTGACCAAGAAAACAGGAGAAAACGATTCCAAAAGAAAAGGCAGCTCACCCCTTCCGCTTCAGCCCACGAGTGCCTAAGCTCTCAGCTAATGCACTAGGAGCGGCTTTTACAATTCACCCTCACACAAATACACAAGATAAGCACAGGCTGGGAAAACCATGGTCAGGACCGCGACGGCTGTCAGGCTACTCGCTCGTTGCACACACTCTCTCTCTCTCCCCTCTGGAGCTGTCAGAGCGGCTTTTTGAACGTGGTCACCTGTTCCATGGTCCAATCAGCTACTCACTACTCTTCATTAGGGGAGGGACCTGTAAAGTGTCTTGAACACAGTAAAGAGACACATGTCTCGCATGTAATAGTCAGAAACGCACTATCTTTGCAAAATAAAGCCTTTTTGTACAACTTCATGAAGTTAGCTGTAACTTTTGATAGAAGACTCGGATACACATGTTTATGGGTTTATCTTATAGAACTCAAGGTCCCCGTGCTGGGAAAACAGGTTTTGCAGCTGTTTGAGCTAAGATTTCCAAGTTATACACATAATGAAAACCCATACTTTGTTTCGGGCGAGTTCCCCATTCAAATGCATGTAACAGTGAGAAACGCACTGTCTTGGCGAAAGAAAGCGTTTTTGTACAACTTCATATAAATAGCTGTAACTTTTGATAGAAGACTCAGACAAACATGTTTATGGCTTTATCTTATAGAACTCAAGGTCCCCGTGCTGGGAAAACAGGATTTGCAGCTGTTTGAGCTAAGATTTTCAAGTTATACACATAATGAAAACCTATACTTTGTTTCGGTCGAGTTCCCCATTCAAATGCATGTAACAGTGAGAAACGCACTGTCTTGGCGAAAGAAAGCGTTTTTGTACAACTTCATATAAATAGCTGTAACTTTTGATAGAAGACTCAGACAAACATGTTTATGGCTTTATCTTATATAACTCAAGGTCCCCGTGCTGAGAAAACAGGATTTGCAGCTGTTTGAGCTAAGATTTCCAAGTTATTCACATAATGAAAACCTATACTTTGTTTCGGTCGTTCCCCATTCAAATGCATGTAACAGTGACAAACGCACTGTCTTGGCGAAAGAAAGCGTTTTTGTACAACTTCATATAAATAGCTGTAACTTTTGATAGAAGACTCAGACAAACATGTTTATGGCTTTATCTTATAGAACTCAAAGTCCCTGTGCTGGGAAAACAGGTTTTGCAGCTGTTTGAGCTAAGATTTCCAAGTTATTCACATAATGAAAACCTATACTTTGTTTCGGTCGAGTTCCCCATTCAAATGCATGTAACAGTGAGAAACGCACTGTCTTGGCGAAAGAAAG
Source organism: Aulonocara sp. 'chitande type north' Nkhata Bay (assembly GCF_057382095.1). Classification (NCBI taxonomy): domain Eukaryota; kingdom Metazoa; phylum Chordata; class Actinopteri; order Cichliformes; family Cichlidae; genus Aulonocara; species Aulonocara sp. 'chitande type north' Nkhata Bay. The sequence continues at coordinate 6,420,688 of NC_141359.1, read as the reverse complement.
CGTTTTTGTACAACTTCATATAAATCGCTGTAACTTTTGATAGAAGACTCAGACAAACATGTTTATGGCTTTATCTTATAGAACTCAAGGTCCCCTTGCTGGGCAAACAGGTTTTGCAGCTGTTTGAGCTAAGATTTCCAAGTTATACACATAATGAAAACCTATACTTTGTTTCGGTCGAGTTCCCCATTCAAATGCATGTAACAGTGAGAAACGCACTGTCTTGGCGAAAGAAAGCGTTTTTGTACAACTTCATATAAATAGCTGTAACTTTTGATAGAAGACTCAGACAAACATGTTTATGGCTTTATCTTATAGAACTCAAGGTCCCCTTGCTGGGCAAACAGGATTTGCAGCTGTTTGAGCTAAGATTTCCAAGTTATACACATAATGAAAACCTATACTTTGTTTCGGGCGAGTTCCCCATTCAAATGCATGTAACAGTGAGAAACGCACTGTCTTGGCGAAAGAAAGCGTTTTTGTACAACTTCATATAAATAGCTGTAACTTTTGATAGAAGACTCAGACAAACATGTTTATGGCTTTATCTTATAGAACTCAAGGTCCCCGTGCTGGGAAAACAGGATTTGCAGCTGTTTGAGCTAAGATTTCCAAGTTATACACATAATGAAAACCTATACTTTGTTTCAGTCGAGTTCCCCATTCAAATGCATGTAACAGTGAGAAACGCACTGTCTTGGCGAAAGAAAGCGTTTTTGTACAACTTCATATAAATAGCTGTAACTTTTGATAGAAGACTCGGATACACATGTTTATGGCTTTATCTTATAGAACTCAAGGTCTCCGTGCTGGGAAAACAGGTTTTGCAGCTGTTTGAGCTAAGATTTCCAAGTTATTCACATAATGAAAACCTATACTTTGTTTCGGTCGAGTTCCCCATTCAAATGCATGTAACAGTGAGAAACGCACTGTCTTGGCGAAAGAAAGCGTTTTTGTACAACTTCATATAAATAGCTGTAACTTTTGATAGAAGACTCAGACAAACATGTTTATGGCTTTATCTTATAGAACTCAAGGTCCCCTTGCTGGGCAAACAGGATTTGCAGCTGTTTGAGCTAAGATTTCCAAGTTATACAAATAATGAAAACCTATACTTTGTTTCGGTCGAGTTCCCCATTCAAATGCATGTAACAGTGAGAAACGCACTGTCTTGGCGAAAGAAAGCGTTTTTGTACAACTTCATATAAATAGCTGTAACTTTTGATTGAAGACTCGGATACACATGTTTATGGCTTTATCTTATAGAACTCAAGGTCCCCGTGCTGGGAAAACAGGTTTTGCAGCTGTTTGAGCTAAGATTTCCAAGTTATTCACATAATGAAAACCTATACTTTGTTTCGGTCGTTCCCCATTCAAATGCATGTAACAGTGACAAACGCACTGTCTTGGCGAAAGAAAGCGTTTTTGTACAACTTCATATAAATCGCTGTAACTTTTGATAGAAGACTCAGACAAACATGTTTATGGCTTTATCTTATAGAACTCAAGGTCCCCTTGCTGGGCAAACAGGATTTGCAGCTGTTTTAGCTAAGATTTCCAAGTTATACACATAATGAAAACCTATACTTTGTTTCGGTCGAGTTCCCCATTCAAATGCATGTAACAGTGAGAAACGCACTGTCTTGGCGAAAGAAAGCGTTTTTGTACAACTTCATATAAATAGCTGTAACTTTTGATAGAAGACTCAGACAAACATGTTTATGGCTTTATCTTATAGAACTCAAGGTCCCCTTGCTGGGCAAATAGGATTTGCAGCTGTTTGAGCTAAGATTTCCAAGTTATACACATAATGAAAACCTATACTTTGTTTCGGTCGAGTTCCCCATTCAAATGCATGTAACAGTGAGAAACGCACTGTCTTGGCGAAAGAAAGCGTTTTTGTACAACTTCATATAAATAGCTGTAACTTTTGATAGAAGACTCAGACAAACATGTTTATGGCTTTATCTTATAGAACTCAAGGTCCCCGTGCTGGGAAAACAGGATTTGCAGCTGTTTGAGCTAAGATTTCCAAGTTATACACATAATGAAAACCTATACTTTGTTTCGGTCGAGTTCCCCATTCAAATGCATGTAACAGTGAGAAACGCACTGTCTTGGCGAAAGAAAGCGTTTTTGTACAACTTCATATAAATAGCTGTAACTTTTGATAGAAGACTCAGACAAACATGTTTATGGCTTTATCTTATAGAACTCAAGGTCCCCTTGCTGGGCAAACAGGATTTGCAGCTGTTTGAGCTAAGATTTCCAAGTTATACAAATAATGAAAACCTATACTTTGTTTCGGTCGAGTTCCCCATTCAAATGCATGTAACAGTGAGAAACGCACTGTCTTGGCGAAAGAAAGCGTTTTTGTACAACTTCATATAAATAGCTGTAACTTTTGATTGAAGACTCGGATACACATGTTTATGGCTTTATCTTATAGAACTCAAGGTCCCCGTGCTGGGAAAACAGGTTTTGCAGCTGTTTGAGCTAAGATTTCCAAGTTATTCACATAATGAAAACCTATACTTTGTTTCGGTCGTTCCCCATTCAAATGCATGTAACAGTGACAAACGCACTGTCTTGGCGAAAGAAAGCGTTTTTGTACAACTTCATATAAATAGCTGTAACTTTTGATAGAAGACTCAGACAAACATGTTTATGGCTTTATCTTATAGAACTCAAAGTCCCCGTGCTGGGAAAACAGGTTTTGCAGCTGTTTGAGCTAAGATTTCCAAGTTATTCACATAATGAAAACCTATACTTTGTTTCGGTCGAGTTCCCCATTCAAATGCATGTAACAGTGAGAAACGCACTGTCTTGGCGAAAGAAAGCGTTTTTGTACAACTTCATATAAATCGCTGTAACTTTTGATAGAAGACTCAGACAAACATGTTTATGGCTTTATCTTATAGAACTCAAGGTCCCCTTGCTGGGCAAACAGGATTTGCAGCTGTTTTAGCTAAGATTTCCAAGTTATACACATAATGAAAACCTATACTTTGTTTCGGTCGAGTTCCCCATTCAAATGCATGTAACAGTGAGAAACGCACTGTCTTGGCGAAAGAAAGCGTTTTTGTACAACTTCATATAAATAGCTGTAACTTTTGATAGAAGACTCAGACAAACATGTTTATGGCTTTATCTTATAGAACTCAAGGTCCCCTTGCTGGGCAAATAGGATTTGCAGCTGTTTGAGCTAAGATTTCCAAGTTATACACATAATGAAAACCTATACTTTGTTTCGGTCGAGTTCCCCATTCAAATGCATGTAACAGTGAGAAACGCACTGTCTTGGCGAAAGAAAGCGTTTTTGTACAACTTCATATAAATAGCTGTAACTTTTGATAGAAGACTCAGACAAACATGTTTATGGCTTTATCTTATAGAACTCAAGGTCCCCGTGCTGGGAAAACAGGATTTGCAGCTGTTTGAGCTAAGATTTCCAAGTTATACACATAATGAAAACCTATACTTTGTTTCGGTCGAGTTCCCCATTCAAATGCATGTAACAGTGAGAAACGCACTGTCTTGGCGAAAGAAAGCGTTTTTGTACAACTTCATATAAATAGCTGTAACTTTTGATAGAAGACTCAGACAAACATGTTTATGGCTTTATCTTATAGAACTCAAGGTCCCCTTGCTGGGCAAACAGGATTTGCAGCTGTTTGAGCTAAGATTTCCAAGTTATACACATAATGAAAACCTATACTTTGTTTCGGGCGAGTTCCCCATTCAAATGCATGTAACAGTGAGAAACGCACTGTCTTGGCGAAAGAAAGCGTTTTTGTACAACTTCATATAAATAGCTGTAACTTTTGATAGAAGACTCGGATACACATGTTTATGGCTTTATCTTATAGAACTCAAGGTCTCCGTGCTGGGAAAACAGGTTTTGCAGCTGTTTGAGCTAAGATTTCCAAGTTATTCACATAATGAAAACCTATACTTTGTTTCGGTCGAGTTCCCCATTCAAATGCATGTAACAGTGAGAAACGCACTGTCTTGGCGAAAGAAAGCGTTTTTGTACAACTTCATATAAATAGCTGTAACTTTTGATAGAAGACTCAGACAAACATGTTTATGGCTTTATCTTATAGAACTCAAGGTCCCCTTGCTGGGCAAACAGGATTTGCAGCTGTTTGAGCTAAGATTTCCAAGTTATACAAATAATGAAAACCTATACTTTGTTTCGGTCGAGTTCCCCATTCAAATGCATGTAACAGTGAGAAACGCACTGTCTTGGCAAAAGAAAGCGTTTTTGTACAACTTCATATAAATAGCTGTAACTTTTGATTGAAGACTCGGATACACATGTTTATGGCTTTATCTTATAGAACTCAAGGTCCCCGTGCTGGGAAAACAGGTTTTGCAGCTGTTTGAGCTAAGATTTCCAAGTTATTCACATAATGAAAACCTATACTTTGTTTCGGTCGTTCCCCATTCAAATGCATGTAACAGTGACAAACGCACTGTCTTGGCGAAAGAAAGCGTTTTTGTACAACTTCATATAAATAGCTGTAACTTTTGATAGAAGACTCAGACAAACATGTTTATGGCTTTATCTTATAGAACTCAAAGTCCCTGTGCTGGGAAAACAGGTTTTGCAGCTGTTTGAGCTAAGATTTCCAAGTTATTCACATAATGAAAACCTATACTTTGTTTCGGTCGAGTTCCCCATTCAAATGCATGTAACAGTGAGAAACGCACTGTCTTGGCGAAAGAAAGCGTTTTTGTACAACTTCATATAAATCGCTGTAACTTTTGATAGAAGACTCAGACAAACATGTTTATGGCTTTATCTTATAGAACTCAAGGTCCCCTTGCTGGGCAAACAGGATTTGCAGCTGTTTTAGCTAAGATTTCCAAGTTATACACATAATGAAAACCTATACTTTGTTTCGGTCGAGTTCCCCATTCAAATGCATGTAACAGTGAGAAACGCACTGTCTTGGCGAAAGAAAGCGTTTTTGTACAACTTCATATAAATAGCTGTAACTTTTGATAGAAGACTCAGACAAACATGTTTATGGCTTTATCTTATAGAACTCAAGGTCCCCTTGCTGGGCAAATAGGATTTGCAGCTGTTTGAGCTAAGATTTCCAAGTTATACACATAATGAAAACCTATACTTTGTTTCGGTCGAGTTCCCCATTCAAATGCATGTAACAGTGAGAAACGCACTGTCTTGGCGAAAGAAAGCGTTTTTGTACAACTTCATATAAATAGCTGTAACTTTTGATAGAAGACTCAGACAAACATGTTTATGGCTTTATCTTATAGAACTCAAGGTCCCCGTGCTGGGAAAACAGGATTTGCAGCTGTTTGAGCTAAGATTTCCAAGTTATACACATAATGAAAACCTATACTTTGTTTCGGTCGAGTTCCCCATTCAAATGCATGTAACAGTGAGAAACGCACTGTCTTGGCGAAAGAAAGCGTTTTTGTACAACTTCATATAAATAGCTGTAACTTTTGATAGAAGACTCAGACAAACATGTTTATGGCTTTATTTTATAGAACTCAAGGTCCCCTTGCTGGGCAAACAGGATTTGCAGCTGTTTGAGCTAAGATTTCCAAGTTATACACATAATGAAAACCTATACTTTGTTTCGGGCGAGTTCCCCATTCAAATGCATGTAACAGTGAGAAACGCACTGTCTTGGCGAAAGAAAGCGTTTTTGTACAACTTCATATAAATAGCTGTAACTTTTGATAGAAGACTCAGACAAACATGTTTATGGCTTTATCTTATAGAACTCAAGGTCCCCTTGCTGGGCAAACAGGATTTGCAGCTGTTTGAGCTAAGATTTCCAAGTTATACAAATAATGAAAACCTATACTTTGTTTCGGTCGAGTTCCCCATTCAAATGCATGTAACAGTGAGAAACGCACTGTCTTGGCAAAAGAAAGCGTTTTTGTACAACTTCATATAAATAGCTGTAACTTTTGATTGAAGACTCGGATACACATGTTTATGGCTTTATCTTATAGAACTCAAGGTCCCCGTGCTGGGCAAACAGGTTTTGCAGCTGTTTGAGCTAAGATTTCCAAGTTATTCACATAATGAAAACCTATACTTTGTTTCGGTCGTTCCCCATTCAAATGCATGTAACAGTGACAAACGCACTGTCTTGGCGAAAGAAAGCGTTTTTGTACAACTTCATATAAATAGCTGTAACTTTTGATAGAAGACTCAGACAAACATGTTTATGGCTTTATCTTATAGAACTCAAAGTCCCTGTGCTGGGAAAACAGGTTTTGCAGCTGTTTGAGCTAAGATTTCCAAGTTATTCACATAATGAAAACCTATACTTTGTTTCGGTCGAGTTCCCCATTCAAATGCATGTAACAGTGAGAAACGCACTGTCTTGGCGAAAGAAAGCGTTTTTGTACAACTTCATATAAATCGCTGTAACTTTTGATAGAAGACTCAGACAAACATGTTTATGGCTTTATCTTATAGAACTCAAGGTCCCCTTGCTGGGCAAACAGGATTTGCAGCTGTTTGAGCTAAGATTTCCAAGTTATACACATAATGAAAACCTATACTTTGTTTCGGTCGAGTTCCCCATTCAAATGCATGTAACAGTGAGAAACGCACTGTCTTGGCGAAAGAAAGCGTTTTTGTACAACTTCATATAAATAGCTGTAACTTTTGATAGAAGACTCAGACAAACATGTTTATGGCTTTATCTTATAGAACTCAAGGTCCCCTTGCTGGGCAAATAGGATTTGCAGCTGTTTGAGCTAAGATTTCCAAGTTATACACATAATGAAAACCTATACTTTGTTTCGGTCGAGTTCCCCATTCAAATGCATGTAACAGTGAGAAACGCACTGTCTTGGCGAAAGAAAGCGTTTTTGTACAACTTCATATAAATAGCTGTAACTTTTGATAGAAGACTCAGACAAACATGTTTATGGCTTTATCTTATAGAACTCAAGGTCCCCGTGCTGGGAAAACAGGATTTGCAGCTGTTTGAGCTAAGATTTCCAAGTTATACACATAATGAAAACCTATACTTTGTTTCGGGCGAGTTCCCCATTCAAATGCATGTAACAGTGAGAAACGCACTGTCTTGGCGAAAGAAAGCGTTTTTGTACAACTTCATATAAATAGCTGTAACTTTTGATAGAAGACTCAGACAAACATGTTTATGGCTTTATCTTATAGAACTCAAGGTCCCCGTGCTGGGAAAACAGGATTTGCAGCTGTTTGAGCTAAGATTTCCAAGTTATACACATAATGAAAACCTATACTTTGTTTCAGTCGAGTTCCCCATTCAAATGCATGTAACAGTGAGAAACGCACTGTCTTGGCGAAAGAAAGCGTTTTTGTACAACTTCATATAAATAGCTGTAACTTTTGATAGAAGACTCGGATACACATGTTTATGGCTTTATCTTATAGAACTCAAGGTCTCCGTGCTGGGAAAACAGGTTTTGCAGCTGTTTGAGCTAAGATTTCCAAGTTATTCACATAATGAAAACCTATACTTTGTTTCGGTCGAGTTCCCCATTCAAATGCATGTAACAGTGAGAAACGCACTGTCTTGGCGAAAGAAAGCGTTTTTGTACAACTTCATATAAATAGCTGTAACTTTTGATAGAAGACTCAGACAAACATGTTTATGGCTTTATCTTATAGAACTCAAGGTCCCCTTGCTGGGCAAACAGGATTTGCAGCTGTTTGAGCTAAGATTTCCAAGTTATACAAATAATGAAAACCTATACTTTGTTTCGGTCGAGTTCCCCATTCAAATGCATGTAACAGTGAGAAACGCACTGTCTTGGCGAAAGAAAGCGTTTTTGTACAACTTCATATAAATAGCTGTAACTTTTGATTGAAGACTCGGATACACATGTTTATGGCTTTATCTTATAGAACTCAAGGTCCCCGTGCTGGGAAAACAGGTTTTGCAGCTGTTTGAGCTAAGATTTCCAAGTTATTCACATAATGAAAACCTATACTTTGTTTCGGTCGTTCCCCATTCAAATGCATGTAACAGTGACAAACGCACTGTCTTGGCGAAAGAAAGCGTTTTTGTACAACTTCATATAAATAGCTGTAACTTTTGATAGAAGACTCAGACAAACATGTTTATGGCTTTATCTTATAGAACTCAAAGTCCCTGTGCTGGGAAAACAGGTTTTGCAGCTGTTTGAGCTAAGATTTCCAAGTTATTCACATAATGAAAACCTATACTTTGTTTCGGTCGAGTTCCCCATTCAAATGCATGTAACAGTGAGAAACGCACTGTCTTGGCGAAAGAAAGCGTTTTTGTACAACTTCATATAAATCGCTGTAACTTTTGATAGAAGACTCAGACAAACATGTTTATGGCTTTATCTTATAGAACTCAAGGTCCCCTTGCTGGGCAAACAGGATTTGCAGCTGTTTTAGCTAAGATTTCCAAGTTATACACATAATGAAAACCTATACTTTGTTTCGGTCGAGTTCCCCATTCAAATGCATGTAACAGTGAGAAACGCACTGTCTTGGCGAAAGAAAGCGTTTTTGTACAACTTCATATAAATAGCTGTAACTTTTGATAGAAGACTCAGACAAACATGTTTATGGCTTTATCTTATAGAACTCAAGGTCCCCTTGCTGGGCAAATAGGATTTGCAGCTGTTTGAGCTAAAATTTCCAAGTTATACACATAATGAAAACCTATACTTTGTTTCGGTCGAGTTCCCCATTCAAATGCATGTAACAGTGAGAAACGCACTGTCTTGGCGAAAGAAAGCGTTTTTGTACAACTTCATATAAATAGCTGTAACTTTTGATAGAAGACTCAGACAAACATGTTTATGGCTTTATCTTATAGAACTCAAGGTCCCCGTGCTGGGAAAACAGGATTTGCAGCTGTTTGAGCTAAGATTTCCAAGTTATACACATAATGAAAACCTATACTTTGTTTCGGTCGAGTTCCCCATTCAAATGCATGTAACAGTGAGAAACGCACTGTCTTGGCGAAAGAAAGCGTTTTTGTACAACTTCATATAAATAGCTGTAACTTTTGATAGAAGACTCAGACAAACATGTTTATGGCTTTATCTTATAGAACTCAAGGTCCCCTTGCTGGGCAAACAGGATTTGCAGCTGTTTGAGCTAAGATTTCCAAGTTATACACATAATGAAAACCTATACTTTGTTTCGGGCGAGTTCCCCATTCAAATGCATGTAACAGTGAGAAACGCACTGTCTTGGCGAAAGAAAGCGTTTTTGTACAACTTCATATAAATAGCTGTAACTTTTGATAGAAGACTCAGACAAACATGTTTATGGCTTTATCTTATAGAACTCAAGGTCCCCGTGCTGGGAAAACAGGATTTGCAGCTGTTTGAGCTAAGATTTCCAAGTTATACACATAATGAAAACCTATACTTTGTTTCAGTCGAGTTCCCCATTCAAATGCATGTAACAGTGAGAAACGCACTGTCTTGGCGAAAGAAAGCGTTTTTGTACAACTTCATATAAATAGCTGTAACTTTTGATAGAAGACTCGGATACACATGTTTATGGCTTTATCTTATAGAACTCAAGGTCTCCGTGCTGGGAAAACAGGTTTTGCAGCTGTTTGAGCTAAGATTTCCAAGTTATTCACATAATGAAAACCTATACTTTGTTTCGGTCGAGTTCCCCATTCAAATGCATGTAACAGTGAGAAACGCACTGTCTTGGCGAAAGAAAGCGTTTTTGTACAACTTCATATAAATAGCTGTAACTTTTGATAGAAGACTCAGACAAACATGTTTATGGCTTTATCTTATAGAACTCAAGGTCCCCTTGCTGGGCAAACAGGATTTGCAGCTGTTTGAGCTAAGATTTCCAAGTTATACAAATAATGAAAACCTATACTTTGTTTCGGTCGAGTTCCCCATTCAAATGCATGTAACAGTGAGAAACGCACTGTCTTGGCGAAAGAAAGCGTTTTTGTACAACTTCATATAAATAGCTGTAACTTTTGATAGAAGACTCAGACAAACATGTTTATGGCTTTATCTTATAGAACTCAAGGTCCCCGTGCTGGGAAAACAGGATTTGCAGCTGTTTGAGCTAAGATTTCCAAGTTATACACATAATGAAAACCTATACTTTGTTTCGGTCGAGTTCCCCATTCAAATGCATGTAACAGTGAGAAACGCACTGTCTTGGCGAAAGAAAGCGTTTTTGTACAACTTCATATAAATAGCTGTAACTTTTGATAGAAGACTCAGACAAACATGTTTATGGCTTTATCTTATAGAACTCAAGGTCTCCGTGCTGGGAAAACAGGATTTGCAGCTGTTTGAGCTAAGATTTCCAAGTTATACACATAATGAAAACCTATACTTTGTTTCGGTCGAGTTCCCCATTCAAATGCATGTAACAGTGAGAAACGCACTGTCTTGGCGAAAGAAAGCGTTTTTGTACAACTTCATATAAATAGCTGTAACTTTTGATAGAAGACTCAGACAAACATGTTTATGGCTTTATCTTATAGAACTCAAGGTCCCCGTGCTGGGAAAACAGGATTTGCAGCTGTTTGAGCTAAGATTTCCAAGTTATACACATAATGAAAACCTATACTTTGTTTCGGTCGAGTTCCCCATTCAAATGCATGTAACAGTGAGAAACGCACTGTCTTGGCGAAAGAAAGCGTTTTTGTACAACTTCATATAAATAGCTGTAACTTTTGATAGAAGACTCAGACAAACATGTTTATGGCTTTATCTTATAGAACTCAAGGTCCCCTTGCTGGGCAAATAGGATTTGCAGCTGTTTGAGCTAAGATTTCCAAGTTATACACATAATGAAAACCTATACTTTGTTTCGGTCGAGTTCCCCATTCAAATGCATGTAACAGTGAGAAACGCACTGTCTTGGCGAAAGAAAGCGTTTTTGTACAACTTCATATAAATAGCTGTAACTTTTGATAGAAGACTCAGACAAACATGTTTATGGCTTTATCTTATAGAACTCAAGGTCCCCGTGCTGGGAAAACAGGATTTGCAGCTGTTTGAGCTAAGATTTCCAAGTTATACACATAATGAAAACCTATACTTTGTTTCGGTCGAGTTCCCCATTCAAATGCATGTAACAGTGAGAAACGCACTGTCTTGGCGAAAGAAAGCGTTTTTGTACAACTTCATATAAATAGCTGTAACTTTTGATAGAAGACTCAGACAAACATGTTTATGGCTTTATTTTATAGAACTCAAGGTCCCCTTGCTGGGCAAACAGGATTTGCAGCTGTTTGAGCTAAGATTTCCAAGTTATACACATAATGAAAACCTATACTTTGTTTCGGGCGAGTTCCCCATTCAAATGCATGTAACAGTGAGAAACGCACTGTCTTGGCGAAAGAAAGCGTTTTTGTACAACTTCATATAAATAGCTGTAACTTTTGATAGAAGACTCAGACAAACATGTTTATGGCTTTATCTTATAGAACTCAAGGTCCCCTTGCTGGGCAAACAGGATTTGCAGCTGTTTGAGCTAAGATTTCCAAGTTATACAAATAATGAAAACCTATACTTTGTTTCGGTCGAGTTCCCCATTCAAATGCATGTAACAGTGAGAAACGCACTGTCTTGGCAAAAGAAAGCGTTTTTGTACAACTTCATATAAATAGCTGTAACTTTTGATTGAAGACTCGGATACACATGTTTATGGCTTTATCTTATAGAACTCAAGGTCCCCGTGCTGGGCAAACAGGTTTTGCAGCTGTTTGAGCTAAGATTTCCAAGTTATTCACATAATGAAAACCTATACTTTGTTTCGGTCGTTCCCCATTCAAATGCATGTAACAGTGACAAACGCACTGTCTTGGCGAAAGAAAGCGTTTTTGTACAACTTCATATAAATAGCTGTAACTTTTGATAGAAGACTCAGACAAACATGTTTATGGCTTTATCTTATAGAACTCAAAGTCCCTGTGCTGGGAAAACAGGTTTTGCAGCTGTTTGAGCTAAGATTTCCAAGTTATTCACATAATGAAAACCTATACTTTGTTTCGGTCGAGTTCCCCATTCAAATGCATGTAACAGTGAGAAACGCACTGTCTTGGCGAAAGAAAGCGTTTTTGTACAACTTCATATAAATCGCTGTAACTTTTGATAGAAGACTCAGACAAACATGTTTATGGCTTTATCTTATAGAACTCAAGGTCCCCTTGCTGGGCAAACAGGATTTGCAGCTGTTTGAGCTAAGATTTCCAAGTTATACACATAATGAAAACCTATACTTTGTTTCGGTCGAGTTCCCCATTCAAATGCATGTAACAGTGAGAAACGCACTGTCTTGGCGAAAGAAAGCGTTTTTGTACAACTTCATATAAATAGCTGTAACTTTTGATAGAAGACTCAGACAAACATGTTTATGGCTTTATCTTATAGAACTCAAGGTCCCCTTGCTGGGCAAATAGGATTTGCAGCTGTTTGAGCTAAGATTTCCAAGTTATACACATAATGAAAACCTATACTTTGTTTCGGTCGAGTTCCCCATTCAAATGCATGTAACAGTGAGAAACGCACTGTCTTGGCGAAAGAAAGCGTTTTTGTACAACTTCATATAAATAGCTGTAACTTTTGATAGAAGACTCAGACAAACATGTTTATGGCTTTATCTTATAGAACTCAAGGTCCCCGTGCTGGGAAAACAGGATTTGCAGCTGTTTGAGCTAAGATTTCCAAGTTATACACATAATGAAAACCTATACTTTGTTTCGGGCGAGTTCCCCATTCAAATGCATGTAACAGTGAGAAACGCACTGTCTTGGCGAAAGAAAGCGTTTTTGTACAACTTCATATAAATAGCTGTAACTTTTGATAGAAGACTCAGACAAACATGTTTATGGCTTTATCTTATAGAACTCAAGGTCCCCGTGCTGGGAAAACAGGATTTGCAGCTGTTTGAGCTAAGATTTCCAAGTTATACACATAATGAAAACCTATACTTTGTTTCAGTCGAGTTCCCCATTCAAATGCATGTAACAGTGAGAAACGCACTGTCTTGGCGAAAGAAAGCGTTTTTGTACAACTTCATATAAATAGCTGTAACTTTTGATAGAAGACTCGGATACACATGTTTATGGCTTTATCTTATAGAACTCAAGGTCTCCGTGCTGGGAAAACAGGTTTTGCAGCTGTTTGAGCTAAGATTTCCAAGTTATTCACATAATGAAAACCTATACTTTGTTTCGGTCGAGTTCCCCATTCAAATGCATGTAACAGTGAGAAACGCACTGTCTTGGCGAAAGAAAGCGTTTTTGTACAACTTCATATAAATAGCTGTAACTTTTGATAGAAGACTCAGACAAACATGTTTATGGCTTTATCTTATAGAACTCAAGGTCCCCTTGCTGGGCAAACAGGATTTGCAGCTGTTTGAGCTAAGATTTCCAAGTTATACAAATAATGAAAACCTATACTTTGTTTCGGTCGAGTTCCCCATTCAAATGCATGTAACAGTGAGAAACGCACTGTCTTGGCGAAAGAAAGCGTTTTTGTACAACTTCATATAAATAGCTGTAACTTTTGATTGAAGACTCGGATACACATGTTTATGGCTTTATCTTATAGAACTCAAGGTCCCCGTGCTGGGAAAACAGGTTTTGCAGCTGTTTGAGCTAAGATTTCCAAGTTATTCACATAATGAAAACCTATACTTTGTTTCGGTCGTTCCCCATTCAAATGCATGTAACAGTGACAAACGCACTGTCTTGGCGAAAGAAAGCGTTTTTGTACAACTTCATATAAATAGCTGTAACTTTTGATAGAAGACTCAGACAAACATGTTTATGGCTTTATCTTATAGAACTCAAAGTCCCTGTGCTGGGAAAACAGGTTTTGCAGCTGTTTGAGCTAAGATTTCCAAGTTATTCACATAATGAAAACCTATACTTTGTTTCGGTCGAGTTCCCCATTCAAATGCATGTAACAGTGAGAAACGCACTGTCTTGGCGAAAGAAAGCGTTTTTGTACAACTTCATATAAATCGCTGTAACTTTTGATAGAAGACTCAGACAAACATGTTTATGGCTTTATCTTATAGAACTCAAGGTCCCCTTGCTGGGCAAACAGGATTTGCAGCTGTTTTAGCTAAGATTTCCAAGTTATACACATAATGAAAACCTATACTTTGTTTCGGTCGAGTTCCCCATTCAAATGCATGTAACAGTGAGAAACGCACTGTCTTGGCGAAAGAAAGCGTTTTTGTACAACTTCATATAAATAGCTGTAACTTTTGATAGAAGACTCAGACAAACATGTTTATGGCTTTATCTTATAGAACTCAAGGTCCCCTTGCTGGGCAAATAGGATTTGCAGCTGTTTGAGCTAAAATTTCCAAGTTATACACATAATGAAAACCTATACTTTGTTTCGGTCGAGTTCCCCATTCAAATGCATGTAACAGTGAGAAACGCACTGTCTTGGCGAAAGAAAGCGTTTTTGTACAACTTCATATAAATAGCTGTAACTTTTGATAGAAGACTCAGACAAACATGTTTATGGCTTTATCTTATAGAACTCAAGGTCCCCGTGCTGGGAAAACAGGATTTGCAGCTGTTTGAGCTAAGATTTCCAAGTTATACACATAATGAAAACCTATACTTTGTTTCGGTCGAGTTCCCCATTCAAATGCATGTAACAGTGAGAAACGCACTGTCTTGGCGAAAGAAAGCGTTTTTGTACAACTTCATATAAATAGCTGTAACTTTTGATAGAAGACTCAGACAAACATGTTTATGGCTTTATCTTATAGAACTCAAGGTCCCCTTGCTGGGCAAACAGGATTTGCAGCTGTTTGAGCTAAGATTTCCAAGTTATACACATAATGAAAACCTATACTTTGTTTCGGGCGAGTTCCCCATTCAAATGCATGTAACAGTGAGAAACGCACTGTCTTGGCGAAAGAAAGCGTTTTTGTACAACTTCATATAAATAGCTGTAACTTTTGATAGAAGACTCAGACAAACATGTTTATGGCTTTATCTTATAGAACTCAAGGTCCCCGTGCTGGGAAAACAGGATTTGCAGCTGTTTGAGCTAAGATTTCCAAGTTATACACATAATGAAAACCTATACTTTGTTTCAGTCGAGTTCCCCATTCAAATGCATGTAACAGTGAGAAACGCACTGTCTTGGCGAAAGAAAGCGTTTTTGTACAACTTCATATAAATAGCTGTAACTTTTGATAGAAGACTCGGATACACATGTTTATGGCTTTATCTTATAGAACTCAAGGTCTCCGTGCTGGGAAAACAGGTTTTGCAGCTGTTTGAGCTAAGATTTCCAAGTTATTCACATAATGAAAACCTATACTTTGTTTCGGTCGAGTTCCCCATTCAAATGCATGTAACAGTGAGAAACGCACTGTCTTGGCGAAAGAAAGCGTTTTTGTACAACTTCATATAAATAGCTGTAACTTTTGATAGAAGACTCAGACAAACATGTTTATGGCTTTATCTTATAGAACTCAAGGTCCCCTTGCTGGGCAAACAGGATTTGCAGCTGTTTGAGCTAAGATTTCCAAGTTATACAAATAATGAAAACCTATACTTTGTTTCGGTCGAGTTCCCCATTCAAATGCATGTAACAGTGAGAAACGCACTGTCTTGGCGAAAGAAAGCGTTTTTGTACAACTTCATATAAATAGCTGTAACTTTTGATAGAAGACTCAGACAAACATGTTTATGGCTTTATCTTATAGAACTCAAGGTCCCCGTGCTGGGAAAACAGGATTTGCAGCTGTTTGAGCTAAGATTTCCAAGTTATACACATAATGAAAACCTATACTTTGTTTCGGTCGAGTTCCCCATTCAAATGCATGTAACAGTGAGAAACGCACTGTCTTGGCGAAAGAAAGCGTTTTTGTACAACTTCATATAAATAGCTGTAACTTTTGATAGAAGACTCAGACAAACATGTTTATGGCTTTATCTTATAGAACTCAAGGTCTCCGTGCTGGGAAAACAGGATTTGCAGCTGTTTGAGCTAAGATTTCCAAGTTATACACATAATGAAAACCTATACTTTGTTTCGGTCGAGTTCCCCATTCAAATGCATGTAACAGTGAGAAACGCACTGTCTTGGCGAAAGAAAGCGTTTTTGTACAACTTCATATAAATAGCTGTAACTTTTGATAGAAGACTCAGACAAACATGTTTATGGCTTTATCTTATAGAACTCAAGGTCCCCATGCTGGGAAAACAGGATTTGCAGCTGTTTGAGCTAAGATTTCCAAGTTATACACATAATGAAAACCTATACTTTGTTTCGGTCGAGTTCCCCATTCAAATGCATGTAACAGTGAGAAACGCACTGTCTTGGCGAAAGAAAGCGTTTTTGTACAACTTCATATAAATAGCTGTAACTTTTGATAGAAGACTCAGACAAACATGTTTATGGCTTTATCTTATAGAACTCAAGGTCCCCGTGCTGGGAAAACAGGATTTGCAGCTGTTTGAGCTAAGATTTCCAAGTTATACACATAATGAAAACCTATACTTTGTTTCGGTCGAGTTCCCCATTCAAATGCATGTAACAGTGAGAAACGCACTGTCTTGGCGAAAGAAAGCGTTTTTGTACAACTTCATATAAATAGCTGTAACTTTTGATAGAAGACTCAGACAAACATGTTTATGGCTTTATCTTAAAGAACTCAAGGTCTCCGTGCTGGGAAAACAGGATTTGCAGCTGTTTGAGCTAAGATTTCCAAGTTATACACATAATGAAAACCTATACTTTGTTTCGGTCGAGTTCCCCATTCAAATGCATGTAACAGTGAGAAACGCACTGTCTTGGCGAAAGAAAGCGTTTTTGTACAACTTCATATAAATAGCTGTAACTTTTGATAGAAGACTCGGATACACATGTTTATGGCTTTATCTTATAGAACTCAAGGTCTCCGTGCTGGGAAAACAGGTTGTGCAGCTGTTTGAGCTAAGATTTCCAAGTTATTCACATAATGAAAACCTATACTTTGTTTCGGTCGAGTTCCCCATTCAAATGCATGTAACAGTGAGAAACGCACTGTCTTGGCGAAAGAAAGCGTTTTTGTACAACTTCATATAAATAGCTGTAACTTTTGATAGAAGACTCAGACAAACATGTTTATGGCTTTATCTTATAGAACTCAAGGTCCCCTTGCTGGGCAAACAGGATTTGCAGCTGTTTGAGCTAAGATTTCCAAGTTATACACATAATGAAAACCTATACTTTGTTTCGGGCGAGTTCCCCATTCAAATGCATGTAACAGTGAGAAACGCACTGTCTTGGCGAAAGAAAGCGTTTTTGTACAACTTCATATAAATAGCTGTAACTTTTGATAGAAGACTCAGACAAACATGTTTATGGCTTTATCTTATAGAACTCAAGGTCCCCGTGCTGGGAAAACAGGATTTGCAGCTGTTTGAGCTAAGATTTCCAAGTTATACACATAATGAAAACCTATACTTTGTTTCAGTCGAGTTCCCCATTCAAATGCATGTAACAGTGAGAAACGCACTGTCTTGGCGAAAGAAAGCGTTTTTGTACAACTTCATATAAATAGCTGTAACTTTTGATAGAAGACTCGGATACACATGTTTATGGCTTTATCTTATAGAACTCAAGGTCTCCGTGCTGGGAAAACAGGTTTTGCAGCTGTTTGAGCTAAGATTTCCAAGTTATTCACATAATGAAAACCTATACTTTGTTTCGGTCGAGTTCCCCATTCAAATGCATGTAACAGTGAGAAACGCACTGTCTTGGCGAAAGAAAGCGTTTTTGTACAACTTCATATAAATAGCTGTAACTTTTGATAGAAGACTCAGACAAACATGTTTATGGCTTTATCTTATAGAACTCAAGGTCCCCTTGCTGGGCAAACAGGATTTGCAGCTGTTTGAGCTAAGATTTCCAAGTTATACAAATAATGAAAACCTATACTTTGTTTCGGTCGAGTTCCCCATTCAAATGCATGTAACAGTGAGAAACGCACTGTCTTGGCGAAAGAAAGCGTTTTTGTACAACTTCATATAAATAGCTGTAACTTTTGATAGAAGACTCAGACAAACATGTTTATGGCTTTATCTTATAGAACTCAAGGTCCCCGTGCTGGGAAAACAGGATTTGCAGCTGTTTGAGCTAAGATTTCCAAGTTATACACATAATGAAAACCTATACTTTGTTTCGGTCGAGTTCCCCATTCAAATGCATGTAACAGTGAGAAACGCACTGTCTTGGCGAAAGAAAGCGTTTTTGTACAACTTCATATAAATAGCTGTAACTTTTGATAGAAGACTCAGACAAACATGTTTATGGCTTTATCTTATAGAACTCAAGGTCTCCGTGCTGGGAAAACAGGATTTGCAGCTGTTTGAGCTAAGATTTCCAAGTTATACACATAATGAAAACTTATACTTTGTTTCGGTCGAGTTCCCCATTCAAATGCATGTAACAGTGAGAAACGCACTGTCTTGGCGAAAGAAAGCGTTTTTGTACAACTTCATATAAATAGCTGTAACTTTTGATAGAAGACTCAGACAAACATGTTTATGGCTTTATCTTATAGAACTCAAGGTCCCCGTGCTGGGAAAACAGGTTTTGCAGCCGTTTGAGCTAAGATTTTAAAATTATTCACATAATGAAAACCTATACTTTGTTTCGGTCGAGTTCCCCATTCAAATGCATGTAACAGTGAGAAACGCACTGTCTTGGCGAAAGAAAGCGTTTTTGTACAACTTCATATAAATAGCTGTAACTTTTGATAGAAGACTCAGACAAACATGTTTATGGCTTTATCTTATAGAACTCAAGGTCTCCGTGCTGGGAAAACAGGATTTGCAGCTGTTTGAGCTAAGATTTCCAAGTTATACACATAATGAAAACCTATACTTTGTTTCGGTCGAGTTCCCCATTCAAATGCATGTAACAGTGAGAAACGCACTGTCTTGGCGAAAGAAAGCGTTTTTGTACAACTTCATATAAATAGCTGTAACTTTTGATAGAAGACTCAGACAAACATGTTTATGGCTTTATCTTAAAGAACTCAAGGTCTCCGTGCTGGGAAAACAGGATTTGCAGCTGTTTGAGCTAAGATTTCCAAGTTATACACATAATGAAAACCTATACTTTGTTTCGGTCGAGTTCCCCATTCAAATGCATGTAACAGTGAGAAACGCACTGTCTTGGCGAAAGAAAGCGTTTTTGTACAACTTCATATAAATAGCTGTAACTTTTGATAGAAGACTCAGACAAACATGTTTATGGCTTTATCTTATAGAACTCAAGGTCCCCGTGCTGGGAAAACAGGATTTGCAGCTGTTTGAGCTAAGATTTCCAAGTTATACACATAATGAAAACCTATACTTTGTTTCGGTCGAGTTCCCCATTCAAATGCATGTAACAGTGAGAAACGCACTGTCTTGGCGAAAGAAAGCGTTTTTGTACAACTTCATATAAATAGCTGTAACTTTTGATAGAAGACTCAGACAAACATGTTTATGGCTTTATCTTATAGAACTCAAGGTCTCCGTGCTGGGAAAACGGGTTGTGCAGCTGTTTGAGCTAAGATTTCCAAGTTATTCACATAATGAAAACCTATACTTTGTTTCGGTCGAGTTCCCCATTCAAATGCATGTAACAGTGAGAAACGCACTGTCTTGGCGAAAGAAAGCGTTTTTGTACAACTTCATATAAATAGCTGTAACTTTTGATAGAAGACTCAAACAAACATGTTTATGGCTTTATCTTATAGAACTCAAGGTCCCCTTGCTGGGAAAACAGGATTTGCAGCTGTGTGAGCTAAGATTTCCAAGTTATACACATAATGAAAACCTATACTTTGTTTCGGTCGAGTTCCCCATTCAAATGCATGTAACAGTGAGAAACGCACTGTCTTGGCGAAAGAAAGCGTTTTTGTACAACTTCATATAAATAGCTGTAACTTTTGATAGAAGACTCAGACAAACATGTTTATGGCTTTATCTTATAGAACTCAAGGTCCCCTTGCTGGGCAAACAGGATTTGCAGCTGTTTGAGCTAAGATTTCCAAGTTATTCAAATAATGAAAACCTATACTTTGTTTCGGTCGAGTTCCCCATTCAAATGCATGTAACAGTGAGAAACGCACTGTCTTGGCGAAAGAAAGCGTTTTTGTACAACTTCATATAAATAGCTGTAACTTTTGATAGAAGACTCAGACAAACATGTTTATGGCTTTATCTTAAAGAACTGAAGGTCCCCGTGCTGGGAAAACAGGATTTGCAGCTGTTTGAGCTAAGATTTCCAAGTTATACACATAATGAAAACCTATACTTTGTTTCGGTCGAGTTCCCCATTCAAATGCATGTAACAGTGAGAAACGCACTGTCTTGGCGAAAGAAAGCGTTTTTGTACAACTTCATATAAATAGCTGTAACTTTTGATAGAAGACTCAGACAAACATGTTTATGGCTTTATCTTATAGAACTCAAGGTCCCCGTGCTGGGAAAATAGGATTTGCAGCTGTTTGAGCTAAGATTTCCAAGTTATACACATAATGAAAACCTATACTTTGTTTCGGTCGAGTTCCCCATTCAAATGCATGTAACAGTGAGAAACGCACTGTCTTGGCGAAAGAAAGCGTTTTTGTACAACTTCATATAAATAGCTGTAACTTTTGATAGAAGACTCAGACAAACATGTTTATGGCTTTATCTTATAGAACTCAAGGTCCCCTTGCTGGGCAAACAGGATTTGCAGCTGTTTGAGCTAAGATTTCCAAGTTATACAAATAATGAAAACCTATACTTTGTTTCGGTCGAGTTCCCCATTCAAATGCATGTAACAGTGAGAAACGCACTGTCTTGGCGAAAGAAAGCGTTTTTGTACAACTTCATATAAATAGCTGTAACTTTTGATAGACGACTCAGACAAACATGTTTATGGCTTTATCTTAAAGAACTGAAGGTCCCCGTGCTGGGAAAACAGGATTTGCAGCTGTTTGAGCTAAGATTTCCAAGTTATACACATAATGAAAACCTATACTTTGTTTCGGTCGAGTTCCCCATTCAAATGCATGTAACAGTGAGAAACGCACTGTCTTGGCGAAAGAAAGCGTTTTTGTACAACTTCATATAAATAGCTGTAACTTTTGATAGAAGACTCAGACAAACATGTTTATGGCTTTATCTTATAGAACTCAAGGTCCCCGTGCTGGGAAAACAGGATTTGCAGCTGTTTGAGCTAAGATTTCCAAGTTATACACATAATGAAAACCTATACTTTGTTTCGGTCGAGTTCCCCATTCAAATGCATGTAACAGTGAGAAACGCACTGTCTTGGCGAAAGAAAGCGTTTTTGTACAACTTCATATAAATAGCTGTAACTTTTGATAGAAGACTCAGACAAACATGTTTATGGCTTTATCTTATAGAACTCAAGGTCCCCGTGCTGGGAAAACAGGATTTGCAGCTGTTTGAGCTAAGATTTCCAAGTTATACACATAATGAAAACCTATACTTTGTTTCGGTCGAGTTCCCCATTCAAATGCATGTAACAGTGAGAAACGCACTGTCTTGGCGAAAGAAAGCGTTTTTGTACAACTTCATATAAATAGCTGTAACTTTTGATAGAAGACTCAGACAAACATGTTTATGGCTTTATCTTATAGAACTCAAGGTCCCCGTGCTGGGAAAACAGGATTTGCAGCTGTTTGAGCTAAGATTTCCAAGTTATACACATAATGAAAACCTATACTTTGTTTCGGTCGAGTTCCCCATTCAAATGCATGTAACAGTGAGAAACGCACTGTCTTGGCGAAAGAAAGCGTTTTTGTACAACTTCATATAAATAGCTATAACTTTTGATAGAAGACTCAGACAAACATGTTTATGGCTTTATCTTATAGAACTCAAGGTCCCCTTGCTGGGCAAACAGGATTTGCAGCTGTTTGAGCTAAGATTTCCAAGTTATACAAATAATGAAAACCTATACTTTGTTTCGGTCGAGTTCCCCATTCAAATGCATGTAACAGTGAGAAACGCACTGTCTTGGCGAAAGAAAGCGTTTTTGTACAACTTCATATAAATAGCTGTAACTTTTGATAGACGACTCAGACAAACATGTTTATGGCTTTATCTTAAAGAACTGAAGGTCCCCGTGCTGGGAAAACAGGATTTGCAGCTGTTTGAGCTAAGATTTCCAAGTTATACACATAATGAAAACCTATACTTTGTTTCGGTCGAGTTCCCCATTCAAATGCATGTAACAGTGAGAAACGCACTGTCTTGGCGAAAGAAAGCGTTTTTGTACAACTTCATATAAATAGCTGTAACTTTTGATAGAAGACTCAGACAAACATGTTTATGGCTTTATCTTATAGAACTCAAGGTCCCCGTGCTGGGAAAACAGGATTTGCAGCTGTTTGAGCTAAGATTTCCAAGTTATACACATAATGAAAACCTATACTTTGTTTCGGTCGAGTTCCCCATTCAAATGCATGTAACAGTGAGAAACGCACTGTCTTGGCGAAAGAAAGCGTTTTTGTACAACTTCATATAAATAGCTGTAACTTTTGATAGAAGACTCAGACAAACATGTTTATGGCTTTATCTTATAGAACTCAAGGTCCCCGTGCTGGGAAAACAGGATTTGCAGCTGTTTGAGCTAAGATTTCCAAGTTATACACATAATGAAAACCTATACTTTGTTTCGGTCGAGTTCCCCATTCAAATGCATGTAACAGTGAGAAACGCACTGTCTTGGCGAAAGAAAGCGTTTTTGTACAACTTCATATAAATAGCTGTAACTTTTGATAGAAGACTCAGACAAACATGTTTATGGCTTTATCTTATAGAACTCAAGGTCCCCGTGCTGGGAAAACAGGATTTGCAGCTGTTTGAGCTAAGATTTCCAAGTTATACACATAATGAAAACCTATACTTTGTTTCGGTCGAGTTCCCCATTCAAATGCATGTAACAGTGAGAAACGCACTGTCTTGGCGAAAGAAAGCGTTTTTGTACAACTTCATATAAATAGCTATAACTTTTGATAGAAGACTCAGACAAACATGTTTATGGCTTTATCTTAAAGAACTCAAGGTCCCCGTGCTGGGAAAACAGGATTTGCAGCTGTTTGAGCTAAGATTTCCAAGTTATACACATAATGAAAACCTATACTTTGTTTCGGTCGAGTTCCCCATTCAAATGCATGTAACAGTGAGAAACGCACTGTCTTGGCGAAAGAAAGCGTTTTTGTACAACTTCATATAAATAGCTGTAACTTTTGATAGACGACTCAGACAAACATGTTTATGGCTTTATCTTAAAGAACTGAAGGTCCCCGTGCTGGGAAAACAGGATTTGCAGCTGTTTGAGCTAAGATTTCCAAGTTATACACATAATGAAAACCTATACTTTGTTTCGGTCGAGTTCCCCATTCAAATGCATGTAACAGTGAGAAACGCACTGTCTTGGCGAAAGAAAGCGTTTTTGTACAACTTCATATAAATAGCTGTAACTTTTGATAGAAGACTCAGACAAACATGTTTATGGCTTTATCTTATAGAACTCAAGGTCCCCGTGCTGGGAAAACAGGATTTGCAGCTGTTTGAGCTAAGATTTCCAAGTTATACACATAATGAAAACCTATACTTTGTTTCGGTCGAGTTCCCCATTCAAATGCATGTAACAGTGAGAAACGCACTGTCTTGGCGAAAGAAAGCGTTTTTGTACAACTTCATATAAATAGCTGTAACTTTTGATAGAAGACTCAGACAAACATGTTTATGGCTTTATCTTATAGAACTCAAGGTCTCCGTGCTGGGAAAACAGGATTTGCAGCTGTTTGAGCTAAGATTTCCAAGTTATACACATAATGAAAACCTATACTTTGTTTCGGTCGAGTTCCCCATTCAAATGCATGTAACAGTGAGAAACGCACTGTCTTGGCGAAAGAAAGCGTTTTTGTACAACTTCATATAAATAGCTGTAACTTTTGATAGAAGACTCAGACAAACATGTTTATGGCTTTATCTTATAGAACTCAAGGTCCCCGTGCTGGGAAAACAGGATTTGCAGCTGTTTGAGCTAAGATTTCCAAGTTATACACATAATGAAAACCTATACTTTGTTTCGGTCGAGTTCCCCATTCAAATGCATGTAACAGTGAGAAACGCACTGTCTTGGCGAAAGAAAGCGTTTTTGTACAACTTCATATAAATAGCTGTAACTTTTGATAGAAGACTCAGACAAACATGTTTATGGCTTTATCTTATAGAACTCAAGGTCCCCGTGCTGGGAAAACAGGATTTGCAGCTGTTTGAGCTAAGATTTCCAAGTTATACACATAATGAAAACCTATACTTTGTTTCGGTCGAGTTCCCCATTCAAATGCATGTAACAGTGAGAAACGCACTGTCTTGGCGAAAGAAAGCGTTTTTGTACAACTTCATATAAATAGCTATAACTTTTGATAGAAGACTCAGACAAACATGTTTATGGCTTTATCTTAAAGAACTCAAGGTCCCCGTGCTGGGAAAACAGGATTTGCAGCTGTTTGAGCTAAGATTTCCAAGTTATACACATAATGAAAACCTATACTTTGTTTCGGTCGAGTTCCCCATTCAAATGCATGTAACAGTGAGAAACGCACTGTCTTGGCGAAAGAAAGCGTTTTTGTACAACTTCATATAAATAGCTGTAACTTTTGATAGAAGACTCAGGCAAACATGTTTATGGCTTTATCTTATAGAACTCAAGGTCCCCGTGCTGGGAAAACAGGATTTGCAGCTGTTTGAGCTAAGATTTCCAAGTTATACACATAATGAAAACCTATACTTTGTTTCGGTCGAGTTCCCCATTCAAATGCATGTAACAGTGAGAAACGCACTGTCTTGGCGAAAGAAAGCGTTTTTGTACAACTTCATATAAATAGCTGTAACTTTTGATAGAAGACTCAGACAAACATGTTTATGGCTTTATCTTATAGAACTCAAGGTCCCCGTGCTGGGAAAACAGGATTTGCAGCTGTTTGAGCTAAGATTTCCAAGTTATACACATAATGAAAACCTATACTTTGTTTCGGTCGAGTTCCCCATTCAAATGCATGTAACAGTGAGAAACGCACTGTCTTGGCGAAAGAAAGCGTTTTTGTACAACTTCATATAAATAGCTGTAACTTTTGATAGAAGACTCGGATACACATGTTTATGGCTTTATCTTATAGAACTCAAGGTCCCCTTGCTGGGCAAATAGGATTTGCAGCTGTTTGAGCTAAGATTTCCAAGTTATACACATAATGAAAACCTATACTTTGTTTCGGTCGAGTTCCCCATTCAAATGCATGTAACAGTGAGAAACGCACTGTCTTGGCGAAAGAAAGCGTTTTTGTACAACTTCATATAAATAGCTGTAACTTTTGATAGAAGACTCAGACAAACATGTTTATGGCTTTATCTTATAGAACTCAAGGTCCCCGTGCTGGGAAAACAGGATTTGCAGCTGTTTGAGCTAAGATTTCCAAGTTATACACATAATGAAAACCTATACTTTGTTTCGGTCGAGTTCCCCATTCAAATGCATGTAACAGTGAGAAACGCACTGTCTTGGCGAAAGAAAGCGTTTTTGTACAACTTCATATAAATAGCTGTAACTTTTGATAGAAGACTCAGACAAACATGTTTATGGCTTTATCTTATAGAACTCAAGGTCCCCTTGCTGGGCAAAAAGGATTTGCAGCTGTTTGAGCTAAGATTTCCAAGTTATTCACATAATGAAAACCTATACTTTGTTTCGGTCGAGTTCCCCATTCAAATGCATGTAACAGTGAGAAACGCACTGTCTTGGCGAAAGAAAGCGTTTTTGTACAACTTCATATAAATAGCTGTAACTTTTGATAGAAGACTCAGACAAACATGTTTATGGCTTTATCTTATAGAACTCAAGGTCCCCGTGCTGGGAAAACAGGATTTGCAGCTGTTTGAGCTAAGATTTCCAAGTTATACACATAATGAAAACCTATACTTTGTTTCGGTCGAGTTCCCCATTCAAATGCATGTAACAGTGAGAAACGCACTGTCTTGGCGAAAGAAAGCGTTTTTGTACAACTTCATATAAATAGCTGTAACTTTTGATAGAAGACTCAGACAAACATGTTTATGGCTTTATCTTAAAGAACTCAAGGTCTCCGTGCTGGGAAAACAGGATTTGCAGCTGTTTGAGCTAAGATTTCCAAGTTATACACATAATGAAAACCTATACTTTGTTTCGGTCGAGTTCCCCATTCAAATGCATGTAACAGTGAGAAACGCACTGTCTTGGCGAAAGAAAGCGTTTTTGTACAACTTCATATAAATAGCTGTAACTTTTGATAGAAGACTCGGATACACATGTTTATGGCTTTATCTTATAGAACTCAAGGTCCCCTTGCTGGGCAAATAGGATTTGCAGCTGTTTGAGCTAAGATTTCCAAGTTATACACATAATGAAAACCTATACTTTGTTTCGGTCGAGTTCCCCATTCAAATGCATGTAACAGTGAGAAACGCACTGTCTTGGCGAAAGAAAGCGTTTTTGTACAACTTCATATAAATAGCTGTAACTTTTGATAGAAGACTCAGACAAACATGTTTATGGCTTTATCTTATAGAACTCAAGGTCCCCGTGCTGGGAAAACAGGATTTGCAGCTGTTTGAGCTAAGATTTCCAAGTTATACACATAATGAAAACCTATACTTTGTTTCGGTCGAGTTCCCCATTCAAATGCATGTAACAGTGAGAAACGCACTGTCTTGGCGAAAGAAAGCGTTTTTGTACAACTTCATATAAATAGCTGTAACTTTTGATAGAAGACTCGGATACACATGTTTATGGCTTTATCTTATAGAACTCAAGGTCCCCTTGCTGGGCAAATAGGATTTGCAGCTGTTTGAGCTAAGATTTCCAAGTTATACACATAATGAAAACCTATACTTTGTTTCGGTCGAGTTCCCCATTCAAATGCATGTAACAGTGAGAAACGCACTGTCTTGGCGAAAGAAAGCGTTTTTGTACAACTTCATATAAATAGCTGTAACTTTTGATAGAAGACTCAGACAAACATGTTTATGGCTTTATCTTAAAGAACTCAAGGTCCCCGTGCTGGGAAAACAGGATTTGCAGCTGTTTGAGCTAAGATTTCCAAGTTATTCACATAATGAAAACCTATACTTTGTTTCGGTCGAGTTCCCCATTCAAATGCATGTAACAGTGAGAAACGCACTGTCTTGGCGAAAGAAAGCGTTTTTGTACAACTTCATATAAATAGCTGTAACTTTTGATAGAAGACTCAGACAAACATGTTTATGGCTTTATCTTATATAACTCAAGGTCCCCGTGCTGGGAAAACAGGATTTGCAGCTGTTTGAGCTAAGATTTTCAAGTTATACACATAATGAAAACCTATACTTTGTTTCGGTCGAGTTCCCCATTCAAATGCATGTAACAGTGAGAAACGCACTGTCTTGGCGAAAGAAAGCGTTTTTGTACAACTTCATATAAATAGCTGTAACTTTTGATAGAAGACTCAGACAAACATGTTTATGGCTTTATCTTATAGAACTCAAGGTCCCCTTGCTGGGAAAACAGGATTTGCAGCTGTTTGAGCTAAGATTTTCAAGTTATACACACAATGAAAACCTATACTTTGTTTCGGTCGAGTTCCCCATTCAAATGCATGTAACAGTGAGAAACGCACTGTCTTGGCGAAAGAAAGCGTTTTTGTACAACTTCATATAAATAGCTATAACTTTTGATAGAAGACTCAGACAAACATGTTTATGGCTTTATCTTAAAGAACTCAAGGTCCCCGTGCTGGGAAAACAGGATTTGCAGCTGTTTGAGCTAAGATTTCCAAGTTATACACATAATGAAAACCTATACTTTGTTTCGGTCGAGTTCCCCATTCAAATGCATGTAACAGTGAGAAACGCACTGTCTTGGCGAAAGAAAGCGTTTTTGTACAACTTCATATAAATAGCTGTAACTTTTGATAGACGACTCAGACAAACATGTTTATGGCTTTATCTTAAAGAACTGAAGGTCCCCGTGCTGGGAAAACAGGATTTGCAGCTGTTTGAGCTAAGATTTCCAAGTTATACACATAATGAAAACCTATACTTTGTTTCGGTCGAGTTCCCCATTCAAATGCATGTAACAGTGAGAAACGCACTGTCTTGGCGAAAGAAAGCGTTTTTGTACAACTTCATATAAATAGCTGTAACTTTTGATAGAAGACTCAGACAAACATGTTTATGGCTTTATCTTATAGAACTCAAGGTCCCCGTGCTGGGAAAACAGGATTTGCAGCTGTTTGAGCTAAGATTTCCAAGTTATACACATAATGAAAACCTATACTTTGTTTCGGTCGAGTTCCCCATTCAAATGCATGTAACAGTGAGAAACGCACTGTCTTGGCGAAAGAAAGCGTTTTTGTACAACTTCATATAAATAGCTGTAACTTTTGATAGAAGACTCAGACAAACATGTTTATGGCTTTATCTTATAGAACTCAAGGTCTCCGTGCTGGGAAAACAGGATTTGCAGCTGTTTGAGCTAAGATTTCCAAGTTATACACATAATGAAAACCTATACTTTGTTTCGGTCGAGTTCCCCATTCAAATGCATGTAACAGTGAGAAACGCACTGTCTTGGCGAAAGAAAGCGTTTTTGTACAACTTCATATAAATAGCTGTAACTTTTGATAGAAGACTCAGACAAACATGTTTATGGCTTTATCTTATAGAACTCAAGGTCCCCGTGCTGGGAAAACAGGATTTGCAGCTGTTTGAGCTAAGATTTCCAAGTTATACACATAATGAAAACCTATACTTTGTTTCGGTCGAGTTCCCCATTCAAATGCATGTAACAGTGAGAAACGCACTGTCTTGGCGAAAGAAAGCGTTTTTGTACAACTTCATATAAATAGCTGTAACTTTTGATAGAAGACTCAGACAAACATGTTTATGGCTTTATCTTATAGAACTCAAGGTCCCCGTGCTGGGAAAACAGGATTTGCAGCTGTTTGAGCTAAGATTTCCAAGTTATACACATAATGAAAACCTATACTTTGTTTCGGTCGAGTTCCCCATTCAAATGCATGTAACAGTGAGAAACGCACTGTCTTGGCGAAAGAAAGCGTTTTTGTACAACTTCATATAAATAGCTATAACTTTTGATAGAAGACTCAGACAAACATGTTTATGGCTTTATCTTAAAGAACTCAAGGTCCCCGTGCTGGGAAAACAGGATTTGCAGCTGTTTGAGCTAAGATTTCCAAGTTATACACATAATGAAAACCTATACTTTGTTTCGGTCGAGTTCCCCATTCAAATGCATGTAACAGTGAGAAACGCACTGTCTTGGCGAAAGAAAGCGTTTTTGTACAACTTCATATAAATAGCTGTAACTTTTGATAGAAGACTCAGGCAAACATGTTTATGGCTTTATCTTATAGAACTCAAGGTCCCCGTGCTGGGAAAACAGGATTTGCAGCTGTTTGAGCTAAGATTTCCAAGTTATACACATAATGAAAACCTATACTTTGTTTCGGTCGAGTTCCCCATTCAAATGCATGTAACAGTGAGAAACGCACTGTCTTGGCGAAAGAAAGCGTTTTTGTACAACTTCATATAAATAGCTGTAACTTTTGATAGAAGACTCAGACAAACATGTTTATGGCTTTATCTTATAGAACTCAAGGTCCCCGTGCTGGGAAAACAGGATTTGCAGCTGTTTGAGCTAAGATTTCCAAGTTATACACATAATGAAAACCTATACTTTGTTTCGGTCGAGTTCCCCATTCAAATGCATGTAACAGTGAGAAACGCACTGTCTTGGCGAAAGAAAGCGTTTTTGTACAACTTCATATAAATAGCTGTAACTTTTGATAGAAGACTCGGATACACATGTTTATGGCTTTATCTTATAGAACTCAAGGTCCCCTTGCTGGGCAAATAGGATTTGCAGCTGTTTGAGCTAAGATTTCCAAGTTATACACATAATGAAAACCTATACTTTGTTTCGGTCGAGTTCCCCATTCAAATGCATGTAACAGTGAGAAACGCACTGTCTTGGCGAAAGAAAGCGTTTTTGTACAACTTCATATAAATAGCTGTAACTTTTGATAGAAGACTCAGACAAACATGTTTATGGCTTTATCTTATAGAACTCAAGGTCCCCGTGCTGGGAAAACAGGATTTGCAGCTGTTTGAGCTAAGATTTCCAAGTTATACACATAATGAAAACCTATACTTTGTTTCGGTCGAGTTCCCCATTCAAATGCATGTAACAGTGAGAAACGCACTGTCTTGGCGAAAGAAAGCGTTTTTGTACAACTTCATATAAATAGCTGTAACTTTTGATAGAAGACTCAGACAAACATGTTTATGGCTTTATCTTATAGAACTCAAGGTCCCCTTGCTGGGCAAAAAGGATTTGCAGCTGTTTGAGCTAAGATTTCCAAGTTATTCACATAATGAAAACCTATACTTTGTTTCGGTCGAGTTCCCCATTCAAATGCATGTAACAGTGAGAAACGCACTGTCTTGGCGAAAGAAAGCGTTTTTGTACAACTTCATATAAATAGCTGTAACTTTTGATAGAAGACTCAGACAAACATGTTTATGGCTTTATCTTATAGAACTCAAGGTCCCCGTGCTGGGAAAACAGGATTTGCAGCTGTTTGAGCTAAGATTTCCAAGTTATACACATAATGAAAACCTATACTTTGTTTCGGTCGAGTTCCCCATTCAAATGCATGTAACAGTGAGAAACGCACTGTCTTGGCGAAAGAAAGCGTTTTTGTACAACTTCATATAAATAGCTGTAACTTTTGATAGAAGACTCAGACAAACATGTTTATGGCTTTATCTTAAAGAACTCAAGGTCTCCGTGCTGGGAAAACAGGATTTGCAGCTGTTTGAGCTAAGATTTCCAAGTTATACACATAATGAAAACCTATACTTTGTTTCGGTCGAGTTCCCCATTCAAATGCATGTAACAGTGAGAAACGCACTGTCTTGGCGAAAGAAAGCGTTTTTGTACAACTTCATATAAATAGCTGTAACTTTTGATAGAAGACTCGGATACACATGTTTATGGCTTTATCTTATAGAACTCAAGGTCCCCTTGCTGGGCAAATAGGATTTGCAGCTGTTTGAGCTAAGATTTCCAAGTTATACACATAATGAAAACCTATACTTTGTTTCGGTCGAGTTCCCCATTCAAATGCATGTAACAGTGAGAAACGCACTGTCTTGGCGAAAGAAAGCGTTTTTGTACAACTTCATATAAATAGCTGTAACTTTTGATAGAAGACTCAGACAAACATGTTTATGGCTTTATCTTATAGAACTCAAGGTCCCCGTGCTGGGAAAACAGGATTTGCAGCTGTTTGAGCTAAGATTTCCAAGTTATACACATAATGAAAACCTATACTTTGTTTCGGTCGAGTTCCCCATTCAAATGCATGTAACAGTGAGAAACGCACTGTCTTGGCGAAAGAAAGCGTTTTTGTACAACTTCATATAAATAGCTGTAACTTTTGATAGAAGACTCAGACAAACATGTTTATGGCTTTATCTTATAGAACTCAAGGTCCCCGTGCTGGGAAAACAGGATTTGCAGCTGTTTGAGCTAAGATTTCCAAGTTATACACATAATGAAAACCTATACTTTGTTTCGGTCGAGTTCCCCATTCAAATGCATGTAACAGTGAGAAACGCACTGTCTTGGCGAAAGAAAGCGTTTTTGTACAACTTCATATAAATAGCTGTAACTTTTGATAGAAGACTCAGACAAACATGTTTATGGCTTTATCTTATAGAACTCAAGGTCTCCGTGCTGGGAAAACAGGATTTGCAGCTGTTTGAGCTAAGATTTCCAAGTTATACACATAATGAAAACCTATACTTTGTTTCGGTCGAGTTCCCCATTCAAATGCATGTAACAGTGAGAAACGCACTGTCTTGGCGAAAGAAAGCGTTTTTGTACAACTTCATATAAATAGCTGTAACTTTTGATAGAAGACTCAGACAAACATGTTTATGGCTTTATCTTATAGAACTCAAGGTCCCCGTGCTGGGAAAACAGGATTTGCAGCTGTTTGAGCTAAGATTTCCAAGTTATACACATAATGAAAACCTATACTTTGTTTCGGTCGAGTTCCCCATTCAAATGCATGTAACAGTGAGAAACGCACTGTCTTGGCGAAAGAAAGCGTTTTTGTACAACTTCATATAAATAGCTGTAACTTTTGATAGAAGACTCAGACAAACATGTTTATGGCTTTATCTTATAGAACTCAAGGTCCCCGTGCTGGGAAAACAGGATTTGCAGCTGTTTGAGCTAAGATTTCCAAGTTATACACATAATGAAAACCTATACTTTGTTTCGGTCGAGTTCCCCATTCAAATGCATGTAACAGTGAGAAACGCACTGTCTTGGCGAAAGAAAGCGTTTTTGTACAACTTCATATAAATAGCTATAACTTTTGATAGAAGACTCAGACAAACATGTTTATGGCTTTATCTTAAAGAACTCAAGGTCCCCGTGCTGGGAAAACAGGATTTGCAGCTGTTTGAGCTAAGATTTCCAAGTTATACACATAATGAAAACCTATACTTTGTTTCGGTCGAGTTCCCCATTCAAATGCATGTAACAGTGAGAAACGCACTGTCTTGGCGAAAGAAAGCGTTTTTGTACAACTTCATATAAATAGCTGTAACTTTTGATAGAAGACTCAGGCAAACATGTTTATGGCTTTATCTTATAGAACTCAAGGTCCCCGTGCTGGGAAAACAGGATTTGCAGCTGTTTGAGCTAAGATTTCCAAGTTATACACATAATGAAAACCTATACTTTGTTTCGGTCGAGTTCCCCATTCAAATGCATGTAACAGTGAGAAACGCACTGTCTTGGCGAAAGAAAGCGTTTTTGTACAACTTCATATAAATAGCTGTAACTTTTGATAGAAGACTCAGACAAACATGTTTATGGCTTTATCTTATAGAACTCAAGGTCCCCGTGCTGGGAAAACAGGATTTGCAGCTGTTTGAGCTAAGATTTCCAAGTTATACACATAATGAAAACCTATACTTTGTTTCGGTCGAGTTCCCCATTCAAATGCATGTAACAGTGAGAAACGCACTGTCTTGGCGAAAGAAAGCGTTTTTGTACAACTTCATATAAATAGCTGTAACTTTTGATAGAAGACTCGGATACACATGTTTATGGCTTTATCTTATAGAACTCAAGGTCCCCTTGCTGGGCAAATAGGATTTGCAGCTGTTTGAGCTAAGATTTCCAAGTTATACACATAATGAAAACCTATACTTTGTTTCGGTCGAGTTCCCCATTCAAATGCATGTAACAGTGAGAAACGCACTGTCTTGGCGAAAGAAAGCGTTTTTGTACAACTTCATATAAATAGCTGTAACTTTTGATAGAAGACTCAGACAAACATGTTTATGGCTTTATCTTATAGAACTCAAGGTCCCCGTGCTGGGAAAACAGGATTTGCAGCTGTTTGAGCTAAGATTTCCAAGTTATACACATAATGAAAACCTATACTTTGTTTCGGTCGAGTTCCCCATTCAAATGCATGTAACAGTGAGAAACGCACTGTCTTGGCGAAAGAAAGCGTTTTTGTACAACTTCATATAAATAGCTGTAACTTTTGATAGAAGACTCAGACAAACATGTTTATGGCTTTATCTTATAGAACTCAAGGTCCCCTTGCTGGGCAAAAAGGATTTGCAGCTGTTTGAGCTAAGATTTCCAAGTTATTCACATAATGAAAACCTATACTTTGTTTCGGTCGAGTTCCCCATTCAAATGCATGTAACAGTGAGAAACGCACTGTCTTGGCGAAAGAAAGCGTTTTTGTACAACTTCATATAAATAGCTGTAACTTTTGATAGAAGACTCAGACAAACATGTTTATGGCTTTATCTTATAGAACTCAAGGTCCCCGTGCTGGGAAAACAGGATTTGCAGCTGTTTGAGCTAAGATTTCCAAGTTATACACATAATGAAAACCTATACTTTGTTTCGGTCGAGTTCCCCATTCAAATGCATGTAACAGTGAGAAACGCACTGTCTTGGCGAAAGAAAGCGTTTTTGTACAACTTCATATAAATAGCTGTAACTTTTGATAGAAGACTCAGACAAACATGTTTATGGCTTTATCTTAAAGAACTCAAGGTCTCCGTGCTGGGAAAACAGGATTTGCAGCTGTTTGAGCTAAGATTTCCAAGTTATACACATAATGAAAACCTATACTTTGTTTCGGTCGAGTTCCCCATTCAAATGCATGTAACAGTGAGAAACGCACTGTCTTGGCGAAAGAAAGCGTTTTTGTACAACTTCATATAAATAGCTGTAACTTTTGATAGAAGACTCGGATACACATGTTTATGGCTTTATCTTATAGAACTCAAGGTCCCCTTGCTGGGCAAATAGGATTTGCAGCTGTTTGAGCTAAGATTTCCAAGTTATACACATAATGAAAACCTATACTTTGTTTCGGTCGAGTTCCCCATTCAAATGCATGTAACAGTGAGAAACGCACTGTCTTGGCGAAAGAAAGCGTTTTTGTACAACTTCATATAAATAGCTGTAACTTTTGATAGAAGACTCAGACAAACATGTTTATGGCTTTATCTTATAGAACTCAAGGTCCCCGTGCTGGGAAAACAGGATTTGCAGCTGTTTGAGCTAAGATTTCCAAGTTATACACATAATGAAAACCTATACTTTGTTTCGGTCGAGTTCCCCATTCAAATGCATGTAACAGTGAGAAACGCACTGTCTTGGCGAAAGAAAGCGTTTTTGTACAACTTCATATAAATAGCTGTAACTTTTGATAGAAGACTCGGATACACATGTTTATGGCTTTATCTTATAGAACTCAAGGTCCCCTTGCTGGGCAAATAGGATTTGCAGCTGTTTGAGCTAAGATTTCCAAGTTATACACATAATGAAAACCTATACTTTGTTTCGGTCGAGTTCCCCATTCAAATGCATGTAACAGTGAGAAACGCACTGTCTTGGCGAAAGAAAGCGTTTTTGTACAACTTCATATAAATAGCTGTAACTTTTGATAGAAGACTCAGACAAACATGTTTATGGCTTTATCTTAAAGAACTCAAGGTCCCCGTGCTGGGAAAACAGGATTTGCAGCTGTTTGAGCTAAGATTTCCAAGTTATTCACATAATGAAAACCTATACTTTGTTTCGGTCGAGTTCCCCATTCAAATGCATGTAACAGTGAGAAACGCACTGTCTTGGCGAAAGAAAGCGTTTTTGTACAACTTCATATAAATAGCTGTAACTTTTGATAGAAGACTCAGACAAACATGTTTATGGCTTTATCTTATATAACTCAAGGTCCCCGTGCTGGGAAAACAGGATTTGCAGCTGTTTGAGCTAAGATTTTCAAGTTATACACATAATGAAAACCTATACTTTGTTTCGGTCGAGTTCCCCATTCAAATGCATGTAACAGTGAGAAACGCACTGTCTTGGCGAAAGAAAGCGTTTTTGTACAACTTCATATAAATAGCTGTAACTTTTGATAGAAGACTCAGACAAACATGTTTATGGCTTTATCTTATAGAACTCAAGGTCCCCTTGCTGGGAAAACAGGATTTGCAGCTGTTTGAGCTAAGATTTTCAAGTTATACACACAATGAAAACCTATACTTTGTTTCGGTCGAGTTCCCCATTCAAATGCATGTAACAGTGAGAAACGCACTGTCTTGGCGAAAGAAAGCGTTTTTGTACAACTTCATATAAATCGCTGTAACTTTTGATAGAAGACTCAGACAAACATGTTTATGGCTTTATCTTATAGAACTCAAGGTCCCCTTGCTGGGCAAACAGGATTTGCAGCTGTTTGAGCTAAGATTTCCAAGTTATACACATAATGAAAACCTATACTTTGTTTCGGTCGAGTTCCCCATTCAAATGCATGTAACAGTGAGAAACGCACTGTCTTGGCGAAAGAAAGCGTTTTTGTACAACTTCATATAAATAGCTGTAACTTTTGATAGAAGACTCAGACAAACATGTTTATGGCTTTATCTTATAGAACTCAAGGTCCCCTTGCTGGGCAAACAGGATTTGCAGCTGTTTGAGCTAAGATTTCCAAGTTATACACATAATGAAAACCTATACTTTGTTTCGGTCGAGTTCCCCATTCAAATGCATGTAACAGTGAGAAACGCACTGTCTTGGCGAAAGAAAGCGTTTTTGTACAACTTCATATAAATAGCTGTAACTTTTGATAGAAGACTCAGACAAACATGTTTATGGCTTTATCTTAAAGAACTCAAGGTCTCCGTGCTGGGAAAACAGGATTTGCAGCTGTTTGAGCTAAGATTTCCAAGTTATACACATAATGAAAACCTATACTTTGTTTCGGTGGAGTTCCCCATTCAAATGCATGTAACAGTGAGAAACGCACTGTCTTGGCGAAAGAAAGCGTTTTTGTACAACTTCATATAAATAGCTGTAACTTTTGATAGAAGACTCGGATACACATGTTTATGGCTTTATCTTATAGAACTCAAGGTCCCCTTGCTGGGCAAATAGGATTTGCAGCTGTTTGAGCTAAGATTTCCAAGTTATACACATAATGAAAACCTATACTTTGTTTCGGTCGAGTTCCCCATTCAAATGCATGTAACAGTGAGAAACGCACTGTCTTGGCGAAAGAAAGCGTTTTTGTACAACTTCATATAAATAGCTGTAACTTTTGATAGAAGACTCGGATACACATGTTTATGGCTTTATCTTATAGAACTCAAGGTCCCCTTGCTGGGCAAACAGGATTTGCAGCTGTTTGAGCTAAGATTTCCAAGTTATACACATAATGAAAACCTATACTTTGTTTCGGTCGAGTTCCCCATTCAAATGCATGTAACAGTGAGAAACGCACTGTCTTGGCGAAAGAAAGCGTTTTTGTACAACTTCATATAAATAGCTGTAACTTTTGATAGAAGACTCAGACAAACATGTTTATGGCTTTATCTTATAGAACTCAAGGTCCCCTTGCTGGGCAAAAAGGATTTGCAGCTGTTTGAGCTAAGATTTCCAAGTTATATACATAATGAAAACCTATACTTTGTTTCGGGCGAGTTCCCCATTCAAATGCATGTAACAGTGAGAAACGCACTGTCTTGGCGAAAGAAAGCGTTTTTGTACAACTTCATATAAATAGCTGTAACTTTTGATAGAAGACTCAGACAAACATGTTTATGGCTTTATCTTATATAACTCAAGGTCCCCGTGCTGGGAAAACAGGATTTGCAGCTGTTTGAGCTAAGATTTTCAAGTTATACACATAATGAAAACCTATACTTTGTTTCGGTCGAGTTCCCCATTCAAATGCATGTAACAGTGAGAAACGCACTGTCTTGGCGAAAGAAAGCGTTTTTGTACAACTTCATATAAATAGCTGTAACTTTTGATAGAAGACTCAGACAAACATGTTTATGGCTTTATCTTATAGAACTCAAGGTCCCCTTGCTGGGAAAACAGGATTTGCAGCTGTTTGAGCTAAGATTTTCAAGTTATACACACAATGAAAACCTATACTTTGTTTCGGTCGAGTTCCCCATTCAAATGCATGTAACAGTGAGAAACGCACTGTCTTGGCGAAAGAAAGCGTTTTTGTACAACTTCATATAAATAGCTATAACTTTTGATAGAAGACTCAGACAAACATGTTTATGGCTTTATCTTAAAGAACTCAAGGTCCCCGTGCTGGGAAAACAGGATTTGCAGCTGTTTGAGCTAAGATTTCCAAGTTATACACATAATGAAAACCTATACTTTGTTTCGGTCGAGTTCCCCATTCAAATGCATGTAACAGTGAGAAACGCACTGTCTTGGCGAAAGAAAGCGTTTTTGTACAACTTCATATAAATAGCTGTAACTTTTGATAGACGACTCAGACAAACATGTTTATGGCTTTATCTTAAAGAACTGAAGGTCCCCGTGCTGGGAAAACAGGATTTGCAGCTGTTTGAGCTAAGATTTCCAAGTTATACACATAATGAAAACCTATACTTTGTTTCGGTCGAGTTCCCCATTCAAATGCATGTAACAGTGAGAAACGCACTGTCTTGGCGAAAGAAAGCGTTTTTGTACAACTTCATATAAATAGCTGTAACTTTTGATAGAAGACTCAGACAAACATGTTTATGGCTTTATCTTATAGAACTCAAGGTCCCCGTGCTGGGAAAACAGGATTTGCAGCTGTTTGAGCTAAGATTTCCAAGTTATACACATAATGAAAACCTATACTTTGTTTCGGTCGAGTTCCCCATTCAAATGCATGTAACAGTGAGAAACGCACTGTCTTGGCGAAAGAAAGCGTTTTTGTACAACTTCATATAAATAGCTGTAACTTTTGATAGAAGACTCAGACAAACATGTTTATGGCTTTATCTTATAGAACTCAAGGTCTCCGTGCTGGGAAAACAGGATTTGCAGCTGTTTGAGCTAAGATTTCCAAGTTATACACATAATGAAAACCTATACTTTGTTTCGGTCGAGTTCCCCATTCAAATGCATGTAACAGTGAGAAACGCACTGTCTTGGCGAAAGAAAGCGTTTTTGTACAACTTCATATAAATAGCTGTAACTTTTGATAGAAGACTCAGACAAACATGTTTATGGCTTTATCTTATAGAACTCAAGGTCCCCGTGCTGGGAAAACAGGATTTGCAGCTGTTTGAGCTAAGATTTCCAAGTTATACACATAATGAAAACCTATACTTTGTTTCGGTCGAGTTCCCCATTCAAATGCATGTAACAGTGAGAAACGCACTGTCTTGGCGAAAGAAAGCGTTTTTGTACAACTTCATATAAATAGCTGTAACTTTTGATAGAAGACTCAGACAAACATGTTTATGGCTTTATCTTATAGAACTCAAGGTCCCCGTGCTGGGAAAACAGGATTTGCAGCTGTTTGAGCTAAGATTTCCAAGTTATACACATAATGAAAACCTATACTTTGTTTCGGTCGAGTTCCCCATTCAAATGCATGTAACAGTGAGAAACGCACTGTCTTGGCGAAAGAAAGCGTTTTTGTACAACTTCATATAAATAGCTATAACTTTTGATAGAAGACTCAGACAAACATGTTTATGGCTTTATCTTAAAGAACTCAAGGTCCCCGTGCTGGGAAAACAGGATTTGCAGCTGTTTGAGCTAAGATTTCCAAGTTATACACATAATGAAAACCTATACTTTGTTTCGGTCGAGTTCCCCATTCAAATGCATGTAACAGTGAGAAACGCACTGTCTTGGCGAAAGAAAGCGTTTTTGTACAACTTCATATAAATAGCTGTAACTTTTGATAGAAGACTCAGGCAAACATGTTTATGGCTTTATCTTATAGAACTCAAGGTCCCCGTGCTGGGAAAACAGGATTTGCAGCTGTTTGAGCTAAGATTTCCAAGTTATACACATAATGAAAACCTATACTTTGTTTCGGTCGAGTTCCCCATTCAAATGCATGTAACAGTGAGAAACGCACTGTCTTGGC
Organism: Aulonocara sp. 'chitande type north' Nkhata Bay; assembly: GCF_057382095.1. NCBI lineage: Eukaryota > Metazoa > Chordata > Actinopteri > Cichliformes > Cichlidae > Aulonocara > Aulonocara sp. 'chitande type north' Nkhata Bay. The sequence goes on along the minus strand of NC_141359.1, from coordinate 6,381,132 downwards.
GAAAGAAAGCGTTTTTGTACAACTTCATATAAATAGCTGTAACTTTTGATAGAAGACTCAGACAAACATGTTTATGGCTTTATCTTATAGAACTCAAGGTCCCCGTGCTGGGAAAACAGGATTTGCAGCTGTTTGAGCTAAGATTTCCAAGTTATACACATAATGAAAACCTATACTTTGTTTCGGTCGAGTTCCCCATTCAAATGCATGTAACAGTGAGAAACGCACTGTCTTGGCGAAAGAAAGCGTTTTTGTACAACTTCATATAAATAGCTGTAACTTTTGATAGAAGACTCGGATACACATGTTTATGGCTTTATCTTATAGAACTCAAGGTCCCCTTGCTGGGCAAATAGGATTTGCAGCTGTTTGAGCTAAGATTTCCAAGTTATACACATAATGAAAACCTATACTTTGTTTCGGTCGAGTTCCCCATTCAAATGCATGTAACAGTGAGAAACGCACTGTCTTGGCGAAAGAAAGCGTTTTTGTACAACTTCATATAAATAGCTGTAACTTTTGATAGAAGACTCAGACAAACATGTTTATGGCTTTATCTTATAGAACTCAAGGTCCCCGTGCTGGGAAAACAGGATTTGCAGCTGTTTGAGCTAAGATTTCCAAGTTATACACATAATGAAAACCTATACTTTGTTTCGGTCGAGTTCCCCATTCAAATGCATGTAACAGTGAGAAACGCACTGTCTTGGCGAAAGAAAGCGTTTTTGTACAACTTCATATAAATAGCTGTAACTTTTGATAGAAGACTCAGACAAACATGTTTATGGCTTTATCTTATAGAACTCAAGGTCCCCTTGCTGGGCAAAAAGGATTTGCAGCTGTTTGAGCTAAGATTTCCAAGTTATTCACATAATGAAAACCTATACTTTGTTTCGGTCGAGTTCCCCATTCAAATGCATGTAACAGTGAGAAACGCACTGTCTTGGCGAAAGAAAGCGTTTTTGTACAACTTCATATAAATAGCTGTAACTTTTGATAGAAGACTCAGACAAACATGTTTATGGCTTTATCTTATAGAACTCAAGGTCCCCGTGCTGGGAAAACAGGATTTGCAGCTGTTTGAGCTAAGATTTCCAAGTTATACACATAATGAAAACCTATACTTTGTTTCGGTCGAGTTCCCCATTCAAATGCATGTAACAGTGAGAAACGCACTGTCTTGGCGAAAGAAAGCGTTTTTGTACAACTTCATATAAATAGCTGTAACTTTTGATAGAAGACTCAGACAAACATGTTTATGGCTTTATCTTAAAGAACTCAAGGTCTCCGTGCTGGGAAAACAGGATTTGCAGCTGTTTGAGCTAAGATTTCCAAGTTATACACATAATGAAAACCTATACTTTGTTTCGGTCGAGTTCCCCATTCAAATGCATGTAACAGTGAGAAACGCACTGTCTTGGCGAAAGAAAGCGTTTTTGTACAACTTCATATAAATAGCTGTAACTTTTGATAGAAGACTCGGATACACATGTTTATGGCTTTATCTTATAGAACTCAAGGTCCCCTTGCTGGGCAAATAGGATTTGCAGCTGTTTGAGCTAAGATTTCCAAGTTATACACATAATGAAAACCTATACTTTGTTTCGGTCGAGTTCCCCATTCAAATGCATGTAACAGTGAGAAACGCACTGTCTTGGCGAAAGAAAGCGTTTTTGTACAACTTCATATAAATAGCTGTAACTTTTGATAGAAGACTCAGACAAACATGTTTATGGCTTTATCTTATAGAACTCAAGGTCCCCGTGCTGGGAAAACAGGATTTGCAGCTGTTTGAGCTAAGATTTCCAAGTTATACACATAATGAAAACCTATACTTTGTTTCGGTCGAGTTCCCCATTCAAATGCATGTAACAGTGAGAAACGCACTGTCTTGGCGAAAGAAAGCGTTTTTGTACAACTTCATATAAATAGCTGTAACTTTTGATAGAAGACTCGGATACACATGTTTATGGCTTTATCTTATAGAACTCAAGGTCCCCTTGCTGGGCAAATAGGATTTGCAGCTGTTTGAGCTAAGATTTCCAAGTTATACACATAATGAAAACCTATACTTTGTTTCGGTCGAGTTCCCCATTCAAATGCATGTAACAGTGAGAAACGCACTGTCTTGGCGAAAGAAAGCGTTTTTGTACAACTTCATATAAATAGCTGTAACTTTTGATAGAAGACTCAGACAAACATGTTTATGGCTTTATCTTAAAGAACTCAAGGTCCCCGTGCTGGGAAAACAGGATTTGCAGCTGTTTGAGCTAAGATTTCCAAGTTATTCACATAATGAAAACCTATACTTTGTTTCGGTCGAGTTCCCCATTCAAATGCATGTAACAGTGAGAAACGCACTGTCTTGGCGAAAGAAAGCGTTTTTGTACAACTTCATATAAATAGCTGTAACTTTTGATAGAAGACTCAGACAAACATGTTTATGGCTTTATCTTATATAACTCAAGGTCCCCGTGCTGGGAAAACAGGATTTGCAGCTGTTTGAGCTAAGATTTTCAAGTTATACACATAATGAAAACCTATACTTTGTTTCGGTCGAGTTCCCCATTCAAATGCATGTAACAGTGAGAAACGCACTGTCTTGGCGAAAGAAAGCGTTTTTGTACAACTTCATATAAATAGCTGTAACTTTTGATAGAAGACTCAGACAAACATGTTTATGGCTTTATCTTATAGAACTCAAGGTCCCCTTGCTGGGAAAACAGGATTTGCAGCTGTTTGAGCTAAGATTTTCAAGTTATACACACAATGAAAACCTATACTTTGTTTCGGTCGAGTTCCCCATTCAAATGCATGTAACAGTGAGAAACGCACTGTCTTGGCGAAAGAAAGCGTTTTTGTACAACTTCATATAAATCGCTGTAACTTTTGATAGAAGACTCAGACAAACATGTTTATGGCTTTATCTTATAGAACTCAAGGTCCCCTTGCTGGGCAAACAGGATTTGCAGCTGTTTGAGCTAAGATTTCCAAGTTATACACATAATGAAAACCTATACTTTGTTTCGGTCGAGTTCCCCATTCAAATGCATGTAACAGTGAGAAACGCACTGTCTTGGCGAAAGAAAGCGTTTTTGTACAACTTCATATAAATAGCTGTAACTTTTGATAGAAGACTCAGACAAACATGTTTATGGCTTTATCTTATAGAACTCAAGGTCCCCTTGCTGGGCAAACAGGATTTGCAGCTGTTTGAGCTAAGATTTCCAAGTTATACACATAATGAAAACCTATACTTTGTTTCGGTCGAGTTCCCCATTCAAATGCATGTAACAGTGAGAAACGCACTGTCTTGGCGAAAGAAAGCGTTTTTGTACAACTTCATATAAATAGCTGTAACTTTTGATAGAAGACTCAGACAAACATGTTTATGGCTTTATCTTAAAGAACTCAAGGTCTCCGTGCTGGGAAAACAGGATTTGCAGCTGTTTGAGCTAAGATTTCCAAGTTATACACATAATGAAAACCTATACTTTGTTTCGGTGGAGTTCCCCATTCAAATGCATGTAACAGTGAGAAACGCACTGTCTTGGCGAAAGAAAGCGTTTTTGTACAACTTCATATAAATAGCTGTAACTTTTGATAGAAGACTCGGATACACATGTTTATGGCTTTATCTTATAGAACTCAAGGTCCCCTTGCTGGGCAAATAGGATTTGCAGCTGTTTGAGCTAAGATTTCCAAGTTATACACATAATGAAAACCTATACTTTGTTTCGGTCGAGTTCCCCATTCAAATGCATGTAACAGTGAGAAACGCACTGTCTTGGCGAAAGAAAGCGTTTTTGTACAACTTCATATAAATAGCTGTAACTTTTGATAGAAGACTCGGATACACATGTTTATGGCTTTATCTTATAGAACTCAAGGTCCCCTTGCTGGGCAAACAGGATTTGCAGCTGTTTGAGCTAAGATTTCCAAGTTATACACATAATGAAAACCTATACTTTGTTTCGGTCGAGTTCCCCATTCAAATGCATGTAACAGTGAGAAACGCACTGTCTTGGCGAAAGAAAGCGTTTTTGTACAACTTCATATAAATAGCTGTAACTTTTGATAGAAGACTCAGACAAACATGTTTATGGCTTTATCTTATAGAACTCAAGGTCCCCTTGCTGGGCAAAAAGGATTTGCAGCTGTTTGAGCTAAGATTTCCAAGTTATATACATAATGAAAACCTATACTTTGTTTCGGGCGAGTTCCCCATTCAAATGCATGTAACAGTGAGAAACGCACTGTCTTGGCGAAAGAAAGCGTTTTTGTACAACTTCATATAAATAGCTGTAACTTTTGATAGAAGACTCAGACAAACATGTTTATGGCTTTATCTTATAGAACTCAATATCCCCGTGCTGGGAAAACAGGATTTGCAGCTGTTTGAGCTAAGATTTTCAAGTTATACACATAATGAAAACCTATACTTTGTTTCGGTCGAGTTCCCCATTCAAATGCATGTAACAGTGAGAAACGCACTGTCTTGGCGAAAGAAAGCGTTTTTGTACAACTTCATATAAATCGCTGTAACTTTTGATAGAAGACTCAGACAAACATGTTTATGGCTTTATCTTAAAGAACTCAAGGTCCCCGTGCTGGGAAAACAGGATTTGCAGCTGTTTGAGCTAAGATTTCCAAGTTATACACATAATGAAAACCTATACTTTGTTTCGGTCGAGTTCCCCATTCAAATGCATGTAACAGTGAGAAACGCACTGTCTTGGCGAAAGAAAGCGTTTTTGTACAACTTCATATAAATAGCTGTAACTTTTGATAGAAGACTCAGACAAACATGTTTATGGCTTTATCTTATAGAACTCAAGGTCCCCGTGCTGGGAAAACAGGATTTGCAGCTGTTTGAGCTAAGATTTCCAAGTTATACACATAATGAAAACCTATACTTTGTTTCGGTCGAGTTCCCCATTCAAATGCATGTAACAGTGAGAAACGCATTGTCTTGGCGAAAGAAAGCGTTTTTGTACAACTTCATATAAATAGCTGTAACTTTTGATAGAAGACTCAGACAAACATGTTTATGGCTTTATCTTATAGAACTCAAGGTCCCCGTGCTGGGAAAACAGGATTTGCAGCTGTTTGAGCTAAGATTTCCAAGTTATACACATAATGAAAACCTATACTTTGTTTCGGTCGAGTTCCCCATTCAAATGCATGTAACAGTGAGAAACGCACTGTCTTGGCGAAAGAAAGCGTTTTTGTACAACTTCATATAAATAGCTGTAACTTTTGATAGAAGACTCAGACAAACATGTTTATGGCTTTATCTTAAAGAACTCAAGGTCCCCGTGCTGGGAAAACAGGATTTGCAGCTGTTTGAGCTAAGATTTCCAAGTTATACACATAATGAAAACCTATACTTTGTTTCGGTCGAGTTCCCCATTCAAATGCATGTAACAGTGAGAAACGCACTGTCTTGGCGAAAGAAAGCGTTTTTGTACAACTTCATATAAATAGCTGTAACTTTTGATAGAAGACTCAGACAAACATGTTTATGGCTTTATCTTATAGAACTCAAGGTCCCCTTGCTGGGCAAACAGGATTTGCAGCTGTTTGAGCTAAGATTTCCAAGTTATACACATAATGAAAACCTATACTTTGTTTCGGTCGAGTTCCCCATTCAAATGCATGTAACAGTGAGAAACGCACTGTCTTGGCGAAAGAAAGCGTTTTTGTACAACTTCATATAAATAGCTGTAACTTTTGATAGAAGACTCAGACAAACATGTTTATGGCTTTATCTTATAGAACTCAAGGTCCCCTTGCTGGGCAAACAGGATTTGCAGCTTTTTGAGCTAAGATTTCCAAGTTATACAAATAATGAAAACCTATACTTTGTTTCGGTCGAGTTCCCCATTCAAATGCATGTAACAGTGAGAAACGCACTGTCTTGGCGAAAGAAAGCGTTTTTGTACAACTTCATATAAATAGCTGTAACTTTTGATAGAAGACTCAGACAAACATGTTTATGGCTTTATCTTAAAGAACTCAAGGTCCCCGTGCTGGGAAAACAGGATTTGCAGCTGTTTGAGCTAAGATTTCCAAGTTATACACATAATGAAAACCTATACTTTGTTTCGGTCGAGTTCCCCATTCAAATGCATGTAACAGTGAGAAACGCACTGTCTTGGCGAAAGAAAGCGTTTTTGTACAACTTCATATAAATAGCTGTAACTTTTGATAGAAGACTCAGACAAACATGTTTATGGCTTTATCTTATAGAACTCAAGGTCCCCGTGCTGGGAAAACAGGATTTGCAGCTGTTTGAGCTAAGATTTCCAAGTTATACACATAATGAAAACCTATACTTTGTTTCGGTCGAGTTCCCCATTCAAATGCATGTAACAGTGAGAAACGCACTGTCTTGGCGAAAGAAAGCGTTTTTGTACAACTTCATATAAATAGCTGTAACTTTTGATAGAAGACTCAGACAAACATGTTTATGGCTTTATCTTATAGAACTCAAGATCCCCGTGCTGGGAAAACAGGATTTGCAGCTGTTTGAGCTAAGATTTCCAAGTTATACACATAATGAAAACCTATACTTTGTTTCGGTCGAGTTCCCCATTCAAATGCATGTAACAGTGAGAAACGCACTGTCTTGGCGAAAGAAAGCGTTTTTGTACAACTTCATATAAATAGCTGTAACTTTTGATAGAAGACTCAGACAAACATGTTTATGGCTTTATCTTATAGAACTCAAGGTCCCCGTGCTGGGAAAACAGGATTTGCAGCTGTTTGAGCTAAGATTTCCAAGTTATACACATAATGAAAACCTATACTTTGTTTCGGTCGAGTTCCCCATTCAAATGCATGTAACAGTGAGAAACGCACTGTCTTGGCGAAAGAAAGCGTTTTTGTACAACTTCATATATGAAGTTGTACAAAAACCTATACTTTGTTTCGGTCGAGTTCCCCATTCAAATGCATGTAACAGTGAGAAACGCACTGTCTTGGCGAAATAAAGCGTTTTTGTACAACTTCATATAAATAGCTGTAACTTTTGATAGAAGACTCAGACAAACATGTTTATGGCTTTATCTTAAAGAACTCAAGGTCTCCGTGCTGGGAAAACAGGATTTGCAGCTGTTTGAGCTAAGATTTCCAAGTTATACACATAATGAAAACCTATACTTTGTTTCGGTCGAGTTCCCCATTCAAATGCATGTAACAGTGAGAAACGCACTGTCTTGGCGAAAGAAAGCGTTTTTGTACAACTTCATATAAATAGCTGTAACTTTTGATAGAAGACTCAGACAAACATGTTTATGGCTTTATATTATAGAACCCAAGGTCCCCGTGCTGGGAAAACAGGATTTGCAGCTGTTTGAGCTAAGATTTCCAAGTTATACACATAATGAAAACCTATACTTTGTTTCGGTCGAGTTCCCCATTCAAATGCATGTAACAGTGAGAAACGCACTGTCTTGGCGAAAGAAAGCGTTTTTGTACAACTTCATATAAATAGCTGTAACTTTTGATAGAAGACTCAGACAAACATGTTTATGGCTTTATCTTATAGAACTCAAGGTCCCCGTGCTGGGAAAACAGGATTTGCAGCTGTTTGAGCTAAGATTTCCAAGTTATACACATAATGAAAACCTATACTTTGTTTCGGTCGAGTTCCCCATTCAAATGCATGTAACAGTGAGAAACGCACTGTCTTGGCGAAAGAAAGCGTTTTTGTACAACTTCATATAAATCGGTGTAACTTTTGATAGAAGACTCAGACAAACATGTTTATGGCTTTATCTTATAGAACTCAAGGTCCCCGTGCTGGGAAAACAGGATTTGCAGCTGTTTGAGCTAAGATTTCCAAGTTATACACATAATGAAAACCTATACTTTGTTTCGGTGGAGTTCCCCATTCAAATGCATGTAACAGTGAGAAACGCACTGTCTTGGCGAAAGAAAGCGTTTTTGTACAACTTCATATAAATAGCTGTAACTTTTGATAGAAGACTCAGACAAACATGTTTATGGCTTTATCTTATAGAACTCAAGGACCCCGTGCTGGGAAAACAGGATTTGCAGCTGTTTGAGCTAAGATTTCCAAGTTATACACATAATGAAAACCTATACTTTGTTTCGGTCGAGTTCCCCATTCAAATGCATGTAACAGTGAGAAACGCACTGTCTTGGCGAAAGAAAGCGTTTTTGTACAACTTCATATAAATAGCTGTAACTTTTGATAGAAGACTCAGACAAACATGTTTATGGCTTTATCTTATAGAACTCAAGGTCCCCGTGCTGGGAAAACAGGATTTGCAGCTGTTTGAGCTAAGATTTCCAAGTTATACACATAATGAAAACCTATACTTTGTTTCGGTCGAGTTCCCCATTCAAATGCATGTAACAGTGAGAAACGCACTGTCTTGGCGAAAGAAAGCGTTTTTGTACAACTTCATATAAATAGCTGTAACTTTTGATAGAAGACTCAGACAAACATGTTTATGGCTTTATCTTATAGAACTCAAGGTCTCCGTGCTGGGAAAACAGGTTGTGCAGCTGTTTGAGCTAAGATTTCCAAGTTATACACATAATGAAAACCTATACTTTGTTTCGGTCGAGTTCCCCATTCAAATGCATGTAACAGTGAGAAACGCACTGTCTTGGCGAAAGAAAGCGTTTTTGTACAACTTCATATAAATAGCTGTAACTTTTGATAGAAGACTCAGACAAACATGTTTATGGCTTTATCTTAAAGAACTCAAGGTCCCCGTGCTGGGAAAACAGGATTTGCAGCTGTTTGAGCTAAGATTTCCAAGTTATACACATAATGAAAACCTATACTTTGTTTCGGTCGAGTTCCCCATTCAAATGCATGTAACAGTGAGAAACGCACTGTCTTGGCGAAAGAAAGCGTTTTTGTACAACTTCATATAAATAGCTGTAACTTTTGATAGAAGACTCAGACAAACATGTTTATGGCTTTATCTTATAGAACTCAAGGTCCCCTTGCTGGGCAAACAGGATTTGCAGCTGTTTGAGCTAAGATTTCCAAGTTATACACATAATGAAAACCTATACTTTGTTTCGGTCGAGTTCCCCATTCAAATGCATGTAACAGTGAGAAACGCACTGTCTTGGCGAAAGAAAGCGTTTTTGTACAACTTCATATAAATAGCTGTAACTTTTGATAGAAGACTCAGACAAACATGTTTATGGCTTTATCTTATAGAACTCAAGGTCCCCGTGCTGGGAAAACAGGATTTGCAGCTGTTTGAGCTAAGATTTCCAAGTTATACACATAATGAAAACCTATACTTTGTTTCGGTCGAGTTCCCCATTCAAATGCATGTAACAGTGAGAAACGCACTGTCTTGGCGAAAGAAAGCGTTTTTGTACAACTTCATATAAATAGCTGTAACTTTTGATAGAAGACTCAGACAAACATGTTTATGGCTTTATCTTATAGAACTCAAGGTCCCCGTGCTGGGAAAACAGGATTTGCAGCTGTTTGAGCTAAGATTTCCAAGTTATACACATAATGAAAACCTATACTTTGTTTCGGTCGAGTTCCCCATTCAAATGCATGTAACAGTGAGAAACGCACTGTCTTGGCGAAAGAAAGCGTTTTTGTACAACTTCATATAAATAGCTGTAACTTTTGATAGAAGACTCAGACAAACATGTTTATGGCTTTATCTTATAGAACTCAAGGTCCCCGTGCTGGGAAAACAGGATTTGCAGCTGTTTGAGCTAAGATTTCCAAGTTATACACATAATGAAAACCTATACTTTGTTTCGGTCGAGTTCCCCATTCAAATGCATGTAACAGTGAGAAACGCACTGTCTTGGCGAAAGAAAGCGTTTTTGTACAACTTCATATAAATAGCTGTAACTTTTGATAGAAGACTCAGACAAACATGTTTATGGCTTTATCTTATAGAACTCAAGGTCCCCGTGCTGGGAAAACAGGATTTGCAGCTGTTTGAGCTAAGATTTCCAAGTTATACACATAATGAAAACCTATACTTTGTTTCGGTCGAGTTCCCCATTCAAATGCATGTAACAGTGAGAAACGCACTGTCTTGGCGAAAGAAAGCGTTTTTGTACAACTTCATATAAATAGCTGTAACTTTTGATAGAAGACTCAGACAAACATGTTTATGGCTTTATCTTATAGAACTCAAGGTCCCCGTGCTGGGAAAACAGGATTTGCAGCTGTTTGAGCTAAGATTTCCAAGTTATACACATAATGAAAACCTATACTTTGTTTCGGTGGAGTTCCCCATTCAAATGCATGTAACAGTGAGAAACGCACTGTCTTGGCGAAAGAAAGCGTTTTTGTACAACTTCATATAAATAGCTGTAACTTTTGATAGAAGACTCAGACAAACATGTTTATGGCTTTATCTTATAGAACTCAAGGTCCCCTTGCTGGGCAAACAGGATTTGCAGCTGTTTGAGCTAAGATTTCCAAGTTATACACATAATGAAAACCTATACTTTGTTTCGGTCGAGTTCCCCATTCAAATGCATGTAACAGTGAGAAACGCACTGTCTTGGCGAAAGAAAGCGTTTTTGTACAACTTCATATAAATAGCTGTAACTTTTGATAGAAGACTCAGACAAACATGTTTATGGCTTTATCTTATAGAACTCAATATCCCCTTGCTGGGCAAACAGGATTTGCAGCTGTTTGAGCTAAGATTTCCAAGTTATACAAATAATGAAAACCTATACTTTGTTTCGGTCGAGTTCCCCATTCAAATGCATGTAACAGTGAGAAACGCACTGTCTTGGCGAAAGAAAGCGTTTTTGTACAACTTCATATAAATAGCTGTAACTTTTGATAGAAGACTCAGACAAACATGTTTATGGCTTTATCTTATAGAACTCAAGGTCCCCGTGCTGGGAAAACAGGATTTGCAGCTGTTTGAGCTAAGATTTCCAAGTTATACAAATAATGAAAACCTATACTTTGTTTCGGTCGAGTTCCCCATTCAAATGCATGTAACAGTGAGAAACGCACTGTCTTGGCGAAAGAAAGCGTTTTTGTACAACTTCATATAAATAGCTGTAACTTTTGATAGAAGACTCAGACAAACATGTTTATGGCTTTATCTTATAGAACTCAAGGTCCCCGTGCTGGGAAAACAGGATTTGCAGCTGTTTGAGCTAAGATTTCCAAGTTATACACATAATGAAAACCTATACTTTGTTTCGGTCGAGTTCCCCATTCAAATGCATGTAACAGTGAGAAACGCACTGTCTTGGCGAAAGAAAGCGTTTTTGTACAACTCATATAAATAGCTGTAACTTTTGATAGAAGACTCAGACAAACATGTTTATGGCTTTATCTTATAGAACTCAAGGTCTCCGTGCTGGGAAAACAGGTTGTGCAGCTGTTTGAGCTAAGATTTCCAAGTTATACACATAATGAAAACCTATACTTTGTTTCGGTCGAGTTCCCCATTCAAATGCATGTAACAGTGAGAAACGCACTGTCTTGGCGAAAGAAAGCGTTTTTGTACAACTTCATATAAATAGCTGTAACTTTTGATAGAAGACTCAGACAAACATGTTTATGGCTTTATCTTAAAGAACTCAAGGTCCCCGTGCTGGGAAAACAGGATTTGCAGCTGTTTGAGCTAAGATTTCCAAGTTATACACATAATGAAAACCTATACTTTGTTTCGGTCGAGTTCCCCATTCAAATGCATGTAACAGTGAGAAACGCACTGTCTTGGCGAAAGAAAGCGTTTTTGTACAACTTCATATAAATAGCTGTAACTTTTGATAGAAGACTCAGACAAACATGTTTATGGCTTTATCTTATAGAACTCAAGGTCCCCTTGCTGGGCAAACAGGATTTGCAGCTGTTTGAGCTAAGATTTCCAAGTTATACACATAATGAAAACCTATACTTTGTTTCGGTCGAGTTCCCCATTCAAATGCATGTAACAGTGAGAAACGCACTGTCTTGGCGAAAGAAAGCGTTTTTGTACAACTTCATATAAATAGCTGTAACTTTTGATAGAAGACTCAGACAAACATGTTTATGGCTTTATCTTATAGAACTCAAGGTCCCCTTGCTGGGCAAACAGGATTTGCAGCTTTTTGAGCTAAGATTTCCAAGTTATACAAATAATGAAAACCTATACTTTGTTTCGGTCGAGTTCCCCATTCAAATGCATGTAACAGTGAGAAACGCACTGTCTTGGCGAAAGAAAGCGTTTTTGTACAACTTCATATAAATAGCTGTAACTTTTGATAGAAGACTCAGACAAACATGTTTATGGCTTTATCTTAAAGAACTCAAGGTCCCCGTGCTGGGAAAACAGGATTTGCAGCTGTTTGAGCTAAGATTTCCAAGTTATACACATAATGAAAACCTATACTTTGTTTCGGTCGAGTTCCCCATTCAAATGCATGTAACAGTGAGAAACGCACTGTCTTGGCGAAAGAAAGCGTTTTTGTACAACTTCATATAAATAGCTGTAACTTTTGATAGAAGACTCAGACAAACATGTTTATGGCTTTATCTTATAGAACTCAAGGTCCCCGTGCTGGGAAAACAGGATTTGCAGCTGTTTGAGCTAAGATTTCCAAGTTATACACATAATGAAAACCTATACTTTGTTTCGGTCGAGTTCCCCATTCAAATGCATGTAACAGTGAGAAACGCACTGTCTTGGCGAAAGAAAGCGTTTTTGTACAACTTCATATAAATAGCTGTAACTTTTGATAGAAGACTCAGACAAACATGTTTATGGCTTTATCTTATAGAACTCAAGATCCCCGTGCTGGGAAAACAGGATTTGCAGCTGTTTGAGCTAAGATTTCCAAGTTATACACATAATGAAAACCTATACTTTGTTTCGGTCGAGTTCCCCATTCAAATGCATGTAACAGTGAGAAACGCACTGTCTTGGCGAAAGAAAGCGTTTTTGTACAACTTCATATAAATAGCTGTAACTTTTGATAGAAGACTCAGACAAACATGTTTATGGCTTTATCTTATAGAACTCAAGGTCCCCGTGCTGGGAAAACAGGATTTGCAGCTGTTTGAGCTAAGATTTCCAAGTTATACACATAATGAAAACCTATACTTTGTTTCGGTCGAGTTCCCCATTCAAATGCATGTAACAGTGAGAAACGCACTGTCTTGGCGAAAGAAAGCGTTTTTGTACAACTTCATATATGAAGTTGTACAAAAACCTATACTTTGTTTCGGTCGAGTTCCCCATTCAAATGCATGTAACAGTGAGAAACGCACTGTCTTGGCGAAATAAAGCGTTTTTGTACAACTTCATATAAATAGCTGTAACTTTTGATAGAAGACTCAGACAAACATGTTTATGGCTTTATCTTAAAGAACTCAAGGTCTCCGTGCTGGGAAAACAGGATTTGCAGCTGTTTGAGCTAAGATTTCCAAGTTATACACATAATGAAAACCTATACTTTGTTTCGGTCGAGTTCCCCATTCAAATGCATGTAACAGTGAGAAACGCACTGTCTTGGCGAAAGAAAGCGTTTTTGTACAACTTCATATAAATAGCTGTAACTTTTGATAGAAGACTCAGACAAACATGTTTATGGCTTTATATTATAGAACCCAAGGTCCCCGTGCTGGGAAAACAGGATTTGCAGCTGTTTGAGCTAAGATTTCCAAGTTATACACATAATGAAAACCTATACTTTGTTTCGGTCGAGTTCCCCATTCAAATGCATGTAACAGTGAGAAACGCACTGTCTTGGCGAAAGAAAGCGTTTTTGTACAACTTCATATAAATAGCTGTAACTTTTGATAGAAGACTCAGACAAACATGTTTATGGCTTTATCTTATAGAACTCAAGGTCCCCGTGCTGGGAAAACAGGATTTGCAGCTGTTTGAGCTAAGATTTCCAAGTTATACACATAATGAAAACCTATACTTTGTTTCGGTCGAGTTCCCCATTCAAATGCATGTAACAGTGAGAAACGCACTGTCTTGGCGAAAGAAAGCGTTTTTGTACAACTTCATATAAATCGGTGTAACTTTTGATAGAAGACTCAGACAAACATGTTTATGGCTTTATCTTATAGAACTCAAGGTCCCCGTGCTGGGAAAACAGGATTTGCAGCTGTTTGAGCTAAGATTTCCAAGTTATACACATAATGAAAACCTATACTTTGTTTCGGTGGAGTTCCCCATTCAAATGCATGTAACAGTGAGAAACGCACTGTCTTGGCGAAAGAAAGCGTTTTTGTACAACTTCATATAAATAGCTGTAACTTTTGATAGAAGACTCAGACAAACATGTTTATGGCTTTATCTTATAGAACTCAAGGACCCCGTGCTGGGAAAACAGGATTTGCAGCTGTTTGAGCTAAGATTTCCAAGTTATACACATAATGAAAACCTATACTTTGTTTCGGTCGAGTTCCCCATTCAAATGCATGTAACAGTGAGAAACGCACTGTCTTGGCGAAAGAAAGCGTTTTTGTACAACTTCATATAAATAGCTGTAACTTTTGATAGAAGACTCAGACAAACATGTTTATGGCTTTATCTTATAGAACTCAAGGTCCCCGTGCTGGGAAAACAGGATTTGCAGCTGTTTGAGCTAAGATTTCCAAGTTATACACATAATGAAAACCTATACTTTGTTTCGGTCGAGTTCCCCATTCAAATGCATGTAACAGTGAGAAACGCACTGTCTTGGCGAAAGAAAGCGTTTTTGTACAACTTCATATAAATAGCTGTAACTTTTGATAGAAGACTCAGACAAACATGTTTATGGCTTTATCTTATAGAACTCAAGGTCTCCGTGCTGGGAAAACAGGTTGTGCAGCTGTTTGAGCTAAGATTTCCAAGTTATACACATAATGAAAACCTATACTTTGTTTCGGTCGAGTTCCCCATTCAAATGCATGTAACAGTGAGAAACGCACTGTCTTGGCGAAAGAAAGCGTTTTTGTACAACTTCATATAAATAGCTGTAACTTTTGATAGAAGACTCAGACAAACATGTTTATGGCTTTATCTTAAAGAACTCAAGGTCCCCGTGCTGGGAAAACAGGATTTGCAGCTGTTTGAGCTAAGATTTCCAAGTTATACACATAATGAAAACCTATACTTTGTTTCGGTCGAGTTCCCCATTCAAATGCATGTAACAGTGAGAAACGCACTGTCTTGGCGAAAGAAAGCGTTTTTGTACAACTTCATATAAATAGCTGTAACTTTTGATAGAAGACTCAGACAAACATGTTTATGGCTTTATCTTATAGAACTCAAGGTCCCCTTGCTGGGCAAACAGGATTTGCAGCTGTTTGAGCTAAGATTTCCAAGTTATACACATAATGAAAACCTATACTTTGTTTCGGTCGAGTTCCCCATTCAAATGCATGTAACAGTGAGAAACGCACTGTCTTGGCGAAAGAAAGCGTTTTTGTACAACTTCATATAAATAGCTGTAACTTTTGATAGAAGACTCAGACAAACATGTTTATGGCTTTATCTTATAGAACTCAAGGTCCCCTTGCTGGGCAAACAGGATTTGCAGCTTTTTGAGCTAAGATTTCCAAGTTATACAAATAATGAAAACCTATACTTTGTTTCGGTCGAGTTCCCCATTCAAATGCATGTAACAGTGAGAAACGCACTGTCTTGGCGAAAGAAAGCGTTTTTGTACAACTTCATATAAATAGCTGTAACTTTTGATAGAAGACTCAGACAAACATGTTTATGGCTTTATCTTAAAGAACTCAAGGTCCCCGTGCTGGGAAAACAGGATTTGCAGCTGTTTGAGCTAAGATTTCCAAGTTATACACATAATGAAAACCTATACTTTGTTTCGGTCGAGTTCCCCATTCAAATGCATGTAACAGTGAGAAACGCACTGTCTTGGCGAAAGAAAGCGTTTTTGTACAACTTCATATAAATAGCTGTAACTTTTGATAGAAGACTCAGACAAACATGTTTATGGCTTTATATTATAGAACCCAAGGTCCCCGTGCTGGGAAAACAGGATTTGCAGCTGTTTGAGCTAAGATTTCCAAGTTATACACATAATGAAAACCTATACTTTGTTTCGGTCGAGTTCCCCATTCAAATGCATGTAACAGTGAGAAACGCACTGTCTTGGCGAAAGAAAGCGTTTTTGTACAACTTCATATAAATAGCTGTAACTTTTGATAGAAGACTCAGACAAACATGTTTATGGCTTTATCTTATAGAACTCAAGGTCCCCGTGCTGGGAAAACAGGATTTGCAGCTGTTTGAGCTAAGATTTCCAAGTTATACACATAATGAAAACCTATACTTTGTTTCGGTCGAGTTCCCCATTCAAATGCATGTAACAGTGAGAAACGCACTGTCTTGGCGAAAGAAAGCGTTTTTGTACAACTTCATATAAATCGGTGTAACTTTTGATAGAAGACTCAGACAAACATGTTTATGGCTTTATCTTATAGAACTCAAGGTCCCCGTGCTGGGAAAACAGGATTTGCAGCTGTTTGAGCTAAGATTTCCAAGTTATACACATAATGAAAACCTATACTTTGTTTCGGTGGAGTTCCCCATTCAAATGCATGTAACAGTGAGAAACGCACTGTCTTGGCGAAAGAAAGCGTTTTTGTACAACTTCATATAAATAGCTGTAACTTTTGATAGAAGACTCAGACAAACATGTTTATGGCTTTATCTTATAGAACTCAAGGACCCCGTGCTGGGAAAACAGGATTTGCAGCTGTTTGAGCTAAGATTTCCAAGTTATACACATAATGAAAACCTATACTTTGTTTCGGTCGAGTTCCCCATTCAAATGCATGTAACAGTGAGAAACGCACTGTCTTGGCGAAAGAAAGCGTTTTTGTACAACTTCATATAAATAGCTGTAACTTTTGATAGAAGACTCAGACAAACATGTTTATGGCTTTATCTTATAGAACTCAAGGTCCCCGTGCTGGGAAAACAGGATTTGCAGCTGTTTGAGCTAAGATTTCCAAGTTATACACATAATGAAAACCTATACTTTGTTTCGGTCGAGTTCCCCATTCAAATGCATGTAACAGTGAGAAACGCACTGTCTTGGCGAAAGAAAGCGTTTTTGTACAACTTCATATAAATAGCTGTAACTTTTGATAGAAGACTCAGACAAACATGTTTATGGCTTTATCTTATAGAACTCAAGGTCCCCGTGCTGGGAAAACAGGATTTGCAGCTGTTTGAGCTAAGATTTCCAAGTTATACACATAATGAAAACCTATACTTTGTTTCGGTCGAGTTCCCCATTCAAATGCATGTAACAGTGAGAAACGCACTGTCTTGGCGAAAGAAAGCGTTTTTGTACAACTTCATATAAATAGCTGTAACTTTTGATAGAAGACTCAGACAAACATGTTTATGGCTTTATCTTATAGAACTCAAGGACCCCGTGCTGGGAAAACAGGATTTGCAGCTGTTTGAGCTAAGATTTCCAAGTTATACACATAATGAAAACCTATACTTTGTTTCGGTCGAGTTCCCCATTCAAATGCATGTAACAGTGAGAAACGCACTGTCTTGGCGAAAGAAAGCGTTTTTGTACAACTTCATATAAATAGCTGTAACTTTTGATAGAAGACTCAGACAAACATGTTTATGGCTTTATCTTATAGAACTCAAGGTCCCCGTGCTGGGAAAACAGGATTTGCAGCTGTTTGAGCTAAGATTTCCAAGTTATACACATAATGAAAACCTATACTTTGTTTCGGTCGAGTTCCCCATTCAAATGCATGTAACAGTGAGAAACGCACTGTCTTGGCGAAAGAAAGCGTTTTTGTACAACTTCATATAAATAGCTGTAACTTTTGATAGAAGACTCAGACAAACATGTTTATGGCTTTATCTTATAGAACTCAAGGTCCCCGTGCTGGGAAAACAGGATTTGCAGCTGTTTGAGCTAAGATTTCCAAGTTATACACATAATGAAAACCTATACTTTGTTTCGGTCGAGTTCCCCATTCAAATGCATGTAACAGTGAGAAACGCACTGTCTTGGCGAAAGAAAGCGTTTTTGTACAACTTCATATAAATAGCTGTAACTTTTGATAGAAGACTCAGACAAACATGTTTATGGCTTCATCTTATAGAACTCAAGGTCCCCGTGCTGGGAAAACAGGATTTGCAGCTGTTTGAGCTAAGATTTCCAAGTTATACACATAATGAAAACCTATACTTTGTTTCGGTGGAGTTCCCCATTCAAATGCATGTAACAGTGAGAAACGCACTGTCTTGGCGAAAGAAAGCGTTTTTGTACAACTTCATATAAATAGCTGTAACTTTTGATAGAAGACTCAGACAAACATGTTTATGGCTTTATCTTATAGAACTCAATATCCCCTTGCTGGGCAAACAGGATTTGCAGCTGTTTGAGCTAAGATTTCCAAGTTATACAAATAATGAAAACCTATACTTTGTTTCGGTCGAGTTCCCCATTCAAATGCATGTAACAGTGAGAAACGCACTGTCTTGGCGAAAGAAAGCGTTTTTGTACAACTTCATATAAATAGCTGTAACTTTTGATAGAAGACTCAGACAAACATGTTTATGGCTTTATCTTATAGAACTCAAGGTCCCCGTGCTGGGAAAACAGGATTTGCAGCTGTTTGAGCTAAGATTTCCAAGTTATACAAATAATGAAAACCTATACTTTGTTTCGGTCGAGTTCCCCATTCAAATGCATGTAACAGTGAGAAACGCACTGTCTTGGCGAAAGAAAGCGTTTTTGTAAAGCCATAAACATGTTTGTCTGAGTCTTCTATCAAAAGTTACAGCTATTTATATGAAGTTGTACAAAAACGCTTTATTTCGCCAAGACAGTGCGTTTCTCACTGTTACATGCATTTGAATGGGAAACTCACCTGAAACAAAGTATAGGTTTTCATTATGTGTATAACTTGGAAATCTTAGCTCAAACAGCTGCAAATCCTGTTTTCCCAGCAAGGGGACCTTGAGTTCTATAAGATAAAGCCATAAACATGTGTATTCGAGTCTTCTATCAAAAGTTACAGCTATTTATATGAAGGTGTACAAAAACGCTTTCTTTCGCCAAGACAGTGCGTTTCTCACTGTTACATGCATTTGAATGGGGAACTCGACCGAAACAAAGTATAGGTTTTCATTATGTGTATAACTTGAAAATCTTAGCTCAAACAGCTGCAAATCCTGTTTTCCCAGCACGGGGACCTTGAGTTCTATAAGATAAAGCCATAAACATGTTTGTCTGAGTCTTCTATCAAAAGTTACAGCTATTTATATGAAGTTGTACAAAAACGCTTTCTTTCGCCAAGACAGTGCGTTTCTCACTGTTACATGCATTTGAATGGGGAACTCGACCGAAACAAAGTATAGGTTTTCATTATGTGTATAACTTGGAAATCTTAGCTCAAACAGCTGCAAATCCTGTTTTCCCAGCACGGGGACCTTGAGTTCTATAAGATAAAGCCATAAACATGTTTGTCTGAGTCTTCTATCAAAAGTTACAGCTATTTATATGAAGTTGTACAAAAACGCTTTCTTTCGCCAAGACAGTGCGTTTCTCACTGTTACATGCATTTGAATGGGGAACTCCACCGAAACAAAGTATAGGTTTTCATTATGTGTATAACTTGGAAATCTTAGCTCAAACAGCTGCACAACCTGTTTTCCCAGCACGGGGACCTTGAGTTCTATAAGATAAAGCCATAAACATGTGTATCCGAGTCTTCTATCAAAAGTTACAGCTATTTATATGAAGGTGTACAAAAACGCTTTATTTCGGCAAGACAGTGCGTTTCTCACTGTTACATGCATTTGAATGGGGAACTCGACTGAAACAAAGTATAGGTTTTCATTATGTGTATAACTTGAAAATCTTAGCTCAAACAGCTGCAAATCCTGTTTTCCCAGCACGGGGACCTTGAGTTCTATAAGATAAAGCCATAAACATGTTTGTCTGAGTCTTCTATCAAAAGTTACAGCTATTTATATGAAGTTGTACAAAAACGCTTTATTTCGCCAAGACAGTGCGTTTCTCACTGTTACATGCATTTGAATGGGGAACTCGACCGAAACAAAGTATAGGTTTTCATTATGTGTATAACTTGAAAATCTTAGCTCAAACAGCTGCAAAACCTGTTTTCCCAGCACGGGGACCTTGAGTTCTATAAGATAAAGCCATAAACATGTGTATCCGAGTCTTCTATCAAAAGTTACAGCTATTTATATGAAGTTGTACAAAAACGCTTTATTTCGCCAAGACAGTGCGTTTCTCACTGTTACATGCATTTGAATGGGGAACTCGACTGAAACAAAGTATAGGTTTTCATTATGTGTATAACTTGGAAATCTTAGCTCAAACAGCTGCAAAACCTGTTTTCCCAACACGGAGACCTTGAGTTCTATAAGATAAAGCCATAAACATGTGTATCCGAGTCTTCTATCAAAAGTTACAGCTATTTATATGAAGTTGTACAAAAACGCTTTCTTTCGCCAAGACAGTGCGTTTCTCACTGTTACATGCATTTGAATGGGAAACTCACCTGAAACAAAGTATAGGTTTTCATTATGTGTATAACTTGGAAATCTTAGCTCAAACAGCTGCACAACCTGTTTTCCCAGCACGGGGACCTTGAGTTCTATAAGATAAAGCCATAAACATGTGTATCCGAGTCTTCTATCAAAAGTTACAGCTATTTATATGAAGGTGTACAAAAACGCTTTATTTCGCCAAGACAGTGCGTTTCTCACTGTTACATGCATTTGAATGGGGAACTCCACCGAAACAAAGTATAGGTTTTCATTATGTGTATAACTTGAAAATCTTAGCTCAAACAGCTGCAAATCCTGTTTTCCCAGCACGGGGACCTTGAGTTCTATAAGATAAAGCCATAAACATGTGTATTCGAGTCTTCTATCAAAAGTTACAGCTATTTATATGAAGTTGTACAAAAACGCTTTCTTTCGCCAAGACAGTGCGTTTCTCACTGTTACATGCATTTGAATGGGGAACGCGACCGAAACAAAGTATAGGTTTTCATTATGTGTATAACTTGAAAATCTTAGCTCAAACAGCTGCAAATCCTGTTTTCCCAGCACGGGGACCTTGAGTTCTATAAGATAAAGCCATAAACATGTGTATCCGAGTCTTCTATCAAAAGTTACAGCTATTTATATGAAGGTGTACAAAAACGCTTTATTTCGCCAAGACAGTGCGTTTCTCACTGTTACATGCATTTGAATGGGGAACTCGACCGAAACAAAGTATAGGTTTTCATTATGTGTATAACTTGAAAATCTTAGCTCAAACAGCTGCAAATCCTGTTTTCCCAGCACGGGGACCTTGAGTTCTATAAGATAAAGCCATAAACATGTTTGTCTGAGTCTTCTATCAAAAGTTACAGCTATTTATATGAAGTTGTACAAAAACGCTTTCTTTCGCCAAGACAGTGCGTTTCTCACTGTTACATGCATTTGAATGGGGAACTCGACCGAAACAAAGTATAGGTTTTCATTATGTGTATAACTTGAAAATCTTAGCTCAAACAGCTGCAAATCCTGTTTTCCCAGCACGGGGACCTTGAGTTCTATAAGATAAAGCCATAAACATGTTTGTCTGAGTCTTCTATCAAAAGTTACAGCTATTTATATGAAGTTGTACAAAAACGCTTTCTTTCGCCAAGACAGTGCGTTTCTCACTGTTACATGCATTTGAATGGGGAACTCGACCGAAACAAAGTATAGGTTTTCATTATGTGTATAACTTGAAAATCTTAGCTCAAACAGCTGCAAATCCTGTTTTCCCAGCACGGGGACCTTGAGTTCTATAAGATAAAGCCATAAACATGTTTGTCTGAGTCTTCTATCAAAAGTTACAGCTATTTATATGAAGTTGTACAAAAACGCTTTCTTTCGCCAAGACAGTGCGTTTCTCACTGTTACATGCATTTGAATGGGGAACTCGACCGAAACAAAGTATAGGTTTTCATTATGTGTATAACTTGGAAATCTTAGCTCAAACAGCTGCAAATCCTGTTTTCCCAGCACGGGGACCTTGAGTTCTATAAGATAAAGCCATAAACATGTGTATCCGAGTCTTCTATCAAAAGTTACAGCTATTTATATGAAGGTGTACAAAAACGCTTTATTTCGCCAAGACAGTGCGTTTCTCACTGTTACATGCATTTGAATGGGGAACTCGACTGAAACAAAGTATAGGTTTTCATTATGTGAATAACTTGAAAATCTTAGCTCAAACAGCTGCAAATCCTGTTTTCCCAGCACGGGGACCTTGAGTTCTATAAGATAAAGCCATAAACATGTGTATTCGAGTCTTCTATCAAAAGTTACAGCTATTTATATGAAGTTGTACAAAAACGCTTTCTTTCGCCAAGACAGTGCGTTTCTCACTGTTACATGCATTTGAATGGGGAACTAAACCGAAACAAAGTATAGGTTTTCATTATGTGTATAACTTGAAAATCTTAGCTCAAACAGCTGCACAACCTGTTTTCCCAGCACGGGGACCTTGAGTTCTATAAGATAAAGCCATAAACATGTGTATTCGAGTCTTCTATCAAAAGTTACAGCTATTTATATGAAGTTGTACAAAAACGCTTTCTTTCGCCAAGACAGTGCGTTTCTCACTGTTACATGCATTTGAATGGGGAACTAAACCGAAACAAAGTATAGGTTTTCATTATGTGTATAACTTGAAAATCTTAGCTCAAACAGCTGCAAATCCTGTTTTCCCAGCACGGGGACCTTGAGTTCTATAAGATAAAGCCATAAACATGTGTATCCGAGTCTTCTATCAAAAGTTACAGCTATTTATATGAAGGTGTACAAAAACGCTTTATTTCGCCAAGACAGTGCGTTTCTCACTGTTACATGCATTTGAATGGGGAACTCGACTGAAACAAAGTATAGGTTTTCATTATGTGAATAACTTGAAAATCTTAGCTCAAACAGCTGCAAATCCTGTTTTCCCAGCACGGGGACCTTGAGTTCTATAAGATAAAGCCATAAACATGTTTGTCTGAGTCTTCTATCAAAAGTTACAGCTATTTATATGAAGTTGTACAAAAACGCTTTATTTCGCCAAGACAGTGCGTTTCTCACTGTTACATGCATTTGAATGGGAAACTCACCTGAAACAAAGTATAGGTTTTCATTATGTGTATAACTTGGAAATCTTAGCTCAAACAGCTGCAAATCCTGTTTTCCCAGCAAGGGGACCTTGAGTTCTATAAGATAAAGCCATAAACATGTGTATTCGAGTCTTCTATCAAAAGTTACAGCTATTTATATGAAGGTGTACAAAAACGCTTTATTTCGCCAAGACAGTGCGTTTCTCACTGTTACATGCATTTGAATGGGGAACTCGACCGAAACAAAGTATAGGTTTTCATTATGTGTATAACTTGGAAATCTTAGCTCAAACAGCTGCAAATCCTGTTTTCCCAGCACGGGGACCTTGAGTTCTATAAGATAAAGCCATAAACATGTTTGTCTGAGTCTTCTATCAAAAGTTACAGCTATTTATATGAAGTTGTACAAAAACGCTTTCTTTCGCCAAGACAGTGCGTTTCTCACTGTTACATGCATTTGAATGGGGAACTCGACCGAAACAAAGTATAGGTTTTCATTATGTGTATAACTTGGAAATCTTAGCTCAAACAGCTGCAAATCCTGTTTTCCCAGCACGGGGACCTTGAGTTCTATAAGATAAAGCCATAAACATGTGTATCCGAGTCTTCTATCAAAAGTTACAGCTATTTATATGAAGGTGTACAAAAACGCTTTATTTCGCCAAGACAGTGCGTTTCTCACTGTTACATGCATTTGAATGGGGAACTCGACTGAAACAAAGTATAGGTTTTCATTATGTGAATAACTTGAAAATCTTAGCTCAAACAGCTGCAAATCCTGTTTTCCCAGCACGGGGACCTTGAGTTCTATAAGATAAAGCCATAAACATGTGTATTCGAGTCTTCTATCAAAAGTTACAGCTATTTATATGAAGTTGTACAAAAACGCTTTCTTTCGCCAAGACAGTGCGTTTCTCACTGTTACATGCATTTGAATGGGGAACTAAACCGAAACAAAGTATAGGTTTTCATTATGTGTATAACTTGAAAATCTTAGCTCAAACAGCTGCACAACCTGTTTTCCCAGCACGGGGACCTTGAGTTCTATAAGATAAAGCCATAAACATGTGTATTCGAGTCTTCTATCAAAAGTTACAGCTATTTATATGAAGTTGTACAAAAACGCTTTCTTTCGCCAAGACAGTGCGTTTCTCACTGTTACATGCATTTGAATGGGGAACTAAACCGAAACAAAGTATAGGTTTTCATTATGTGTATAACTTGAAAATCTTAGCTCAAACAGCTGCAAATCCTGTTTTCCCAGCACGGGGACCTTGAGTTCTATAAGATAAAGCCATAAACATGTGTATCCGAGTCTTCTATCAAAAGTTACAGCTATTTATATGAAGGTGTACAAAAACGCTTTATTTCGCCAAGACAGTGCGTTTCTCACTGTTACATGCATTTGAATGGGGAACTCGACTGAAACAAAGTATAGGTTTTCATTATGTGAATAACTTGAAAATCTTAGCTCAAACAGCTGCAAATCCTGTTTTCCCAGCACGGGGACCTTGAGTTCTATAAGATAAAGCCATAAACATGTTTGTCTGAGTCTTCTATCAAAAGTTACAGCTATTTATATGAAGTTGTACAAAAACGCTTTATTTCGCCAAGACAGTGCGTTTCTCACTGTTACATGCATTTGAATGGGAAACTCACCTGAAACAAAGTATAGGTTTTCATTATGTGTATAACTTGGAAATCTTAGCTCAAACAGCTGCAAATCCTGTTTTCCCAGCAAGGGGACCTTGAGTTCTATAAGATAAAGCCATAAACATGTGTATTCGAGTCTTCTATCAAAAGTTACAGCTATTTATATGAAGGTGTACAAAAACGCTTTATTTCGCCAAGACAGTGCGTTTCTCACTGTTACATGCATTTGAATGGGGAACTCGACCGAAACAAAGTATAGGTTTTCATTATGTGTATAACTTGGAAATCTTAGCTCAAACAGCTGCAAATCCTGTTTTCCCAGCACGGGGACCTTGAGTTCTATAAGATAAAGCCATAAACATGTTTGTCTGAGTCTTCTATCAAAAGTTACAGCTATTTATATGAAGTTGTACAAAAACGCTTTCTTTCGCCAAGACAGTGCGTTTCTCACTGTTACATGCATTTGAATGGGGAACTCCACCGAAACAAAGTATAGGTTTTCATTATGTGTATAACTTGGAAATCTTAGCTCAAACAGCTGCACAACCTGTTTTCCCAGCACGGGGACCTTGAGTTCTATAAGATAAAGCCATAAACATGTGTATCCGAGTCTTCTATCAAAAGTTACAGCTATTTATATGAAGGTGTACAAAAACGCTTTATTTCGGCAAGACAGTGCGTTTCTCACTGTTACATGCATTTGAATGGGGAACTCGACTGAAACAAAGTATAGGTTTTCATTATGTGTATAACTTGAAAATCTTAGCTCAAACAGCTGCAAATCCTGTTTTCCCAGCACGGGGACCTTGAGTTCTATAAGATAAAGCCATAAACATGTTTGTCTGAGTCTTCTATCAAAAGTTACAGCTATTTATATGAAGTTGTACAAAAACGCTTTCTTTCGCCAAGACAGTGCGTTTCTCACTGTTACATGCATTTGAATGGGGAACTCGACCGAAACAAAGTATAGGTTTTCATTATGTGAATAACTTGGAAATCTTAGCTCAAACAGCTGCAAATCCTGTTTGCCCAGCAAGGGGACCTTGAGTTCTATAAGATAAAGCCATAAACATGTGTATCCGAGTCTTCTATCAAAAGTTACAGCTATTTATATGAAGTTGTACAAAAACGCTTTCTTTCGCCAAGACAGTGCGTTTCTCACTGTTACATGCATTTGAATGGGGAACTCGACCGAAACAAAGTATAGGTTTTCATTATGTGTATAACTTGGAAATCTTAGCTCAAACAGCTGCAAATCCTGTTTTCCCAGCACGGGGACCTTGAGTTCTATAAGATAAAGCCATAAACATGTGTATCCGAGTCTTCTATCAAAAGTTACAGCTATTTATATGAAGGTGTACAAAAACGCTTTATTTCGGCAAGACAGTGCGTTTCTCACTGTTACATGCATTTGAATGGGGAACTCGACTGAAACAAAGTATAGGTTTTCATTATGTGTATAACTTGAAAATCTTAGCTCAAACAGCTGCAAAACCTGTTTTCCCAGCACGGGGACCTTGAGTTCTATAAGATAAAGCCATAAACATGTTTGTCTGAGTCTTCTATCAAAAGTTACAGCTATTTATATGAAGTTGTACAAAAACGCTTTCTTTCGCCAAGACAGTGCGTTTCTCACTGTTACATGCATTTGAATGGGGAACTCGACCAAAACAAAGTATAGGTTTTCATTATGTGTATAACTTGAAAATCTTAGCTCAAACAGCTGCAAATCCTGTTTTCCCAGCACGGGGACCTTGAGTTCTATAAGATAAAGCCATAAACATGTTTGTCTGAGTCTTCTATCAAAAGTTACAGCTATTTATATGAAGTTGTACAAAAACGCTTTCTTTCGCCAAGACAGTGCGTTTCTCACTGTTACATGCATTTGAATGGGGAACTCGACCGAAACAAAGTATAGGTTTTCATTATGTGTATAACTTGGAAATCTTAGCTCAAACAGCTGCAAATCCTGTTTTCCCAGCACGGGGACCTTGAGTTCTATAAGATAAAGCCATAAACATGTGTATCCGAGTCTTCTATCAAAAGTTACAGCTATTTATATGAAGGTGTACAAAAACGCTTTATTTCGGCAAGACAGTGCGTTTCTCACTGTTACATGCATTTGAATGGGGAACTCGACTGAAACAAAGTATAGGTTTTCATTATGTGTATAACTTGAAAATCTTAGCTCAAACAGCTGCAAAACCTGTTTTCCCAGCACGGGGACCTTGAGTTCTATAAGATAAAGCCATAAACATGTTTGTCTGAGTCTTCTATCAAAAGTTACAGCTATTTATATGAAGTTGTACAAAAACGCTTTCTTTCGCCAAGACAGTGCGTTTCTCACTGTTACATGCATTTGAATGGGGAACTCCACCAAAACAAAGTATAGGTTTTCATTATGTGTATAACTTGAAAATCTTAGCTCAAACAGCTGCAAATCCTGTTTTCCCAGCACGGGGACCTTGAGTTCTATAAGATAAAGCCATAAACATGTTTGTCTGAGTCTTCTATCAAAAGTTACAGCTATTTATATGAAGTTGTACAAAAACGCTTTCTTTCGCCAAGACAGTGCGTTTCTCACTGTTACATGCATTTGAATGGGGAACTCGACCGAAACAAAGTATAGGTTTTCATTATGTGTATAACTTGGAAATCTTAGCTCAAACAGCTGCAAATCCTGTTTTCCCAGCACGGGGACCTTGAGTTCTATAAGATAAAGCCATAAACATGTGTATCCGAGTCTTCTATCAAAAGTTACAGCTATTTATATGAAGGTGTACAAAAACGCTTTATTTCGCCAAGACAGTGCGTTTCTCACTGTTACATGCATTTGAATGGGGAACTCGACCAAAACAAAGTATAGGTTTTCATTATGTGAATAACTTGGAAATCTTAGCTCAAACAGCTGTAAATCCTGTTTTCCCAGCACGGGGACCTTGAGTTCTATAAGATAAAGCCATAAACATGTTTGTCTGAGTCTTCTATCAAAAGTTACAGCTATTTATATGAAGTTGTACAAAAACGCTTTCTTTCGCCAAGACAGTGCGTTTCTCACTGTTACATGCATTTGAATGGGGAACTCGACCGAAACAAAGTATAGGTTTTCATTATGTGTATAACTTGGAAATCTTAGCTCAAACAGCTGCAAATCCTGTTTTCCCAGCACGGGGACCTTGAGTTCTATAAGATAAAGCCATAAACATGTGTATCCGAGTCTTCTATCAAAAGTTACAGCTATTTATATGAAGGTGTACAAAAACGCTTTATTTCGCCAAGACAGTGCGTTTCTCACTGTTACATGCATTTGAATGGGGAACTCGACCAAAACAAAGTATAGGTTTTCATTATGTGAATAACTTGGAAATCTTAGCTCAAACAGCTGCAAATCCTGTTTTCCCAGCACGGGGACCTTGAGTTCTATAAGATAAAGCCATAAACATGTTTGTCTGAGTCTTCTATCAAAAGTTACAGCTATTTATATGAAGTTGTACAAAAACGCTTTCTTTCGCCAAGACAGTGCGTTTCTCACTGTTACATGCATTTGAATGGGGAACTCGACCAAAACAAAGTATAGGTTTTCATTATGTGTATAACTTGAAAATCTTAGCTCAAACAGCTGCAAATCCTGTTTTCCCAGCACGGGGACCTTGAGTTCTATAAGATAAAGCCATAAACATGTTTGTCTGAGTCTTCTATCAAAAGTTACAGCTATTTATATGAAGTTGTACAAAAACGCTTTCTTTCGCCAAGACAGTGCGTTTCTCACTGTTACATGCATTTGAATGGGGAACTCGACCGAAACAAAGTATAGGTTTTCATTATGTGTATAACTTGGAAATCTTAGCTCAAACAGCTGCAAATCCTGTTTTCCCAGCACGGGGACCTTGAGTTCTATAAGATAAAGCCATAAACATGTGTATCCGAGTCTTCTATCAAAAGTTACAGCTATTTATATGAAGGTGTACAAAAACGCTTTATTTCGCCAAGACAGTGCGTTTCTCACTGTTACATGCATTTGAATGGGGAACTCGACTGAAACAAAGTATAGGTTTTCATTATGTGAATAACTTGAAAATCTTAGCTCAAACAGCTGCAAATCCTGTTTTCCCAGCACGGGGACCTTGAGTTCTATAAGATAAAGCCATAAACATGTGTATTCGAGTCTTCTATCAAAAGTTACAGCTATTTATATGAAGTTGTACAAAAACGCTTTCTTTCGCCAAGACAGTGCGTTTCTCACTGTTACATGCATTTGAATGGGGAACTAAACCGAAACAAAGTATAGGTTTTCATTATGTGTATAACTTGAAAATCTTAGCTCAAACAGCTGCACAACCTGTTTTCCCAGCACGGGGACCTTGAGTTCTATAAGATAAAGCCATAAACATGTGTATTCGAGTCTTCTATCAAAAGTTACAGCTATTTATATGAAGTTGTACAAAAACGCTTTCTTTCGCCAAGACAGTGCGTTTCTCACTGTTACATGCATTTGAATGGGGAACTAAACCGAAACAAAGTATAGGTTTTCATTATGTGTATAACTTGAAAATCTTAGCTCAAACAGCTGCAAATCCTGTTTTCCCAGCACGGGGACCTTGAGTTCTATAAGATAAAGCCATAAACATGTGTATCCGAGTCTTCTATCAAAAGTTACAGCTATTTATATGAAGGTGTACAAAAACGCTTTATTTCGCCAAGACAGTGCGTTTCTCACTGTTACATGCATTTGAATGGGGAACTCGACTGAAACAAAGTATAGGTTTTCATTATGTGAATAACTTGAAAATCTTAGCTCAAACAGCTGCAAATCCTGTTTTCCCAGCACGGGGACCTTGAGTTCTATAAGATAAAGCCATAAACATGTTTGTCTGAGTCTTCTATCAAAAGTTACAGCTATTTATATGAAGTTGTACAAAAACGCTTTATTTCGCCAAGACAGTGCGTTTCTCACTGTTACATGCATTTGAATGGGAAACTCACCTGAAACAAAGTATAGGTTTTCATTATGTGTATAACTTGGAAATCTTAGCTCAAACAGCTGCAAATCCTGTTTTCCCAGCAAGGGGACCTTGAGTTCTATAAGATAAAGCCATAAACATGTGTATTCGAGTCTTCTATCAAAAGTTACAGCTATTTATATGAAGGTGTACAAAAACGCTTTATTTCGCCAAGACAGTGCGTTTCTCACTGTTACATGCATTTGAATGGGGAACTCGACCGAAACAAAGTATAGGTTTTCATTATGTGTATAACTTGGAAATCTTAGCTCAAACAGCTGCAAATCCTGTTTTCCCAGCACGGGGACCTTGAGTTCTATAAGATAAAGCCATAAACATGTTTGTCTGAGTCTTCTATCAAAAGTTACAGCTATTTATATGAAGTTGTACAAAAACGCTTTCTTTCGCCAAGACAGTGCGTTTCTCACTGTTACATGCATTTGAATGGGGAACTCCACCGAAACAAAGTATAGGTTTTCATTATGTGTATAACTTGGAAATCTTAGCTCAAACAGCTGCACAACCTGTTTTCCCAGCACGGGGACCTTGAGTTCTATAAGATAAAGCCATAAACATGTGTATCCGAGTCTTCTATCAAAAGTTACAGCTATTTATATGAAGGTGTACAAAAACGCTTTATTTCGGCAAGACAGTGCGTTTCTCACTGTTACATGCATTTGAATGGGGAACTCGACTGAAACAAAGTATAGGTTTTCATTATGTGTATAACTTGAAAATCTTAGCTCAAACAGCTGCAAATCCTGTTTTCCCAGCACGGGGACCTTGAGTTCTATAAGATAAAGCCATAAACATGTTTGTCTGAGTCTTCTATCAAAAGTTACAGCTATTTATATGAAGTTGTACAAAAACGCTTTCTTTCGCCAAGACAGTGCGTTTCTCACTGTTACATGCATTTGAATGGGGAACTCGACCGAAACAAAGTATAGGTTTTCATTATGTGAATAACTTGGAAATCTTAGCTCAAACAGCTGCAAATCCTGTTTGCCCAGCAAGGGGACCTTGAGTTCTATAAGATAAAGCCATAAACATGTGTATCCGAGTCTTCTATCAAAAGTTACAGCTATTTATATGAAGTTGTACAAAAACGCTTTCTTTCGCCAAGACAGTGCGTTTCTCACTGTTACATGCATTTGAATGGGGAACTCGACCGAAACAAAGTATAGGTTTTCATTATGTGTATAACTTGGAAATCTTAGCTCAAACAGCTGCAAATCCTGTTTTCCCAGCACGGGGACCTTGAGTTCTATAAGATAAAGCCATAAACATGTGTATCCGAGTCTTCTATCAAAAGTTACAGCTATTTATATGAAGGTGTACAAAAACGCTTTATTTCGGCAAGACAGTGCGTTTCTCACTGTTACATGCATTTGAATGGGGAACTCGACTGAAACAAAGTATAGGTTTTCATTATGTGTATAACTTGAAAATCTTAGCTCAAACAGCTGCAAAACCTGTTTTCCCAGCACGGGGACCTTGAGTTCTATAAGATAAAGCCATAAACATGTTTGTCTGAGTCTTCTATCAAAAGTTACAGCTATTTATATGAAGTTGTACAAAAACGCTTTCTTTCGCCAAGACAGTGCGTTTCTCACTGTTACATGCATTTGAATGGGGAACTCGACCAAAACAAAGTATAGGTTTTCATTATGTGTATAACTTGAAAATCTTAGCTCAAACAGCTGCAAATCCTGTTTTCCCAGCACGGGGACCTTGAGTTCTATAAGATAAAGCCATAAACATGTTTGTCTGAGTCTTCTATCAAAAGTTACAGCTATTTATATGAAGTTGTACAAAAACGCTTTCTTTCGCCAAGACAGTGCGTTTCTCACTGTTACATGCATTTGAATGGGGAACTCGACCGAAACAAAGTATAGGTTTTCATTATGTGTATAACTTGGAAATCTTAGCTCAAACAGCTGCAAATCCTGTTTTCCCAGCACGGGGACCTTGAGTTCTATAAGATAAAGCCATAAACATGTGTATCCGAGTCTTCTATCAAAAGTTACAGCTATTTATATGAAGGTGTACAAAAACGCTTTATTTCGGCAAGACAGTGCGTTTCTCACTGTTACATGCATTTGAATGGGGAACTCGACTGAAACAAAGTATAGGTTTTCATTATGTGTATAACTTGAAAATCTTAGCTCAAACAGCTGCAAAACCTGTTTTCCCAGCACGGGGACCTTGAGTTCTATAAGATAAAGCCATAAACATGTTTGTCTGAGTCTTCTATCAAAAGTTACAGCTATTTATATGAAGTTGTACAAAAACGCTTTCTTTCGCCAAGACAGTGCGTTTCTCACTGTTACATGCATTTGAATGGGGAACTCCACCAAAACAAAGTATAGGTTTTCATTATGTGTATAACTTGAAAATCTTAGCTCAAACAGCTGCAAATCCTGTTTTCCCAGCACGGGGACCTTGAGTTCTATAAGATAAAGCCATAAACATGTTTGTCTGAGTCTTCTATCAAAAGTTACAGCTATTTATATGAAGTTGTACAAAAACGCTTTCTTTCGCCAAGACAGTGCGTTTCTCACTGTTACATGCATTTGAATGGGGAACTCGACCGAAACAAAGTATAGGTTTTCATTATGTGTATAACTTGGAAATCTTAGCTCAAACAGCTGCAAATCCTGTTTTCCCAGCACGGGGACCTTGAGTTCTATAAGATAAAGCCATAAACATGTGTATCCGAGTCTTCTATCAAAAGTTACAGCTATTTATATGAAGGTGTACAAAAACGCTTTATTTCGCCAAGACAGTGCGTTTCTCACTGTTACATGCATTTGAATGGGGAACTCGACCAAAACAAAGTATAGGTTTTCATTATGTGAATAACTTGGAAATCTTAGCTCAAACAGCTGTAAATCCTGTTTTCCCAGCACGGGGACCTTGAGTTCTATAAGATAAAGCCATAAACATGTTTGTCTGAGTCTTCTATCAAAAGTTACAGCTATTTATATGAAGTTGTACAAAAACGCTTTCTTTCGCCAAGACAGTGCGTTTCTCACTGTTACATGCATTTGAATGGGGAACTCGACCGAAACAAAGTATAGGTTTTCATTATGTGTATAACTTGGAAATCTTAGCTCAAACAGCTGCAAATCCTGTTTTCCCAGCACGGGGACCTTGAGTTCTATAAGATAAAGCCATAAACATGTGTATCCGAGTCTTCTATCAAAAGTTACAGCTATTTATATGAAGGTGTACAAAAACGCTTTATTTCGCCAAGACAGTGCGTTTCTCACTGTTACATGCATTTGAATGGGGAACTCGACCAAAACAAAGTATAGGTTTTCATTATGTGAATAACTTGGAAATCTTAGCTCAAACAGCTGCAAATCCTGTTTTCCCAGCACGGGGACCTTGAGTTCTATAAGATAAAGCCATAAACATGTTTGTCTGAGTCTTCTATCAAAAGTTACAGCTATTTATATGAAGTTGTACAAAAACGCTTTCTTTCGCCAAGACAGTGCGTTTCTCACTGTTACATGCATTTGAATGGGGAACTCGACCAAAACAAAGTATAGGTTTTCATTATGTGTATAACTTGAAAATCTTAGCTCAAACAGCTGCAAATCCTGTTTTCCCAGCACGGGGACCTTGAGTTCTATAAGATAAAGCCATAAACATGTTTGTCTGAGTCTTCTATCAAAAGTTACAGCTATTTATATGAAGTTGTACAAAAACGCTTTCTTTCGCCAAGACAGTGCGTTTCTCACTGTTACATGCATTTGAATGGGGAACTCGACCGAAACAAAGTATAGGTTTTCATTATGTGTATAACTTGAAAATCTTAGCTCAAACAGCTGCAAATCCTGTTTTCCCAGCACGGGGACCTTGAGTTCTATAAGATAAAGCCATAAACATGTTTGTCTGAGTCTTCTATCAAAAGTTACAGCTATTTATATGAAGTTGTACAAAAACGCTTTCTTTCGCCAAGACAGTGCGTTTCTCACTGTTACATGCATTTGAATGGGGAACTCGACTGAAACAAAGTATAGGTTTTCATTATGTGTATAACTTGAAAATCTTAGCTCAAACAGCTGCAAATCCTGTTTTCCCAGCACGGGGACCTTGAGTTCTATAAGATAAAGCCATAAACATGTTTGTCTGAGTCTTCTATCAAAAGTTACAGCTATTTATATGAAGTTGTACAAAAACGCTTTCTTTCGCCAAGACAGTGCGTTTCTCACTGTTACATGCATTTGAATGGGGAACTCGACCGAAACAAAGTATAGGTTTTCATTATGTGTATAACTTGGAAATCTTAGCTCAAACAGCTGCACAACCTGTTTTTCCAGCACGGGGACCTTGAGTTCTATAAGATAAAGCCATAAACATGTTTGTCTGAGTCTTCTATCAAAAGTTACAGCTATTTATATGAAGTTGTACAAAAACGCTTTCTTTCGCCAAGACAGTGCGTTTCTCACTGTTACATGCATTTGAATGGGGAACTCGACCAAAACAAAGTATAGGTTTTCATTATGCGTATAACTTGAAAATCTTAGCTCAAACAGCTGCAAATCCTGTTTTCCCAGCACGGGGACCTTGAGTTCTATAAGATAAAGCCATAAACATGTTTGTCTGAGTCTTCTATCAAAAGTTACAGCTATTTATATGAAGTTGTACAAAAACGCTTTATTTCGGCAAGACAGTGCGTTTCTCACTGTTACATGCATTTGAATGGGGAACTCGACTGAAACAAAGTATAGGTTTTCATTATGTGTATAACTTGAAAATCTTAGCTCAAACAGCTGCAAAACCTGTTTTCCCAGCACGGGGACCTTGAGTTCTATAAGATAAAGCCATAAACATGTGTATTCGAGTCTTCTATCAAAAGTTACAGCTATTTATATGAAGGTGTACAAAAACGCTTTATTTCGCCAAGACAGTGCGTTTCTCACTGTTACATGCATTTGAATGGGGAACTCGACCGAAACAAAGTATAGGTTTTCATTATGTGTATAACTTGAAAATCTTAGCTCAAACAGCTGCAAATCCTGTTTTCCCAGCACGGGGACCTTGAGTTCTATAAGATAAAGCCATAAACATGTTTGTCTGAGTCTTCTATCAAAAGTTACAGCTATTTATATGAAGTTGTACAAAAACGCTTTCTTTCGCCAAGACAGTGCGTTTCTCACTGTTACATGCATTTGAATGGGGAACTCGACCGAAACAAAGTATAGGTTTTCATTATGTGTATAACTTGGAAATCTTAGCTCAAACAGCTGCAAATCCTGTTTTCCCAGCACGGGGACCTTGAGTTCTATAAGATAAAGCCATAAACATGTTTGTCTGAGTCTTCTATCAAAAGTTACAGCTATTTATATGAAGTTGTACAAAAACGCTTTCTTTCGCCAAGACAGTGCGTTTCTCACTGTTACATGCATTTGAATGGGGAACTCGACCGAAACAAAGTATAGGTTTTCATTATGTGTATAACTTGGAAATCTTAGCTCAAACAGCTGCACAACCTGTTTTCCCAGCACGGGGACCTTGAGTTCTATAAGATAAAGCCATAAACATGTGTATCCGAGTCTTCTATCAAAAGTTACAGCTATTTATATGAAGGTGTACAAAAACGCTTTATTTCGGCAAGACAGTGCGTTTCTCACTGTTACATGCATTTGAATGGGGAACTCGACTGAAACAAAGTATAGGTTTTCATTATGTGTATAACTTGAAAATCTTAGCTCAAACAGCTGCAAATCCTGTTTTCCCAGCACGGGGACCTTGAGTTCTATAAGATAAAGCCATAAACATGTGTATCCGAGTCTTCTATCAAAAGTTACAGCTATTTATATGAAGTTGTACAAAAACGCTTTATTTCGCCAAGACAGTGCGTTTCTCACTGTTACATGCATTTGAATGGGGAACTCGACTGAAACAAAGTATAGGTTTTCATTATGTGTATAACTTGAAAATCTTAGCTCAAACAGCTGCAAAACCTGTTTTCCCAGCACGGGGACCTTGAGTTCTATAAGATAAAGCCATAAACATGTGTATCCGAGTCTTCTATCAAAAGTTACAGCTATTTATATGAAGTTGTACAAAAACGCTTTATTTCGCCAAGACAGTGCGTTTCTCACTGTTACATGCATTTGAATGGGGAACTCGACTGAAACAAAGTATAGGTTTTCATTATGTGTATAACTTGAAAATCTTAGCTCAAACAGCTGCAAATCCTGTTTTCCCAGCACGGGGACCTTGAGTTCTATAAGATAAAGCCATAAACATGTTTGTCTGAGTCTTCTATCAAAAGTTACAGCTATTTATATGAAGTTGTACAAAAACGCTTTATTTCGCCAAGACAGTGCGTTTCTCACTGTTACATGCATTTGAATGGGAAACTCACCTGAAACAAAGTATAGGTTTTCATTATGTGTATAACTTGGAAATCTTAGCTCAAACAGCTGCACAACCTGTTTTCCCAGCACGGGGACCTTGAGTTCTATAAGATAAAGCCATAAACATGTTTGTCTGAGTCTTCTATCAAAAGTTACAGCTATTTATATGAAGGTGTACAAAAACGCTTTATTTCGCCAAGACAGTGCGTTTCTCACTGTTACATGCATTTGAATGGGGAACTCGACCAAAACAAAGTATAGGTTTTCATTATGTGAATAACTTGGAAATCTTAGCTCAAACAGCTGTAAATCCTGTTTTCCCAGCACGGGGACCTTGAGTTCTATAAGATAAAGCCATAAACATGTTTGTCTGAGTCTTCTATCAAAAGTTACAGCTATTTATATGAAGTTGTACAAAAACGCTTTCTTTCGCCAAGACAGTGCGTTTCTCACTGTTACATGCATTTGAATGGGGAACTCGACCGAAACAAAGTATAGGTTTTCATTATGTGTATAACTTGGAAATCTTAGCTCAAACAGCTGCAAATCCTGTTTTCCCAGCACGGGGACCTTGAGTTCTATAAGATAAAGCCATAAACATGTGTATCCGAGTCTTCTATCAAAAGTTACAGCTATTTATATGAAGGTGTACAAAAACGCTTTATTTCGCCAAGACAGTGCGTTTCTCACTGTTACATGCATTTGAATGGGGAACTCGACCAAAACAAAGTATAGGTTTTCATTATGTGAATAACTTGGAAATCTTAGCTCAAACAGCTGCAAATCCTGTTTTCCCAGCACGGGGACCTTGAGTTCTATAAGATAAAGCCATAAACATGTTTGTCTGAGTCTTCTATCAAAAGTTACAGCTATTTATATGAAGTTGTACAAAAACGCTTTCTTTCGCCAAGACAGTGCGTTTCTCACTGTTACATGCATTTGAATGGGGAACTCGACTGAAACAAAGTATAGGTTTTCATTATGTGTATAACTTGAAAATCTTAGCTCAAACAGCTGCAAATCCTGTTTTCCCAGCACGGGGACCTTGAGTTCTATAAGATAAAGCCATAAACATGTTTGTCTGAGTCTTCTATCAAAAGTTACAGCTATTTATATGAAGTTGTACAAAAACGCTTTCTTTCGCCAAGACAGTGCGTTTCTCACTGTTACATGCATTTGAATGGGGAACTCGACCGAAACAAAGTATAGGTTTTCATTATGTGTATAACTTGGAAATCTTAGCTCAAACAGCTGCACAACCTGTTTTTCCAGCACGGGGACCTTGAGTTCTATAAGATAAAGCCATAAACATGTTTGTCTGAGTCTTCTATCAAAAGTTACAGCTATTTATATGAAGTTGTACAAAAACGCTTTCTTTCGCCAAGACAGTGCGTTTCTCACTGTTACATGCATTTGAATGGGGAACTCGACCAAAACAAAGTATAGGTTTTCATTATGCGTATAACTTGAAAATCTTAGCTCAAACAGCTGCAAATCCTGTTTTCCCAGCACGGGGACCTTGAGTTCTATAAGATAAAGCCATAAACATGTTTGTCTGAGTCTTCTATCAAAAGTTACAGCTATTTATATGAAGTTGTACAAAAACGCTTTATTTCGGCAAGACAGTGCGTTTCTCACTGTTACATGCATTTGAATGGGGAACTCGACTGAAACAAAGTATAGGTTTTCATTATGTGTATAACTTGAAAATCTTAGCTCAAACAGCTGCAAAACCTGTTTTCCCAGCACGGGGACCTTGAGTTCTATAAGATAAAGCCATAAACATGTGTATTCGAGTCTTCTATCAAAAGTTACAGCTATTTATATGAAGGTGTACAAAAACGCTTTATTTCGCCAAGACAGTGCGTTTCTCACTGTTACATGCATTTGAATGGGGAACTCGACCGAAACAAAGTATAGGTTTTCATTATGTGTATAACTTGAAAATCTTAGCTCAAACAGCTGCAAATCCTGTTTTCCCAGCACGGGGACCTTGAGTTCTATAAGATAAAGCCATAAACATGTTTGTCTGAGTCTTCTATCAAAAGTTACAGCTATTTATATGAAGTTGTACAAAAACGCTTTCTTTCGCCAAGACAGTGCGTTTCTCACTGTTACATGCATTTGAATGGGGAACTCGACCGAAACAAAGTATAGGTTTTCATTATGTGTATAACTTGGAAATCTTAGCTCAAACAGCTGCAAATCCTGTTTTCCCAGCACGGGGACCTTGAGTTCTATAAGATAAAGCCATAAACATGTTTGTCTGAGTCTTCTATCAAAAGTTACAGCTATTTATATGAAGTTGTACAAAAACGCTTTCTTTCGCCAAGACAGTGCGTTTCTCACTGTTACATGCATTTGAATGGGGAACTCGACCGAAACAAAGTATAGGTTTTCATTATGTGTATAACTTGGAAATCTTAGCTCAAACAGCTGCACAACCTGTTTTCCCAGCACGGGGACCTTGAGTTCTATAAGATAAAGCCATAAACATGTGTATCCGAGTCTTCTATCAAAAGTTACAGCTATTTATATGAAGGTGTACAAAAACGCTTTATTTCGGCAAGACAGTGCGTTTCTCACTGTTACATGCATTTGAATGGGGAACTCGACTGAAACAAAGTATAGGTTTTCATTATGTGTATAACTTGAAAATCTTAGCTCAAACAGCTGCAAATCCTGTTTTCCCAGCACGGGGACCTTGAGTTCTATAAGATAAAGCCATAAACATGTGTATCCGAGTCTTCTATCAAAAGTTACAGCTATTTATATGAAGTTGTACAAAAACGCTTTATTTCGCCAAGACAGTGCGTTTCTCACTGTTACATGCATTTGAATGGGGAACTCGACTGAAACAAAGTATAGGTTTTCATTATGTGTATAACTTGAAAATCTTAGCTCAAACAGCTGCAAAACCTGTTTTCCCAGCACGGGGACCTTGAGTTCTATAAGATAAAGCCATAAACATGTGTATCCGAGTCTTCTATCAAAAGTTACAGCTATTTATATGAAGTTGTACAAAAACGCTTTATTTCGCCAAGACAGTGCGTTTCTCACTGTTACATGCATTTGAATGGGGAACTCGACTGAAACAAAGTATAGGTTTTCATTATGTGTATAACTTGAAAATCTTAGCTCAAACAGCTGCAAATCCTGTTTTCCCAGCACGGGGACCTTGAGTTCTATAAGATAAAGCCATAAACATGTTTGTCTGAGTCTTCTATCAAAAGTTACAGCTATTTATATGAAGTTGTACAAAAACGCTTTATTTCGCCAAGACAGTGCGTTTCTCACTGTTACATGCATTTGAATGGGAAACTCACCTGAAACAAAGTATAGGTTTTCATTATGTGTATAACTTGGAAATCTTAGCTCAAACAGCTGCACAACCTGTTTTCCCAGCACGGGGACCTTGAGTTCTATAAGATAAAGCCATAAACATGTTTGTCTGAGTCTTCTATCAAAAGTTACAGCTATTTATATGAAGGTGTACAAAAACGCTTTATTTCGCCAAGACAGTGCGTTTCTCACTGTTACATGCATTTGAATGGGGAACTCGACCGAAACAAAGTATAGGTTTTCATTATGTGTATAACTTGAAAATCTTAGCTCAAACAGCTGCAAATCCTGTTTTCCCAGCACGGGGACCTTGAGTTCTATAAGATAAAGCCATAAACATGTGTATCCGAGTCTTCTATCAAAAGTTACAGCTATTTATATGAAGTTGTACAAAAACGCTTTCTTTCGCCAAGACAGCGCGTTTCTCACTGTTACATGCATTTGAATGGGGAACTCGACCGAAACAAAGTATAGGTTTTCATTATGTGTATAACTTGGAAATCTTAGCTCAAACAGCTGCAAATCCTGTTTTCCCAGCACGGGGACCTTGAGTTCTATAAGATAAAGCCATAAACATGTGTATCCGAGTCTTCTATCAAAAGTTACAGCTATTTATATGAAGGTGTACAAAAACGCTTTATTTCGGCAAGACAGTGCGTTTCTCACTGTTACATGCATTTGAATGGGGAACTCGACTGAAACAAAGTATAGGTTTTCATTATGTGTATAACTTGAAAATCTTAGCTCAAACAGCTGCAAAACCTGTTTTCCCAGCACGGGGACCTTGAGTTCTATAAGATAAAGCCATAAACATGTTTGTCTGAGTCTTCTATCAAAAGTTACAGCTATTTATATGAAGTTGTACAAAAACGCTTTCTTTCGCCAAGACAGTGCGTTTCTCACTGTTACATGCATTTGAATGGGGAACTCGACCAAAACAAAGTATAGGTTTTCATTATGTGTATAACTTGAAAATCTTAGCTCAAACAGCTGCAAATCCTGTTTTCCCAGCACGGGGACCTTGAGTTCTATAAGATAAAGCCATAAACATGTTTGTCTGAGTCTTCTATCAAAAGTTACAGCTATTTATATGAAGTTGTACAAAAACGCTTTCTTTCGCCAAGACAGTGCGTTTCTCACTGTTACATGCATTTGAATGGGGAACTCGACCGAAACAAAGTATAGGTTTTCATTATGTGAATAACTTGGAAATCTTAGCTCAAACAGCTGCAAATCCTGTTTTCCCAGCACGGGGACCTTGAGTTCTATAAGATAAAGCCATAAACATGTTTGTCTGAGTCTTCTATCAAAAGTTACAGCTATTTATATGAAGTTGTACAAAAACGCTTTCTTTCGCCAAGACAGTGCGTTTCTCACTGTTACATGCATTTGAATGGGGAACTCGACCAAAACAAAGTATAGGTTTTCATTATGTGTATAACTTGAAAATCTTAGCTCAAACAGCTGCAAATCCTGTTTTCCCAGCACGGGGACCTTGAGTTCTATAAGATAAAGCCATAAACATGTTTGTCTGAGTCTTCTATCAAAAGTTACAGCTATTTATATGAAGTTGTACAAAAACGCTTTCTTTCGCCAAGACAGTGCGTTTCTCACTGTTACATGCATTTGAATGGGGAACTCGACCGAAACAAAGTATAGGTTTTCATTATGTGTATAACTTGGAAATCTTAGCTCAAACAGCTGCAAATCCTGTTTTCCCAGCACGGGGACCTTGAGTTCTATAAGATAAAGCCATAAACATGTGTATCCGAGTCTTCTATCAAAAGTTACAGCTATTTATATGAAGTTGTACAAAAACGCTTTATTTCGCCAAGACAGTGCGTTTCTCACTGTTACATGCATTTGAATGGGGAACTCGACTGAAACAAAGTATAGGTTTTCATTATGTGTATAACTTGAAAATCTTAGCTCAAACAGCTGCAAAACCTGTTTTCCCAGCACGGGGACCTTGAGTTCTATAAGATAAAGCCATAAACATGTGTATCCGAGTCTTCTATCAAAAGTTACAGCTATTTATATGAAGTTGTACAAAAACGCTTTATTTCGCCAAGACAGTGCGTTTCTCACTGTTACATGCATTTGAATGGGGAACTCGACTGAAACAAAGTATAGGTTTTCATTATGTGTATAACTTGAAAATCTTAGCTCAAACAGCTGCAAATCCTGTTTTCCCAGCACGGGGACCTTGAGTTCTATAAGATAAAGCCATAAACATGTTTGTCTGAGTCTTCTATCAAAAGTTACAGCTATTTATATGAAGTTGTACAAAAACGCTTTATTTCGCCAAGACAGTGCGTTTCTCACTGTTACATGCATTTGAATGGGAAACTCACCTGAAACAAAGTATAGGTTTTCATTATGTGTATAACTTGGAAATCTTAGCTCAAACAGCTGCACAACCTGTTTTCCCAGCACGGGGACCTTGAGTTCTATAAGATAAAGCCATAAACATGTTTGTCTGAGTCTTCTATCAAAAGTTACAGCTATTTATATGAAGGTGTACAAAAACGCTTTATTTCGCCAAGACAGTGCGTTTCTCACTGTTACATGCATTTGAATGGGGAACTCGACCGAAACAAAGTATAGGTTTTCATTATGTGTATAACTTGAAAATCTTAGCTCAAACAGCTGCAAATCCTGTTTTCCCAGCACGGGGACCTTGAGTTCTATAAGATAAAGCCATAAACATGTGTATCCGAGTCTTCTATCAAAAGTTACAGCTATTTATATGAAGTTGTACAAAAACGCTTTCTTTCGCCAAGACAGCGCGTTTCTCACTGTTACATGCATTTGAATGGGGAACTCGACCGAAACAAAGTATAGGTTTTCATTATGTGTATAACTTGGAAATCTTAGCTCAAACAGCTGCAAATCCTGTTTTCCCAGCACGGGGACCTTGAGTTCTATAAGATAAAGCCATAAACATGTGTATCCGAGTCTTCTATCAAAAGTTACAGCTATTTATATGAAGGTGTACAAAAACGCTTTATTTCGGCAAGACAGTGCGTTTCTCACTGTTACATGCATTTGAATGGGGAACTCGACTGAAACAAAGTATAGGTTTTCATTATGTGTATAACTTGAAAATCTTAGCTCAAACAGCTGCAAAACCTGTTTTCCCAGCACGGGGACCTTGAGTTCTATAAGATAAAGCCATAAACATGTTTGTCTGAGTCTTCTATCAAAAGTTACAGCTATTTATATGAAGTTGTACAAAAACGCTTTCTTTCGCCAAGACAGTGCGTTTCTCACTGTTACATGCATTTGAATGGGGAACTCGACCAAAACAAAGTATAGGTTTTCATTATGTGTATAACTTGAAAATCTTAGCTCAAACAGCTGCAAATCCTGTTTTCCCAGCACGGGGACCTTGAGTTCTATAAGATAAAGCCATAAACATGTTTGTCTGAGTCTTCTATCAAAAGTTACAGCTATTTATATGAAGTTGTACAAAAACGCTTTCTTTCGCCAAGACAGTGCGTTTCTCACTGTTACATGCATTTGAATGGGGAACTCGACCGAAACAAAGTATAGGTTTTCATTATGTGAATAACTTGGAAATCTTAGCTCAAACAGCTGCAAATCCTGTTTTCCCAGCACGGGGACCTTGAGTTCTATAAGATAAAGCCATAAACATGTTTGTCTGAGTCTTCTATCAAAAGTTACAGCTATTTATATGAAGTTGTACAAAAACGCTTTCTTTCGCCAAGACAGTGCGTTTCTCACTGTTACATGCATTTGAATGGGGAACTCGACCAAAACAAAGTATAGGTTTTCATTATGTGTATAACTTGAAAATCTTAGCTCAAACAGCTGCAAATCCTGTTTTCCCAGCACGGGGACCTTGAGTTCTATAAGATAAAGCCATAAACATGTTTGTCTGAGTCTTCTATCAAAAGTTACAGCTATTTATATGAAGTTGTACAAAAACGCTTTCTTTCGCCAAGACAGTGCGTTTCTCACTGTTACATGCATTTGAATGGGGAACTCGACCGAAACAAAGTATAGGTTTTCATTATGTGTATAACTTGAAAATCTTAGCTCAAACAGCTGCAAATCCTGTTTTCCCAGCACGGGGACCTTGAGTTCTATAAGATAAAGCCATAAACATGTGTATCCGAGTCTTCTATCAAAAGTTACAGCTATTTATATGAAGGTGTACAAAAACGCTTTATTTCGCCAAGACAGTGCGTTTCTCACTGTTACATGCATTTGAATGGGGAACTCGACTGAAACAAAGTATAGGTTTTCATTATGTGTATAACTTGGAAATCTTAGCTCAAACAGCTGCACAACCTGTTTTCCCAGCACGGGGACCTTGAGTTCTATAAGATAAAGCCATAAACATGTGTATCCGAGTCTTCTATCAAAAGTTACAGCTATTTATATGAAGGTGTACAAAAACGCTTTATTTCGCCAAGACAGTGCGTTTCTCACTGTTACATGCATTTGAATGGGGAACTCGACCGAAACAAAGTATAGGTTTTCATTATGTGTATAACTTGAAAATCTTAGCTCAAACAGCTGCAAATCCTGTTTTCCCAGCAAGGGGACCTTGAGTTCTATAAGATAAAGCCATAAACATGTGTATTCGAGTCTTCTATCAAAAGTTACAGCTATTTATATGAAGGTGTACAAAAACGCTTTCTTTCGCCAAGACAGTGCGTTTCTCACTGTTACATGCATTTGAATGGGGAACTCGACCGAAACAAAGTATAGGTTTTCATTATGTGTATAACTTGAAAATCTTAGCTCAAACAGCTGCAAAACCTGTTTTCCCAGCACGGGGACCTTGAGTTCTATAAGATAAAGCCATAAACATGTTTGTCTGAGTCTTCTATCAAAAGTTACAGCTATTTATATGAAGTTGTACAAAAACGCTTTCTTTCGCCAAGACAGTGCGTTTCTCACTGTTACATGCATTTGAATGGGGAACTCGACCAAAACAAAGTATAGGTTTTCATTATGTGTATAACTTGAAAATCTTAGCTCAAACAGCTGCAAATCCTGTTTTCCCAGCACGGGGACCTTGAGTTCT
The DNA here is from genome assembly GCF_057382095.1 of Aulonocara sp. 'chitande type north' Nkhata Bay. Taxonomy (NCBI): domain Eukaryota; kingdom Metazoa; phylum Chordata; class Actinopteri; order Cichliformes; family Cichlidae; genus Aulonocara; species Aulonocara sp. 'chitande type north' Nkhata Bay. The sequence goes on along the minus strand of NC_141359.1, from coordinate 6,336,573 downwards.
ATAAGATAAAGCCATAAACATGTTTGTCTGAGTCTTCTATCAAAAGTTACAGCTATTTATATGAAGTTGTACAAAAACGCTTTCTTTCGCCAAGACAGTGCGTTTCTCACTGTTACATGCATTTGAATGGGGAACTCGACCGAAACAAAGTATAGGTTTTCATTATGTGAATAACTTGGAAATCTTAGCTCAAACAGCTGCAAATCCTGTTTTCCCAGCACGGGGACCTTGAGTTCTATAAGATAAAGCCATAAACATGTTTGTCTGAGTCTTCTATCAAAAGTTACAGCTATTTATATGAAGTTGTACAAAAACGCTTTCTTTCGCCAAGACAGTGCGTTTCTCACTGTTACATGCATTTGAATGGGGAACTCGACCAAAACAAAGTATAGGTTTTCATTATGTGTATAACTTGAAAATCTTAGCTCAAACAGCTGCAAATCCTGTTTTCCCAGCACGGGGACCTTGAGTTCTATAAGATAAAGCCATAAACATGTTTGTCTGAGTCTTCTATCAAAAGTTACAGCTATTTATATGAAGTTGTACAAAAACGCTTTCTTTCGCCAAGACAGTGCGTTTCTCACTGTTACATGCATTTGAATGGGGAACTCGACCGAAACAAAGTATAGGTTTTCATTATGTGTATAACTTGGAAATCTTAGCTCAAACAGCTGCACAACCTGTTTTCCCAGCACGGGGACCTTGAGTTCTATAAGATAAAGCCATAAACATGTGTATCCGAGTCTTCTATCAAAAGTTACAGCTATTTATATGAAGGTGTACAAAAACGCTTTATTTCGGCAAGACAGTGCGTTTCTCACTGTTACATGCATTTGAATGGGGAACTCGACTGAAACAAAGTATAGGTTTTCATTATGTGTATAACTTGAAAATCTTAGCTCAAACAGCTGCAAATCCTGTTTTCCCAGCACGGGGACCTTGAGTTCTATAAGATAAAGCCATAAACATGTGTATCCGAGTCTTCTATCAAAAGTTACAGCTATTTATATGAAGTTGTACAAAAACGCTTTATTTCGCCAAGACAGTGCGTTTCTCACTGTTACATGCATTTGAATGGGGAACTCGACTGAAACAAAGTATAGGTTTTCATTATGTGTATAACTTGAAAATCTTAGCTCAAACAGCTGCAAAACCTGTTTTCCCAGCACGGGGACCTTGAGTTCTATAAGATAAAGCCATAAACATGTGTATCCGAGTCTTCTATCAAAAGTTACAGCTATTTATATGAAGTTGTACAAAAACGCTTTATTTCGCCAAGACAGTGCGTTTCTCACTGTTACATGCATTTGAATGGGGAACTCGACTGAAACAAAGTATAGGTTTTCATTATGTGTATAACTTGAAAATCTTAGCTCAAACAGCTGCAAATCCTGTTTTCCCAGCACGGGGACCTTGAGTTCTATAAGATAAAGCCATAAACATGTTTGTCTGAGTCTTCTATCAAAAGTTACAGCTATTTATATGAAGTTGTACAAAAACGCTTTATTTCGCCAAGACAGTGCGTTTCTCACTGTTACATGCATTTGAATGGGAAACTCACCTGAAACAAAGTATAGGTTTTCATTATGTGTATAACTTGGAAATCTTAGCTCAAACAGCTGCACAACCTGTTTTCCCAGCACGGGGACCTTGAGTTCTATAAGATAAAGCCATAAACATGTTTGTCTGAGTCTTCTATCAAAAGTTACAGCTATTTATATGAAGGTGTACAAAAACGCTTTATTTCGCCAAGACAGTGCGTTTCTCACTGTTACATGCATTTGAATGGGGAACTCGACCGAAACAAAGTATAGGTTTTCATTATGTGTATAACTTGAAAATCTTAGCTCAAACAGCTGCAAATCCTGTTTTCCCAGCACGGGGACCTTGAGTTCTATAAGATAAAGCCATAAACATGTGTATCCGAGTCTTCTATCAAAAGTTACAGCTATTTATATGAAGTTGTACAAAAACGCTTTCTTTCGCCAAGACAGCGCGTTTCTCACTGTTACATGCATTTGAATGGGGAACTCGACCGAAACAAAGTATAGGTTTTCATTATGTGTATAACTTGGAAATCTTAGCTCAAACAGCTGCAAATCCTGTTTTCCCAGCACGGGGACCTTGAGTTCTATAAGATAAAGCCATAAACATGTGTATCCGAGTCTTCTATCAAAAGTTACAGCTATTTATATGAAGGTGTACAAAAACGCTTTATTTCGGCAAGACAGTGCGTTTCTCACTGTTACATGCATTTGAATGGGGAACTCGACTGAAACAAAGTATAGGTTTTCATTATGTGTATAACTTGAAAATCTTAGCTCAAACAGCTGCAAAACCTGTTTTCCCAGCACGGGGACCTTGAGTTCTATAAGATAAAGCCATAAACATGTTTGTCTGAGTCTTCTATCAAAAGTTACAGCTATTTATATGAAGTTGTACAAAAACGCTTTCTTTCGCCAAGACAGTGCGTTTCTCACTGTTACATGCATTTGAATGGGGAACTCGACCAAAACAAAGTATAGGTTTTCATTATGTGTATAACTTGAAAATCTTAGCTCAAACAGCTGCAAATCCTGTTTTCCCAGCACGGGGACCTTGAGTTCTATAAGATAAAGCCATAAACATGTTTGTCTGAGTCTTCTATCAAAAGTTACAGCTATTTATATGAAGTTGTACAAAAACGCTTTCTTTCGCCAAGACAGTGCGTTTCTCACTGTTACATGCATTTGAATGGGGAACTCGACCGAAACAAAGTATAGGTTTTCATTATGTGAATAACTTGGAAATCTTAGCTCAAACAGCTGCAAATCCTGTTTTCCCAGCACGGGGACCTTGAGTTCTATAAGATAAAGCCATAAACATGTTTGTCTGAGTCTTCTATCAAAAGTTACAGCTATTTATATGAAGTTGTACAAAAACGCTTTCTTTCGCCAAGACAGTGCGTTTCTCACTGTTACATGCATTTGAATGGGGAACTCGACCAAAACAAAGTATAGGTTTTCATTATGTGTATAACTTGAAAATCTTAGCTCAAACAGCTGCAAATCCTGTTTTCCCAGCACGGGGACCTTGAGTTCTATAAGATAAAGCCATAAACATGTTTGTCTGAGTCTTCTATCAAAAGTTACAGCTATTTATATGAAGTTGTACAAAAACGCTTTCTTTCGCCAAGACAGTGCGTTTCTCACTGTTACATGCATTTGAATGGGGAACTCGACCGAAACAAAGTATAGGTTTTCATTATGTGTATAACTTGAAAATCTTAGCTCAAACAGCTGCAAATCCTGTTTTCCCAGCACGGGGACCTTGAGTTCTATAAGATAAAGCCATAAACATGTGTATCCGAGTCTTCTATCAAAAGTTACAGCTATTTATATGAAGGTGTACAAAAACGCTTTATTTCGCCAAGACAGTGCGTTTCTCACTGTTACATGCATTTGAATGGGGAACTCGACTGAAACAAAGTATAGGTTTTCATTATGTGTATAACTTGGAAATCTTAGCTCAAACAGCTGCACAACCTGTTTTCCCAGCACGGGGACCTTGAGTTCTATAAGATAAAGCCATAAACATGTGTATCCGAGTCTTCTATCAAAAGTTACAGCTATTTATATGAAGGTGTACAAAAACGCTTTATTTCGCCAAGACAGTGCGTTTCTCACTGTTACATGCATTTGAATGGGGAACTCGACCGAAACAAAGTATAGGTTTTCATTATGTGTATAACTTGAAAATCTTAGCTCAAACAGCTGCAAATCCTGTTTTCCCAGCAAGGGGACCTTGAGTTCTATAAGATAAAGCCATAAACATGTGTATTCGAGTCTTCTATCAAAAGTTACAGCTATTTATATGAAGGTGTACAAAAACGCTTTCTTTCGCCAAGACAGTGCGTTTCTCACTGTTACATGCATTTGAATGGGGAACTCGACCGAAACAAAGTATAGGTTTTCATTATGTGTATAACTTGAAAATCTTAGCTCAAACAGCTGCAAATCCTGTTTTCCCAGCACGGGGACCTTGAGTTCTATAAGATAAAGCCATAAACATGTTTGTCTGAGTCTTCTATCAAAAGTTACAGCTATTTATATGAAGTTGTACAAAAACGCTTTCTTTCGCCAAGACAGTGCGTTTCTCACTGTTACATGCATTTGAATGGGGAACTCGACCGAAACAAAGTATAGGTTTTCATTATGTGTATAACTTGGAAATCTTAGCTCAAACAGCTGCAAATCCTGTTTTCCCAGCACGGGGACCTTGAGTTCTATAAGATAAAGCCATAAACATGTTTGTCTGAGTCTTCTATCAAAAGTTACAGCTATTTATATGAAGGTGTACAAAAACGCTTTATTTCGGCAAGACAGTGCGTTTCTCACTGTTACATGCATTTGAATGGGGAACTCGACTGAAACAAAGTATAGGTTTTCATTATGTGTATAACTTGAAAATCTTAGCTCAAACAGCTGCAAATCCTGTTTTCCCAGCACGGGGACCTTGAGTTCTATAAGATAAAGCCATAAACATGTTTGTCTGAGTCTTCTATCAAAAGTTACAGCTATTTATATGAAGTTGTACAAAAACGCTTTCTTTCGCCAAGACAGTGCGTTTCTCACTGTTACATGCATTTGAATGGGGAACTCGACCGAAACAAAGTATAGGTTTTCATTATGTGTATAACTTGGAAATCTTAGCTCAAACAGCTGCAAATCCTGTTTTCCCAGCACGGGGACCTTGAGTTCTATAAGATAAAGCCATAAACATGTGTATCCGAGTCTTCTATCAAAAGTTACAGCTATTTATATGAAGGTGTACAAAAACGCTTTATTTCGGCAAGACAGTGCGTTTCTCACTGTTACATGCATTTGAATGGGGAACTCGACTGAAACAAAGTATAGGTTTTCATTATGTGTATAACTTGAAAATCTTAGCTCAAACAGCTGCAAAACCTGTTTTCCCAGCACGGGGACCTTGAGTTCTATAAGATAAAGCCATAAACATGTTTGTCTGAGTCTTCTATCAAAAGTTACAGCTATTTATATGAAGTTGTACAAAAACGCTTTCTTTCGCCAAGACAGTGCGTTTCTCACTGTTACATGCATTTGAATGGGGAACTCGACCAAAACAAAGTATAGGTTTTCATTATGTGTATAACTTGAAAATCTTAGCTCAAACAGCTGCAAAACCTGTTTTCCCAGCACGGGGACCTTGAGTTCTATAAGATAAAGCCATAAACATGTTTGTCTGAGTCTTCTATCAAAAGTTACAGCTATTTATATGAAGTTGTACAAAAACGCTTTCTTTCGCCAAGACAGTGCGTTTCTCACTGTTACATGCATTTGAATGGGGAACTCGACCAAAACAAAGTATAGGTTTTCATTATGTGTATAACTTGAAAATCTTAGCTCAAACAGCTGCAAATCCTGTTTTCCCAGCACGGGGACCTTGAGTTCTATAAGATAAAGCCATAAACATGTTTGTCTGAGTCTTCTATCAAAAGTTACAGCTATTTATATGAAGTTGTACAAAAACGCTTTCTTTCGCCAAGACAGTGCGTTTCTCACTGTTACATGCATTTGAATGGGGAACTCGACCGAAACAAAGTATAGGTTTTCATTATGTGTATAACTTGGAAATCTTAGCTCAAACAGCTGCAAATCCTGTTTTCCCAGCACGGGGACCTTGAGTTCTATAAGATAAAGCCATAAACATGTGTATCCGAGTCTTCTATCAAAAGTTACAGCTATTTATATGAAGGTGTACAAAAACGCTTTATTTCGGCAAGACAGTGCGTTTCTCACTGTTACATGCATTTGAATGGGGAACTCGACTGAAACAAAGTATAGGTTTTCATTATGTGTATAACTTGAAAATCTTAGCTCAAACAGCTGCAAAACCTGTTTTCCCAGCACGGGGACCTTGAGTTCTATAAGATAAAGCCATAAACATGTTTGTCTGAGTCTTCTATCAAAAGTTACAGCTATTTATATGAAGTTGTACAAAAACGCTTTCTTTCGCCAAGACAGTGCGTTTCTCACTGTTACATGCATTTGAATGGGGAACTCCACCAAAACAAAGTATAGGTTTTCATTATGTGTATAACTTGAAAATCTTAGCTCAAACAGCTGCAAATCCTGTTTTCCCAGCACGGGGACCTTGAGTTCTATAAGATAAAGCCATAAACATGTTTGTCTGAGTCTTCTATCAAAAGTTACAGCTATTTATATGAAGTTGTACAAAAACGCTTTCTTTCGCCAAGACAGTGCGTTTCTCACTGTTACATGCATTTGAATGGGGAACTCGACCGAAACAAAGTATAGGTTTTCATTATGTGTATAACTTGGAAATCTTAGCTCAAACAGCTGCAAATCCTGTTTTCCCAGCACGGGGACCTTGAGTTCTATAAGATAAAGCCATAAACATGTGTATCCGAGTCTTCTATCAAAAGTTACAGCTATTTATATGAAGGTGTACAAAAACGCTTTATTTCGGCAAGACAGTGCGTTTCTCACTGTTACATGCATTTGAATGGGGAACTCGACTGAAACAAAGTATAGGTTTTCATTATGTGTATAACTTGAAAATCTTAGCTCAAACAGCTGCAAAACCTGTTTTCCCAGCACGGGGACCTTGAGTTCTATAAGATAAAGCCATAAACATGTTTGTCTGAGTCTTCTATCAAAAGTTACAGCTATTTATATGAAGTTGTACAAAAACGCTTTCTTTCGCCAAGACAGTGCGTTTCTCACTGTTACATGCATTTGAATGGGGAACTCGACTGAAACAAAGTATAGGTTTTCATTATGTGTATAACTTGAAAATCTTAGCTCAAACAGCTGCAAATCCTGTTTTCCCAGCACGGGGACCTTGAGTTCTATAAGATAAAGCCATAAACATGTTTGTCTGAGTCTTCTATCAAAAGTTACAGCTATTTATATGAAGTTGTACAAAAACGCTTTCTTTCGCCAAGACAGTGCGTTTCTCACTGTTACATGCATTTGAATGGGGAACTCGACCGAAACAAAGTATAGGTTTTCATTATGTGTATAACTTGGAAATCTTAGCTCAAACAGCTGCAAATCCTGTTTTCCCAGCACGGGGACCTTGAGTTCTATAAGATAAAGCCATAAACATGTGTATCCGAGTCTTCTATCAAAAGTTACAGCTATTTATATGAAGGTGTACAAAAACGCTTTATTTCGGCAAGACAGTGCGTTTCTCACTGTTACATGCATTTGAATGGGGAACTCGACTGAAACAAAGTATAGGTTTTCATTATGTGTATAACTTGAAAATCTTAGCTCAAACAGCTGCAAAACCTGTTTTCCCAGCACGGGGACCTTGAGTTCTATAAGATAAAGCCATAAACATGTTTGTCTGAGTCTTCTATCAAAAGTTACAGCTATTTATATGAAGTTGTACAAAAACGCTTTCTTTCGCCAAGACAGTGCGTTTCTCACTGTTACATGCATTTGAATGGGGAACTCGACCAAAACAAAGTATAGGTTTTCATTATGTGTATAACTTGAAAATCTTAGCTCAAACAGCTGCAAATCCTGTTTTCCCAGCACGGGGACCTTGAGTTCTATAAGATAAAGCCATAAACATGTTTGTCTGAGTCTTCTATCAAAAGTTACAGCTATTTATATGAAGTTGTACAAAAACGCTTTCTTTCGCCAAGACAGTGCGTTTCTCACTGTTACATGCATTTGAATGGGGAACTCGACCGAAACAAAGTATAGGTTTTCATTATGTGTATAACTTGAAAATCTTAGCTCAAACAGCTGCAAATCCTGTTTTCCCAGCACGGGGACCTTGAGTTCTATAAGATAAAGCCATAAACATGTTTGTCTGAGTCTTCTATCAAAAGTTACAGCTATTTATATGAAGTTGTACAAAAACGCTTTCTTTCGCCAAGACAGTGCGTTTCTCACTGTTACATGCATTTGAATGGGGAACTCGACCGAAACAAAGTATAGGTTTTCATTATGTGTATAACTTGAAAATCTTAGCTCAAACAGCTGCAAATCCTGTTTTCCCAGCACGGGGACCTTGAGTTCTATAAGATAAAGCCATAAACATGTGTATCCGAGTCTTCTATCAAAAGTTACAGCTATTTATATGAAGGTGTACAAAAACGCTTTATTTCGCCAAGACAGTGCGTTTCTCACTGTTACATGCATTTGAATGGGGAACTCGACTGAAACAAAGTATAGGTTTTCATTATGTGTATAACTTGGAAATCTTAGCTCAAACAGCTGCACAACCTGTTTTCCCAGCACGGGGACCTTGAGTTCTATAAGATAAAGCCATAAACATGTGTATCCGAGTCTTCTATCAAAAGTTACAGCTATTTATATGAAGGTGTACAAAAACGCTTTATTTCGCCAAGACAGTGCGTTTCTCACTGTTACATGCATTTGAATGGGGAACTCGACCGAAACAAAGTATAGGTTTTCATTATGTGTATAACTTGAAAATCTTAGCTCAAACAGCTGCAAATCCTGTTTTCCCAGCAAGGGGACCTTGAGTTCTATAAGATAAAGCCATAAACATGTGTATTCGAGTCTTCTATCAAAAGTTACAGCTATTTATATGAAGGTGTACAAAAACGCTTTCTTTCGCCAAGACAGTGCGTTTCTCACTGTTACATGCATTTGAATGGGGAACTCGACCGAAACAAAGTATAGGTTTTCATTATGTGTATAACTTGAAAATCTTAGCTCAAACAGCTGCAAATCCTGTTTTCCCAGCACGGGGACCTTGAGTTCTATAAGATAAAGCCATAAACATGTTTGTCTGAGTCTTCTATCAAAAGTTACAGCTATTTATATGAAGTTGTACAAAAACGCTTTCTTTCGCCAAGACAGTGCGTTTCTCACTGTTACATGCATTTGAATGGGGAACTCGACCGAAACAAAGTATAGGTTTTCATTATGTGTATAACTTGGAAATCTTAGCTCAAACAGCTGCAAATCCTGTTTTCCCAGCACGGGGACCTTGAGTTCTATAAGATAAAGCCATAAACATGTTTGTCTGAGTCTTCTATCAAAAGTTACAGCTATTTATATGAAGTTGTACAAAAACGCTTTCTTTCGCCAAGACAGTGCGTTTCTCACTGTTACATGCATTTGAATGGGGAACTCGACCGAAACAAAGTATAGGTTTTCATTATGTGTATAACTTGGAAATCTTAGCTCAAACAGCTGCACAACCTGTTTTCCCAGCACGGAGACCTTGAGTTCTATAAGATAAAGCCATAAACATGTGTATCCGAGTCTTCTATCAAAAGTTACAGCTATTTATATGAAGGTGTACAAAAACGCTTTATTTCGGCAAGACAGTGCGTTTCTCACTGTTACATGCATTTGAATGGGGAACTCGACTGAAACAAAGTATAGGTTTTCATTATGTGTATAACTTGAAAATCTTAGCTCAAACAGCTGCAAATCCTGTTTTCCCAGCACGGGGACCTTGAGTTCTATAAGATAAAGCCATAAACATGTTTGTCTGAGTCTTCTATCAAAAGTTACAGCTATTTATATGAAGGTGTACAAAAACGCTTTATTTCGCCAAGACAGTGCGTTTCTCACTGTTACATGCATTTGAATGGGGAACTCGACCGAAACAAAGTATAGGTTTTCATTATGTGTATAACTTGGAAATCTTAGCTCAAACAGCTGCACAACCTGTTTTCCCAGCACGGGGACCTTGAGTTCTATAAGATAAAGCCATAAACATGTGTATCCGAGTCTTCTATCAAAAGTTACAGCTATTTATATGAAGGTGTACAAAAACGCTTTATTTCGCCAAGACAGTGCGTTTCTCACTGTTACATGCATTTGAATGGGGAACTCGACCGAAACAAAGTATAGGTTTTCATTATGTGTATAACTTGAAAATCTTAGCTCAAACAGCTGCAAATCCTGTTTTCCCAGCAAGGGGACCTTGAGTTCTATAAGATAAAGCCATAAACATGTGTATTCGAGTCTTCTATCAAAAGTTACAGCTATTTATATGAAGGTGTACAAAAACGCTTTATTTCGCCAAGACAGTGCGTTTCTCACTGTTACATGCATTTGAATGGGGAACTCGACCGAAACAAAGTATAGGTTTTCATTATGTGTATAACTTGAAAATCTTAGCTCAAACAGCTGCAAATCCTGTTTTCCCAGCACGGGGACCTTGAGTTCTATAAGATAAAGCCATAAACATGTTTGTCTGAGTCTTCTATCAAAAGTTACAGCTATTTATATGAAGTTGTACAAAAACGCTTTCTTTCGCCAAGACAGTGCGTTTCTCACTGTTACATGCATTTGAATGGGGAACTCGACCGAAACAAAGTATAGGTTTTCATTATGTGTATAACTTGGAAATCTTAGCTCAAACAGCTGCAAATCCTGTTTTCCCAGCACGGGGACCTTGAGTTCTATAAGATAAAGCCATAAACATGTTTGTCTGAGTCTTCTATCAAAAGTTACAGCTATTTATATGAAGTTGTACAAAAACGCTTTCTTTCGCCAAGACAGTGCGTTTCTCACTGTTACATGCATTTGAATGGGGAACTCGACCGAAACAAAGTATAGGTTTTCATTATGTGTATAACTTGGAAATCTTAGCTCAAACAGCTGCACAACCTGTTTTCCCAGCACGGAGACCTTGAGTTCTATAAGATAAAGCCATAAACATGTGTATCCGAGTCTTCTATCAAAAGTTACAGCTATTTATATGAAGGTGTACAAAAACGCTTTATTTCGGCAAGACAGTGCGTTTCTCACTGTTACATGCATTTGAATGGGGAACTCGACTGAAACAAAGTATAGGTTTTCATTATGTGTATAACTTGAAAATCTTAGCTCAAACAGCTGCAAATCCTGTTTTCCCAGCACGGGGACCTTGAGTTCTATAAGATAAAGCCATAAACATGTTTGTCTGAGTCTTCTATCAAAAGTTACAGCTATTTATATGAAGTTGTACAAAAACGCTTTATTTCGCCAAGACAGTGCGTTTCTCACTGTTACATGCATTTGAATGGGAAACTCACCTGAAACAAAGTATAGGTTTTCATTATGTGTATAACTTGGAAATCTTAGCTCAAACAGCTGCACAACCTGTTTTCCCAGCACGGGGACCTTGAGTTCTATAAGATAAAGCCATAAACATGTGTATCCGAGTCTTCTATCAAAAGTTACAGCTATTTATATGAAGGTGTACAAAAACGCTTTATTTCGCCAAGACAGTGCGTTTCTCACTGTTACATGCATTTGAATGGGGAACTCGACCGAAACAAAGTATAGGTTTTCATTATGTGTATAACTTGAAAATCTTAGCTCAAACAGCTGCAAATCCTGTTTTCCCAGCACGGGGACCTTGAGTTCTATAAGATAAAGCCATAAACATGTGTATTCGAGTCTTCTATCAAAAGTTACAGCTATTTATATGAAGTTGTACAAAAACGCTTTCTTTCGCCAAGACAGTGCGTTTCTCACTGTTACATGCATTTGAATGGGGAACTCGACCGAAACAAAGTATAGGTTTTCATTATGTGTATAACTTGAAAATCTTAGCTCAAACAGCTGCAAATCCTGTTTTCCCAGCACGGGGACCTTGAGTTCTATAAGATAAAGCCATAAACATGTGTATCCGAGTCTTCTATCAAAAGTTACAGCTATTTATATGAAGGTGTACAAAAACGCTTTATTTCGCCAAGACAGTGCGTTTCTCACTGTTACATGCATTTGAATGGGAAACTCACCTGAAACAAAGTATAGGTTTTCATTATGTGTATAACTTGGAAATCTTAGCTCAAACAGCTGCACAACCTGTTTTCCCAGCACGGGGACCTTGAGTTCTATAAGATAAAGCCATAAACATGTGTATCCGAGTCTTCTATCAAAAGTTACAGCTATTTATATGAAGGTGTACAAAAACGCTTTATTTCGCCAAGACAGTGCGTTTCTCACTGTTACATGCATTTGAATGGGGAACTCGACCGAAACAAAGTATAGGTTTTCATTATGTGTATAACTTGAAAATCTTAGCTCAAACAGCTGCAAATCCTGTTTTCCCAGCACGGGGACCTTGAGTTCTATAAGATAAAGCCATAAACATGTTTGTCTGAGTCTTCTATCAAAAGTTACAGCTATTTATATGAAGTTGTACAAAAACGCTTTCTTTCGCCAAGACAGTGCGTTTCTCACTGTTACATGCATTTGAATGGGGAACTCGACCGAAACAAAGTATAGGTTTTCATTATGTGTATAACTTGGAAATCTTAGCTCAAACAGCTGCAAATCCTGTTTTCCCAGCACGGGGACCTTGAGTTCTATAAGATAAAGCCATAAACATGTTTGTCTGAGTCTTCTATCAAAAGTTACAGCTATTTATATGAAGTTGTACAAAAACGCTTTCTTTCGCCAAGACAGTGCGTTTCTCACTGTTACATGCATTTGAATGGGGAACTCGACCGAAACAAAGTATAGGTTTTCATTATGTGTATAACTTGGAAATCTTAGCTCAAACAGCTGCACAACCTGTTTTCCCAGCACGGGGACCTTGAGTTCTATAAGATAAAGCCATAAACATGTGTATCCGAGTCTTCTATCAAAAGTTACAGCTATTTATATGAAGGTGTACAAAAACGCTTTATTTCGGCAAGACAGTGCGTTTCTCACTGTTACATGCATTTGAATGGGGAACTCGACTGAAACAAAGTATAGGTTTTCATTATGTGTATAACTTGAAAATCTTAGCTCAAACAGCTGCAAATCCTGTTTTCCCAGCACGGGGACCTTGAGTTCTATAAGATAAAGCCATAAACATGTTTGTCTGAGTCTTCTATCAAAAGTTACAGCTATTTATATGAAGGTGTACAAAAACGCTTTATTTCGCCAAGACAGTGCGTTTCTCACTGTTACATGCATTTGAATGGGGAACTCGACCGAAACAAAGTATAGGTTTTCATTATGTGTATAACTTGGAAATCTTAGCTCAAACAGCTGCACAACCTGTTTTCCCAGCACGGGGACCTTGAGTTCTATAAGATAAAGCCATAAACATGTGTATCCGAGTCTTCTATCAAAAGTTACAGCTATTTATATGAAGGTGTACAAAAACGCTTTATTTCGCCAAGACAGTGCGTTTCTCACTGTTACATGCATTTGAATGGGGAACTCGACCGAAACAAAGTATAGGTTTTCATTATGTGTATAACTTGAAAATCTTAGCTCAAACAGCTGCAAATCCTGTTTTCCCAGCAAGGGGACCTTGAGTTCTATAAGATAAAGCCATAAACATGTGTATTCGAGTCTTCTATCAAAAGTTACAGCTATTTATATGAAGGTGTACAAAAACGCTTTATTTCGCCAAGACAGTGCGTTTCTCACTGTTACATGCATTTGAATGGGGAACTCGACCGAAACAAAGTATAGGTTTTCATTATGTGTATAACTTGAAAATCTTAGCTCAAACAGCTGCAAATCCTGTTTTCCCAGCACGGGGACCTTGAGTTCTATAAGATAAAGCCATAAACATGTTTGTCTGAGTCTTCTATCAAAAGTTACAGCTATTTATATGAAGTTGTACAAAAACGCTTTCTTTCGCCAAGACAGTGCGTTTCTCACTGTTACATGCATTTGAATGGGGAACTCGACCGAAACAAAGTATAGGTTTTCATTATGTGTATAACTTGGAAATCTTAGCTCAAACAGCTGCAAATCCTGTTTTCCCAGCACGGGGACCTTGAGTTCTATAAGATAAAGCCATAAACATGTTTGTCTGAGTCTTCTATCAAAAGTTACAGCTATTTATATGAAGTTGTACAAAAACGCTTTCTTTCGCCAAGACAGTGCGTTTCTCACTGTTACATGCATTTGAATGGGGAACTCGACCGAAACAAAGTATAGGTTTTCATTATGTGTATAACTTGGAAATCTTAGCTCAAACAGCTGCAAATCCTGTTTTCCCAGCACGGAGACCTTGAGTTCTATAAGATAAAGCCATAAACATGTGTATCCGAGTCTTCTATCAAAAGTTACAGCTATTTATATGAAGGTGTACAAAAACGCTTTATTTCGGCAAGACAGTGCGTTTCTCACTGTTACATGCATTTGAATGGGGAACTCGACTGAAACAAAGTATAGGTTTTCATTATGTGTATAACTTGAAAATCTTAGCTCAAACAGCTGCAAATCCTGTTTTCCCAGCACGGGGACCTTGAGTTCTATAAGATAAAGCCATAAACATGTTTGTCTGAGTCTTCTATCAAAAGTTACAGCTATTTATATGAAGTTGTACAAAAACGCTTTCTTTCGCCAAGACAGTGCGTTTCTCACTGTTACATGCATTTGAATGGGGAACTCGACCGAAACAAAGTATAGGTTTTCATTATGTGTATAACTTGGAAATCTTAGCTCAAACAGCTGCAAATCCTGTTTTCCCAGCACGGGGACCTTGAGTTCTATAAGATAAAGCCATAAACATGTTTGTCTGAGTCTTCTATCAAAAGTTACAGCTATTTATATGAAGTTGTACAAAAACGCTTTCTTTCGCCAAGACAGTGCGTTTCTCACTGTTACATGCATTTGAATGGGGAACTCGACCGAAACAAAGTATAGGTTTTCATTATGTGTATAACTTGGAAATCTTAGCTCAAACAGCTGCACAACCTGTTTTCCCAGCACGGAGACCTTGAGTTCTATAAGATAAAGCCATAAACATGTGTATCCGAGTCTTCTATCAAAAGTTACAGCTATTTATATGAAGGTGTACAAAAACGCTTTATTTCGGCAAGACAGTGCGTTTCTCACTGTTACATGCATTTGAATGGGGAACTCGACTGAAACAAAGTATAGGTTTTCATTATGTGTATAACTTGAAAATCTTAGCTCAAACAGCTGCAAATCCTGTTTTCCCAGCACGGGGACCTTGAGTTCTATAAGATAAAGCCATAAACATGTTTGTCTGAGTCTTCTATCAAAAGTTACAGCTATTTATATGAAGGTGTACAAAAACGCTTTATTTCGCCAAGACAGTGCGTTTCTCACTGTTACATGCATTTGAATGGGGAACTCGACCGAAACAAAGTATAGGTTTTCATTATGTGTATAACTTGGAAATCTTAGCTCAAACAGCTGCACAACCTGTTTTCCCAGCACGGGGACCTTGAGTTCTATAAGATAAAGCCATAAACATGTGTATCCGAGTCTTCTATCAAAAGTTACAGCTATTTATATGAAGGTGTACAAAAACGCTTTATTTCGCCAAGACAGTGCGTTTCTCACTGTTACATGCATTTGAATGGGGAACTCGACCGAAACAAAGTATAGGTTTTCATTATGTGTATAACTTGAAAATCTTAGCTCAAACAGCTGCAAATCCTGTTTTCCCAGCAAGGGGACCTTGAGTTCTATAAGATAAAGCCATAAACATGTGTATTCGAGTCTTCTATCAAAAGTTACAGCTATTTATATGAAGGTGTACAAAAACGCTTTATTTCGCCAAGACAGTGCGTTTCTCACTGTTACATGCATTTGAATGGGGAACTCGACCGAAACAAAGTATAGGTTTTCATTATGTGTATAACTTGAAAATCTTAGCTCAAACAGCTGCAAATCCTGTTTTCCCAGCACGGGGACCTTGAGTTCTATAAGATAAAGCCATAAACATGTTTGTCTGAGTCTTCTATCAAAAGTTACAGCTATTTATATGAAGTTGTACAAAAACGCTTTCTTTCGCCAAGACAGTGCGTTTCTCACTGTTACATGCATTTGAATGGGGAACTCGACCGAAACAAAGTATAGGTTTTCATTATGTGTATAACTTGGAAATCTTAGCTCAAACAGCTGCAAATCCTGTTTTCCCAGCACGGGGACCTTGAGTTCTATAAGATAAAGCCATAAACATGTTTGTCTGAGTCTTCTATCAAAAGTTACAGCTATTTATATGAAGTTGTACAAAAACGCTTTCTTTCGCCAAGACAGTGCGTTTCTCACTGTTACATGCATTTGAATGGGGAACTCGACCGAAACAAAGTATAGGTTTTCATTATGTGTATAACTTGGAAATCTTAGCTCAAACAGCTGCACAACCTGTTTTCCCAGCACGGAGACCTTGAGTTCTATAAGATAAAGCCATAAACATGTGTATCCGAGTCTTCTATCAAAAGTTACAGCTATTTATATGAAGTTGTACAAAAACGCTTTCTTTCGCCAAGACAGTGCGTTTCTCACTGTTACATGCATTTGAATGGGGAACTCGACCGAAACAAAGTATAGGTTTTCATTATGTGTATAACTTGGAAATCTTAGCTCAAACAGCTGCACAACCTGTTTTCCCAGCACGGAGACCTTGAGTTCTATAAGATAAAGCCATAAACATGTGTATCCGAGTCTTCTATCAAAAGTTACAGCTATTTATATGAAGGTGTACAAAAACGCTTTATTTCGGCAAGACAGTGCGTTTCTCACTGTTACATGCATTTGAATGGGGAACTCGACTGAAACAAAGTATAGGTTTTCATTATGTGTATAACTTGAAAATCTTAGCTCAAACAGCTGCAAATCCTGTTTTCCCAGCACGGGGACCTTGAGTTCTATAAGATAAAGCCATAAACATGTTTGTCTGAGTCTTCTATCAAAAGTTACAGCTATTTATATGAAGGTGTACAAAAACGCTTTATTTCGCCAAGACAGTGCGTTTCTCACTGTTACATGCATTTGAATGGGGAACTCGACCGAAACAAAGTATAGGTTTTCATTATGTGTATAACTTGGAAATCTTAGCTCAAACAGCTGCACAACCTGTTTTCCCAGCACGGGGACCTTGAGTTCTATAAGATAAAGCCATAAACATGTGTATCCGAGTCTTCTATCAAAAGTTACAGCTATTTATATGAAGGTGTACAAAAACGCTTTATTTCGCCAAGACAGTGCGTTTCTCACTGTTACATGCATTTGAATGGGGAACTCGACCGAAACAAAGTATAGGTTTTCATTATGTGTATAACTTGAAAATCTTAGCTCAAACAGCTGCAAATCCTGTTTTCCCAGCAAGGGGACCTTGAGTTCTATAAGATAAAGCCATAAACATGTGTATTCGAGTCTTCTATCAAAAGTTACAGCTATTTATATGAAGGTGTACAAAAACGCTTTATTTCGCCAAGACAGTGCGTTTCTCACTGTTACATGCATTTGAATGGGGAACTCGACCGAAACAAAGTATAGGTTTTCATTATGTGTATAACTTGAAAATCTTAGCTCAAACAGCTGCAAATCCTGTTTTCCCAGCACGGGGACCTTGAGTTCTATAAGATAAAGCCATAAACATGTTTGTCTGAGTCTTCTATCAAAAGTTACAGCTATTTATATGAAGTTGTACAAAAACGCTTTCTTTCGCCAAGACAGTGCGTTTCTCACTGTTACATGCATTTGAATGGGGAACTCGACCGAAACAAAGTATAGGTTTTCATTATGTGTATAACTTGGAAATCTTAGCTCAAACAGCTGCAAATCCTGTTTTCCCAGCACGGGGACCTTGAGTTCTATAAGATAAAGCCATAAACATGTTTGTCTGAGTCTTCTATCAAAAGTTACAGCTATTTATATGAAGTTGTACAAAAACGCTTTCTTTCGCCAAGACAGTGCGTTTCTCACTGTTACATGCATTTGAATGGGGAACTCGACCGAAACAAAGTATAGGTTTTCATTATGTGTATAACTTGGAAATCTTAGCTCAAACAGCTGCAAATCCTGTTTTCCCAGCACGGAGACCTTGAGTTCTATAAGATAAAGCCATAAACATGTGTATCCGAGTCTTCTATCAAAAGTTACAGCTATTTATATGAAGGTGTACAAAAACGCTTTATTTCGGCAAGACAGTGCGTTTCTCACTGTTACATGCATTTGAATGGGGAACTCGACTGAAACAAAGTATAGGTTTTCATTATGTGTATAACTTGAAAATCTTAGCTCAAACAGCTGCAAATCCTGTTTTCCCAGCACGGGGACCTTGAGTTCTATAAGATAAAGCCATAAACATGTTTGTCTGAGTCTTCTATCAAAAGTTACAGCTATTTATATGAAGTTGTACAAAAACGCTTTCTTTCGCCAAGACAGTGCGTTTCTCACTGTTACATGCATTTGAATGGGGAACTCGACCGAAACAAAGTATAGGTTTTCATTATGTGTATAACTTGGAAATCTTAGCTCAAACAGCTGCAAATCCTGTTTTCCCAGCACGGGGACCTTGAGTTCTATAAGATAAAGCCATAAACATGTTTGTCTGAGTCTTCTATCAAAAGTTACAGCTATTTATATGAAGTTGTACAAAAACGCTTTCTTTCGCCAAGACAGTGCGTTTCTCACTGTTACATGCATTTGAATGGGGAACTCGACCGAAACAAAGTATAGGTTTTCATTATGTGTATAACTTGGAAATCTTAGCTCAAACAGCTGCACAACCTGTTTTCCCAGCACGGAGACCTTGAGTTCTATAAGATAAAGCCATAAACATGTGTATCCGAGTCTTCTATCAAAAGTTACAGCTATTTATATGAAGGTGTACAAAAACGCTTTATTTCGGCAAGACAGTGCGTTTCTCACTGTTACATGCATTTGAATGGGGAACTCGACTGAAACAAAGTATAGGTTTTCATTATGTGTATAACTTGAAAATCTTAGCTCAAACAGCTGCAAATCCTGTTTTCCCAGCACGGGGACCTTGAGTTCTATAAGATAAAGCCATAAACATGTTTGTCTGAGTCTTCTATCAAAAGTTACAGCTATTTATATGAAGGTGTACAAAAACGCTTTATTTCGCCAAGACAGTGCGTTTCTCACTGTTACATGCATTTGAATGGGGAACTCGACCGAAACAAAGTATAGGTTTTCATTATGTGTATAACTTGGAAATCTTAGCTCAAACAGCTGCACAACCTGTTTTCCCAGCACGGGGACCTTGAGTTCTATAAGATAAAGCCATAAACATGTGTATCCGAGTCTTCTATCAAAAGTTACAGCTATTTATATGAAGGTGTACAAAAACGCTTTATTTCGCCAAGACAGTGCGTTTCTCACTGTTACATGCATTTGAATGGGGAACTCGACCGAAACAAAGTATAGGTTTTCATTATGTGTATAACTTGAAAATCTTAGCTCAAACAGCTGCAAATCCTGTTTTCCCAGCAAGGGGACCTTGAGTTCTATAAGATAAAGCCATAAACATGTGTATTCGAGTCTTCTATCAAAAGTTACAGCTATTTATATGAAGGTGTACAAAAACGCTTTATTTCGCCAAGACAGTGCGTTTCTCACTGTTACATGCATTTGAATGGGGAACTCGACCGAAACAAAGTATAGGTTTTCATTATGTGTATAACTTGAAAATCTTAGCTCAAACAGCTGCAAATCCTGTTTTCCCAGCACGGGGACCTTGAGTTCTATAAGATAAAGCCATAAACATGTTTGTCTGAGTCTTCTATCAAAAGTTACAGCTATTTATATGAAGTTGTACAAAAACGCTTTCTTTCGCCAAGACAGTGCGTTTCTCACTGTTACATGCATTTGAATGGGGAACTCGACCGAAACAAAGTATAGGTTTTCATTATGTGTATAACTTGGAAATCTTAGCTCAAACAGCTGCAAATCCTGTTTTCCCAGCACGGGGACCTTGAGTTCTATAAGATAAAGCCATAAACATGTTTGTCTGAGTCTTCTATCAAAAGTTACAGCTATTTATATGAAGTTGTACAAAAACGCTTTCTTTCGCCAAGACAGTGCGTTTCTCACTGTTACATGCATTTGAATGGGGAACTCGACCGAAACAAAGTATAGGTTTTCATTATGTGTATAACTTGGAAATCTTAGCTCAAACAGCTGCACAACCTGTTTTCCCAGCACGGAGACCTTGAGTTCTATAAGATAAAGCCATAAACATGTGTATCCGAGTCTTCTATCAAAAGTTACAGCTATTTATATGAAGGTGTACAAAAACGCTTTATTTCGGCAAGACAGTGCGTTTCTCACTGTTACATGCATTTGAATGGGGAACTCGACTGAAACAAAGTATAGGTTTTCATTATGTGTATAACTTGAAAATCTTAGCTCAAACAGCTGCAAATCCTGTTTTCCCAGCACGGGGACCTTGAGTTCTATAAGATAAAGCCATAAACATGTTTGTCTGAGTCTTCTATCAAAAGTTACAGCTATTTATATGAAGTTGTACAAAAACGCTTTATTTCGCCAAGACAGTGCGTTTCTCACTGTTACATGCATTTGAATGGGAAACTCACCTGAAACAAAGTATAGGTTTTCATTATGTGTATAACTTGGAAATCTTAGCTCAAACAGCTGCACAACCTGTTTTCCCAGCACGGGGACCTTGAGTTCTATAAGATAAAGCCATAAACATGTGTATCCGAGTCTTCTATCAAAAGTTACAGCTATTTATATGAAGGTGTACAAAAACGCTTTATTTCGCCAAGACAGTGCGTTTCTCACTGTTACATGCATTTGAATGGGGAACTCGACCGAAACAAAGTATAGGTTTTCATTATGTGTATAACTTGAAAATCTTAGCTCAAACAGCTGCAAATCCTGTTTTCCCAGCACGGGGACCTTGAGTTCTATAAGATAAAGCCATAAACATGTGTATTCGAGTCTTCTATCAAAAGTTACAGCTATTTATATGAAGTTGTACAAAAACGCTTTCTTTCGCCAAGACAGTGCGTTTCTCACTGTTACATGCATTTGAATGGGGAACTCGACCGAAACAAAGTATAGGTTTTCATTATGTGTATAACTTGAAAATCTTAGCTCAAACAGCTGCAAATCCTGTTTTCCCAGCACGGGGACCTTGAGTTCTATAAGATAAAGCCATAAACATGTGTATCCGAGTCTTCTATCAAAAGTTACAGCTATTTATATGAAGGTGTACAAAAACGCTTTATTTCGCCAAGACAGTGCGTTTCTCACTGTTACATGCATTTGAATGGGAAACTCACCTGAAACAAAGTATAGGTTTTCATTATGTGTATAACTTGGAAATCTTAGCTCAAACAGCTGCACAACCTGTTTTCCCAGCACGGGGACCTTGAGTTCTATAAGATAAAGCCATAAACATGTGTATCCGAGTCTTCTATCAAAAGTTACAGCTATTTATATGAAGGTGTACAAAAACGCTTTATTTCGCCAAGACAGTGCGTTTCTCACTGTTACATGCATTTGAATGGGGAACTCGACCGAAACAAAGTATAGGTTTTCATTATGTGTATAACTTGAAAATCTTAGCTCAAACAGCTGCAAATCCTGTTTTCCCAGCACGGGGACCTTGAGTTCTATAAGATAAAGCCATAAACATGTTTGTCTGAGTCTTCTATCAAAAGTTACAGCTATTTATATGAAGTTGTACAAAAACGCTTTCTTTCGCCAAGACAGTGCGTTTCTCACTGTTACATGCATTTGAATGGGGAACTCGACCGAAACAAAGTATAGGTTTTCATTATGTGTATAACTTGGAAATCTTAGCTCAAACAGCTGCAAATCCTGTTTTCCCAGCACGGGGACCTTGAGTTCTATAAGATAAAGCCATAAACATGTTTGTCTGAGTCTTCTATCAAAAGTTACAGCTATTTATATGAAGTTGTACAAAAACGCTTTCTTTCGCCAAGACAGTGCGTTTCTCACTGTTACATGCATTTGAATGGGGAACTCGACCGAAACAAAGTATAGGTTTTCATTATGTGTATAACTTGGAAATCTTAGCTCAAACAGCTGCACAACCTGTTTTCCCAGCACGGAGACCTTGAGTTCTATAAGATAAAGCCATAAACATGTGTATCCGAGTCTTCTATCAAAAGTTACAGCTATTTATATGAAGGTGTACAAAAACGCTTTATTTCGGCAAGACAGTGCGTTTCTCACTGTTACATGCATTTGAATGGGGAACTCGACTGAAACAAAGTATAGGTTTTCATTATGTGTATAACTTGAAAATCTTAGCTCAAACAGCTGCAAATCCTGTTTTCCCAGCACGGGGACCTTGAGTTCTATAAGATAAAGCCATAAACATGTTTGTCTGAGTCTTCTATCAAAAGTTACAGCTATTTATATGAAGGTGTACAAAAACGCTTTATTTCGCCAAGACAGTGCGTTTCTCACTGTTACATGCATTTGAATGGGGAACTCGACCGAAACAAAGTATAGGTTTTCATTATGTGTATAACTTGGAAATCTTAGCTCAAACAGCTGCACAACCTGTTTTCCCAGCACGAGGACCTTGAGTTCTATAAGATAAAGCCATAAACATGTGTATCCGAGTCTTCTATCAAAAGTTACAGCTATTTATATGAAGGTGTACAAAAACGCTTTATTTCGCCAAGACAGTGCGTTTCTCACTGTTACATGCATTTGAATGGGGAACTCGACCGAAACAAAGTATAGGTTTTCATTATGTGTATAACTTGAAAATCTTAGCTCAAACAGCTGCAAATCCTGTTTTCCCAGCAAGGGGACCTTGAGTTCTATAAGATAAAGCCATAAACATGTGTATTCGAGTCTTCTATCAAAAGTTACAGCTATTTATATGAAGGTGTACAAAAACGCTTTATTTCGCCAAGACAGTGCGTTTCTCACTGTTACATGCATTTGAATGGGGAACTCGACCGAAACAAAGTATAGGTTTTCATTATGTGTATAACTTGAAAATCTTAGCTCAAACAGCTGCAAATCCTGTTTTCCCAGCACGGGGACCTTGAGTTCTATAAGATAAAGCCATAAACATGTTTGTCTGAGTCTTCTATCAAAAGTTACAGCTATTTATATGAAGTTGTACAAAAACGCTTTCTTTCGCCAAGACAGTGCGTTTCTCACTGTTACATGCATTTGAATGGGGAACTCGACCGAAACAAAGTATAGGTTTTCATTATGTGTATAACTTGGAAATCTTAGCTCAAACAGCTGCAAATCCTGTTTTCCCAGCACGGGGACCTTGAGTTCTATAAGATAAAGCCATAAACATGTTTGTCTGAGTCTTCTATCAAAAGTTACAGCTATTTATATGAAGTTGTACAAAAACGCTTTCTTTCGCCAAGACAGTGCGTTTCTCACTGTTACATGCATTTGAATGGGGAACTCGACCGAAACAAAGTATAGGTTTTCATTATGTGTATAACTTGGAAATCTTAGCTCAAACAGCTGCACAACCTGTTTTCCCAGCACGGAGACCTTGAGTTCTATAAGATAAAGCCATAAACATGTGTATCCGAGTCTTCTATCAAAAGTTACAGCTATTTATATGAAGGTGTACAAAAACGCTTTATTTCGGCAAGACAGTGCGTTTCTCACTGTTACATGCATTTGAATGGGGAACTCGACTGAAACAAAGTATAGGTTTTCATTATGTGTATAACTTGAAAATCTTAGCTCAAACAGCTGCAAATCCTGTTTTCCCAGCACGGGGACCTTGAGTTCTATAAGATAAAGCCATAAACATGTTTGTCTGAGTCTTCTATCAAAAGTTACAGCTATTTATATGAAGTTGTACAAAAACGCTTTATTTCGCCAAGACAGTGCGTTTCTCACTGTTACATGCATTTGAATGGGAAACTCACCTGAAACAAAGTATAGGTTTTCATTATGTGTATAACTTGGAAATCTTAGCTCAAACAGCTGCACAACCTGTTTTCCCAGCACGGGGACCTTGAGTTCTATAAGATAAAGCCATAAACATGTGTATCCGAGTCTTCTATCAAAAGTTACAGCTATTTATATGAAGGTGTACAAAAACGCTTTCTTTCGCCAAGACAGTGCGTTTCTCACTGTTACATGCATTTGAATGGGGAACTCGACCGAAACAAAGTATAGGTTTTCATTATGTGTATAACTTGGAAATCTTAGCTCAAACAGCTGCAAATCCTGTTTTCCCAGCACGGGGACCTTGAGTTCTATAAGATAAAGCCATAAACATGTGTATTCGAGTCTTCTATCAAAAGTTACAGCTATTTATATGAAGTTGTACAAAAACGCTTTCTTTCGCCAAGACAGTGCGTTTCTCACTGTTACATGCATTTGAATGGGGAACTCGACCGAAACAAAGTATAGGTTTTCATTATGTGTATAACTTGAAAATCTTAGCTCAAACAGCTGCAAATCCTGTTTTCCCAGCACGGGGACCTTGAGTTCTATAAGATAAAGCCATAAACATGTGTATCCGAGTCTTCTATCAAAAGTTACAGCTATTTATATGAAGGTGTACAAAAACGCTTTATTTCGCCAAGACAGTGCGTTTCTCACTGTTACATGCATTTGAATGGGAAACTCACCTGAAACAAAGTATAGGTTTTCATTATGTGTATAACTTGGAAATCTTAGCTCAAACAGCTGCACAACCTGTTTTCCCAGCACGGGGACCTTGAGTTCTATAAGATAAAGCCATAAACATGTGTATCCGAGTCTTCTATCAAAAGTTACAGCTATTTATATGAAGGTGTACAAAAACGCTTTATTTCGCCAAGACAGTGCGTTTCTCACTGTTACATGCATTTGAATGGGGAACTCGACCGAAACAAAGTATAGGTTTTCATTATGTGTATAACTTGAAAATCTTAGCTCAAACAGCTGCAAATCCTGTTTTCCCAGCAAGGGGACCTTGAGTTCTATAAGATAAAGCCATAAACATGTGTATTCGAGTCTTCTATCAAAAGTTACAGCTATTTATATGAAGTTGTACAAAAACGCTTTCTTTCGCCAAGACAGTGCGTTTCTCACTGTTACATGCATTTGAATGGGGAACTCGACCGAAACAAAGTATAGGTTTTCATTATGTGTATAACTTGGAAATCTTAGCTCAAACAGCTGCACAACCTGTTTTCCCAGCACGGGGACCTTGAGTTCTATAAGATAAAGCCATAAACATGTGTATCCGAGTCTTCTATCAAAAGTTACAGCTATTTATATGAAGGTGTACAAAAACGCTTTATTTCGCCAAGACAGTGCGTTTCTCACTGTTACATGCATTTGAATGGGAAACTCACCTGAAACAAAGTATAGGTTTTCATTATGTGTATAACTTGGAAATCTTAGCTCAAACAGCTGCACAACCTGTTTTCCCAGCACGGGGACCTTGAGTTCTATAAGATAAAGCCATAAACATGTGTATCCGAGTCTTCTATCAAAAGTTACAGCTATTTATATGAAGGTGTACAAAAACGCTTTATTTCGCCAAGACAGTGCGTTTCTCACTGTTACATGCATTTGAATGGGGAACTCGACCGAAACAAAGTATAGGTTTTCATTATGTGTATAACTTGAAAATCTTAGCTCAAACAGCTGCAAATCCTGTTTTCCCAGCACGGGGACCTTGAGTTCTATAAGATAAAGCCATAAACATGTGTATCCGAGTCTTCTATCAAAAGTTACAGCTATTTATATGAAGGTGTACAAAAACGCTTTATTTCGCCAAGACAGTGCGTTTCTCACTGTTACATGCATTTGAATGGGAAACTCACCTGAAACAAAGTATAGGTTTTCATTATGTGTATAACTTGGAAATCTTAGCTCAAACAGCTGCACAACCTGTTTTCCCAGCACGGGGACCTTGAGTTCTATAAGATAAAGCCATAAACATGTGTATCCGAGTCTTCTATCAAAAGTTACAGCTATTTATATGAAGGTGTACAAAAACGCTTTATTTCGCCAAGACAGTGCGTTTCTCACTGTTACATGCATTTGAATGGGGAACTCGACCGAAACAAAGTATAGGTTTTCATTATGTGTATAACTTGAAAATCTTAGCTCAAACAGCTGCAAATCCTGTTTTCCCAGCAAGGGGACCTTGAGTTCTATAAGATAAAGCCATAAACATGTGTATTCGAGTCTTCTATCAAAAGTTACAGCTATTTATATGAAGTTGTACAAAAACGCTTTCTTTCGCCAAGACAGTGCGTTTCTCACTGTTACATGCATTTGAATGGGGAACTCGACCGAAACAAAGTATAGGTTTTCATTATGTGTATAACTTGGAAATCTTAGCTCAAACAGCTGCAAATCCTGTTTTCCCAGCACGGGGACCTTGAGTTCTATAAGATAAAGCCATAAACATGTGTATCCGAGTCTTCTATCAAAAGTTACAGCTATTTATATGAAGGTGTACAAAAACGCTTTATTTCGGCAAGACAGTGCGTTTCTCACTGTTACATGCATTTGAATGGGGAACTCGACTGAAACAAAGTATAGGTTTTCATTATGTGTATAACTTGAAAATCTTAGCTCAAACAGCTGCAAAACCTGTTTTCCCAGCACGGGGACCTTGAGTTCTATAAGATAAAGCCATAAACATGTTTGTCTGAGTCTTCTATCAAAAGTTACAGCTATTTATATGAAGTTGTACAAAAACGCTTTCTTTCGCCAAGACAGTGCGTTTCTCACTGTTACATGCATTTGAATGGGGAACTCGACCAAAACAAAGTATAGGTTTTCATTATGTGTATAACTTGAAAATCTTAGCTCAAACAGCTGCAAATCCTGTTTTCCCAGCACGGGGACCTTGAGTTCTATAAGATAAAGCCATAAACATGTTTGTCTGAGTCTTCTATCAAAAGTTACAGCTATTTATATGAAGTTGTACAAAAACGCTTTCTTTCGCCAAGACAGTGCGTTTCTCACTGTTACATGCATTTGAATGGGGAACTCGACCGAAACAAAGTATAGGTTTTCATTATGTGTATAACTTGAAAATCTTAGCTCAAACAGCTGCAAATCCTGTTTTCCCAGCACGGGGACCTTGAGTTCTATAAGATAAAGCCATAAACATGTGTATCCGAGTCTTCTATCAAAAGTTACAGCTATTTATATGAAGGTGTACAAAAACGCTTTATTTCGCCAAGACAGTGCGTTTCTCACTGTTACATGCATTTGAATGGGGAACTCGACCGAAACAAAGTATAGGTTTTCATTATGTGTATAACTTGAAAATCTTAGCTCAAACAGCTGCAAATCCTGTTTTCCCAGCACGGGGACCTTGAGTTCTATAAGATAAAGCCATAAACATGTTTGTCTGAGTCTTCTATCAAAAGTTACAGCTATTTATATGAAGTTGTACAAAAACGCTTTCTTTCGCCAAGACAGTGCGTTTCTCACTGTTACATGCATTTGAATGGGGAACTCGACCAAAACAAAGTATAGGTTTTCATTATGTGTATAACTTGAAAATCTTAGCTCAAACAGCTGCAAATCCTGTTTTCCCAGCACGGGGACCTTGAGTTCTATAAGATAAAGCCATAAACATGTTTGTCTGAGTCTTCTATCAAAAGTTACAGCTATTTATATGAAGTTGTACAAAAACGCTTTCTTTCGCCAAGACAGTGCGTTTCTCACTGTTACATGCATTTGAATGGGGAACTCGACCGAAACAAAGTATAGGTTTTCATTATGTGTATAACTTGGAAATCTTAGCTCAAACAGCTGCAAATCCTGTTTTCCCAGCAAGGGGACCTTGAGTTCTATAAGATAAAGCCATAAACATGTGTATTCGAGTCTTCTATCAAAAGTTACAGCTATTTATATGAAGGTGTACAAAAACGCTTTATTTCGCCAAGACAGTGCGTTTCTCACTGTTACATGCATTTGAATGGGGAACTCGACTGAAACAAAGTATAGGTTTTCATTATGTGAATAACTTGAAAATCTTAGCTCAAACAGCTGCAAATCCTGTTTTCCCAGCACGGGGACCTTGAGTTCTATAAGATAAAGCCATAAACATGTTTGTCTGAGTCTTCTATCAAAAGTTACAGCTATTTATATGAAGTTGTACAAAAACGCTTTATTTCGCCAAGACAGTGCGTTTCTCACTGTTACATGCATTTGAATGGGAAACTCACCTGAAACAAAGTATAGGTTTTCATTATGTGTATAACTTGGAAATCTTAGCTCAAACAGCTGCAAATCCTGTTTTCCCAGCAAGGGGACCTTGAGTTCTATAAGATAAAGCCATAAACATGTGTATTCGAGTCTTCTATCAAAAGTTACAGCTATTTATATGAAGGTGTACAAAAACGCTTTATTTCGCCAAGACAGTGCGTTTCTCACTGTTACATGCATTTGAATGGGGAACTCGACCGAAACAAAGTATAGGTTTTCATTATGTGTATAACTTGAAAATCTTAGCTCAAACAGCTGCAAATCCTGTTTTCCCAGCACGGGGACCTTGAGTTCTATAAGATAAAGCCATAAACATGTTTGTCTGAGTCTTCTATCAAAAGTTACAGCTATTTATATGAAGTTGTACAAAAACGCTTTCTTTCGCCAAGACAGTGCGTTTCTCACTGTTACATGCATTTGAATGGGGAACTCGACCGAAACAAAGTATAGGTTTTCATTATGTGTATAACTTGGAAATCTTAGCTCAAACAGCTGCAAATCCTGTTTTCCCAGCACGGGGACCTTGAGTTCTATAAGATAAAGCCATAAACATGTTTGTCTGAGTCTTCTATCAAAAGTTACAGCTATTTATATGAAGTTGTACAAAAACGCTTTCTTTCGCCAAGACAGTGCGTTTCTCACTGTTACATGCATTTGAATGGGGAACTCCACCGAAACAAAGTATAGGTTTTCATTATGTGTATAACTTGGAAATCTTAGCTCAAACAGCTGCACAACCTGTTTTCCCAGCACGGGGACCTTGAGTTCTATAAGATAAAGCCATAAACATGTGTATCCGAGTCTTCTATCAAAAGTTACAGCTATTTATATGAAGGTGTACAAAAACGCTTTATTTCGGCAAGACAGTGCGTTTCTCACTGTTACATGCATTTGAATGGGGAACTCGACTGAAACAAAGTATAGGTTTTCATTATGTGTATAACTTGAAAATCTTAGCTCAAACAGCTGCAAATCCTGTTTTCCCAGCACGGGGACCTTGAGTTCTATAAGATAAAGCCATAAACATGTTTGTCTGAGTCTTCTATCAAAAGTTACAGCTATTTATATGAAGTTGTACAAAAACGCTTTATTTCGCCAAGACAGTGCGTTTCTCACTGTTACATGCATTTGAATGGGGAACTCGACCGAAACAAAGTATAGGTTTTCATTATGTGTATAACTTGAAAATCTTAGCTCAAACAGCTGCAAAACCTGTTTTCCCAGCACGGGGACCTTGAGTTCTATAAGATAAAGCCATAAACATGTGTATCCGAGTCTTCTATCAAAAGTTACAGCTATTTATATGAAGTTGTACAAAAACGCTTTATTTCGCCAAGACAGTGCGTTTCTCACTGTTACATGCATTTGAATGGGGAACTCGACTGAAACAAAGTATAGGTTTTCATTATGTGTATAACTTGGAAATCTTAGCTCAAACAGCTGCAAATCCTGTTTTCCCAGCACGGGGACCTTGAGTTCTATAAGATAAAGCCATAAACATGTGTATCCGAGTCTTCTATCAAAAGTTACAGCTATTTATATGAAGGTGTACAAAAACGCTTTCTTTCGCCAAGACAGTGCGTTTCTCACTGTTACATGCATTTGAATGGGGAACTCGACCAAAACAAAGTATAGGTTTTCATTATGTGTATAACTTGAAAATCTTAGCTCAAACAGCTGCAAATCCTGTTTTCCCAGCACGGGGACCTTGAGTTCTATAAGATAAAGCCATAAACATGTTTGTCTGAGTCTTCTATCAAAAGTTACAGCTATTTATATGAAGTTGTACAAAAACGCTTTCTTTCGCCAAGACAGTGCGTTTCTCACTGTTACATGCATTTGAATGGGGAACTCGACCGAAACAAAGTATAGGTTTTCATTATGTGTATAACTTGGAAATCTTAGCTCAAACAGCTGCAAATCCTGTTTTCCCAGCACGGGGACCTTGAGTTCTATAAGATAAAGCCATAAACATGTGTATCCGAGTCTTCTATCAAAAGTTACAGCTATTTATATGAAGGTGTACAAAAACGCTTTATTTCGGCAAGACAGTGCGTTTCTCACTGTTACATGCATTTGAATGGGGAACTCGACTGAAACAAAGTATAGGTTTTCATTATGTGTATAACTTGAAAATCTTAGCTCAAACAGCTGCAAAACCTGTTTTCCCAGCACGGGGACCTTGAGTTCTATAAGATAAAGCCATAAACATGTTTGTCTGAGTCTTCTATCAAAAGTTACAGCTATTTATATGAAGTTGTACAAAAACGCTTTCTTTCGCCAAGACAGTGCGTTTCTCACTGTTACATGCATTTGAATGGGGAACTCGACCAAAACAAAGTATAGGTTTTCATTATGTGTATAACTTGAAAATCTTAGCTCAAACAGCTGCAAATCCTGTTTTCCCAGCACGGGGACCTTGAGTTCTATAAGATAAAGCCATAAACATGTTTGTCTGAGTCTTCTATCAAAAGTTACAGCTATTTATATGAAGTTGTACAAAAACGCTTTCTTTCGCCAAGACAGTGCGTTTCTCACTGTTACATGCATTTGAATGGGGAACTCGACCGAAACAAAGTATAGGTTTTCATTATGTGTATAACTTGGAAATCTTAGCTCAAACAGCTGCAAATCCTGTTTTCCCAGCACGGGGACCTTGAGTTCTATAAGATAAAGCCATAAACATGTTTGTCTGAGTCTTCTATCAAAAGTTACAGCTATTTATATGAAGTTGTACAAAAACGCTTTCTTTCGCCAAGACAGTGCGTTTCTCACTGTTACATGCATTTGAATGGGGAACTCGACCGAAACAAAGTATAGGTTTTCATTATGTGTATAACTTGGAAATCTTAGCTCAAACAGCTGCACAACCTGTTTTCCCAGCACGGGGACCTTGAGTTCTATAAGATAAAGCCATAAACATGTGTATCCGAGTCTTCTATCAAAAGTTACAGCTATTTATATGAAGGTGTACAAAAACGCTTTATTTCGGCAAGACAGTGCGTTTCTCACTGTTACATGCATTTGAATGGGGAACTCGACTGAAACAAAGTATAGGTTTTCATTATGTGTATAACTTGAAAATCTTAGCTCAAACAGCTGCAAATCCTGTTTTCCCAGCACGGGGACCTTGAGTTCTATAAGATAAAGCCATAAACATGTTTGTCTGAGTCTTCTATCAAAAGTTACAGCTATTTATATGAAGTTGTACAAAAACGCTTTATTTCGCCAAGACAGTGCGTTTCTCACTGTTACATGCATTTGAATGGGAAACTCACCTGAAACAAAGTATAGGTTTTCATTATGTGTATAACTTGGAAATCTTAGCTCAAACAGCTGCACAACCTGTTTTCCCAGCACGGGGACCTTGAGTTCTATAAGATAAAGCCATAAACATGTGTATCCGAGTCTTCTATCAAAAGTTACAGCTATTTATATGAAGGTGTACAAAAACGCTTTATTTCGCCAAGACAGTGCGTTTCTCACTGTTACATGCATTTGAATGGGGAACTCGACCGAAACAAAGTATAGGTTTTCATTATGTGTATAACTTGAAAATCTTAGCTCAAACAGCTGCAAATCCTGTTTTCCCAGCACGGGGACCTTGAGTTCTATAAGATAAAGCCATAAACATGTGTATTCGAGTCTTCTATCAAAAGTTACAGCTATTTATATGAAGTTGTACAAAAACGCTTTCTTTCGCCAAGACAGTGCGTTTCTCACTGTTACATGCATTTGAATGGGGAACTCGACCGAAACAAAGTATAGGTTTTCATTATGTGTATAACTTGAAAATCTTAGCTCAAACAGCTGCAAATCCTGTTTTCCCAGCACGGGGACCTTGAGTTCTATAAGATAAAGCCATAAACATGTGTATCCGAGTCTTCTATCAAAAGTTACAGCTATTTATATGAAGGTGTACAAAAACGCTTTATTTCGCCAAGACAGTGCGTTTCTCACTGTTACATGCATTTGAATGGGAAACTCACCTGAAACAAAGTATAGGTTTTCATTATGTGTATAACTTGGAAATCTTAGCTCAAACAGCTGCACAACCTGTTTTCCCAGCAAGGGGACCTTGAGTTCTATAAGATAAAGCCATAAACATGTGTATCCGAGTCTTCTATCAAAAGTTACAGCTATTTATATGAAGGTGTACAAAAACGCTTTATTTCGCCAAGACAGTGCGTTTCTCACTGTTACATGCATTTGAATGGGGAACTCGACCGAAACAAAGTATAGGTTTTCATTATGTGTATAACTTGAAAATCTTAGCTCAAACAGCTGCAAATCCTGTTTTCCCAGCACGGGGACCTTGAGTTCTATAAGATAAAGCCATAAACATGTGTATTCGAGTCTTCTATCAAAAGTTACAGCTATTTATATGAAGGTGTACAAAAACGCTTTATTTCGCCAAGACAGTGCGTTTCTCACTGTTACATGCATTTGAATGGGGAACTCGACCGAAACAAAGTATAGGTTTTCATTATGTGTATAACTTGGAAATCTTAGCTCAAACAGCTGCAAATCCTGTTTTCCCAGCACGGGGACCTTGAGTTCTATAAGATAAAGCCATAAACATGTGTATCCGAGTCTTCTATCAAAAGTTACAGCTATTTATATGAAGGTGTACAAAAACGCTTTATTTCGGCAAGACAGTGCGTTTCTCACTGTTACATGCATTTGAATGGGGAACTCGACTGAAACAAAGTATAGGTTTTCATTATGTGTATAACTTGAAAATCTTAGCTCAAACAGCTGCAAAACCTGTTTTCCCAGCACGGGGACCTTGAGTTCTATAAGATAAAGCCATAAACATGTTTGTCTGAGTCTTCTATCAAAAGTTACAGCTATTTATATGAAGTTGTACAAAAACGCTTTCTTTCGCCAAGACAGTGCGTTTCTCACTGTTACATGCATTTGAATGGGGAACTCGACCGAAACAAAGTATAGGTTTTCATTATGTGTATAACTTGAAAATCTTAGCTCAAACAGCTGCAAATCCTGTTTTCCCAGCACGGGGACCTTGAGTTCTATAAGATAAAGCCATAAACATGTTTGTCTGAGTCTTCTATCAAAAGTTACAGCTATTTATATGAAGTTGTACAAAAACGCTTTCTTTCGCCAAGACAGTGCGTTTCTCACTGTTACATGCATTTGAATGGGGAACTCGACCAAAACAAAGTATAGGTTTTCATTATGTGTATAACTTGAAAATCTTAGCTCAAACAGCTGCAAATCCTGTTTTCCCAGCACGGGGACCTTGAGTTCTATAAGATAAAGCCATAAACATGTTTGTCTGAGTCTTCTATCAAAAGTTACAGCTATTTATATGAAGTTGTACAAAAACGCTTTCTTTCGCCAAGACAGTGCGTTTCTCACTGTTACATGCATTTGAATGGGGAACTCGACCGAAACAAAGTATAGGTTTTCATTATGTGTATAACTTGGAAATCTTAGCTCAAACAGCTGCAAATCCTGTTTTCCCAGCACGGGGACCTTGAGTTCTATAAGATAAAGCCATAAACATGTTTGTCTGAGTCTTCTATCAAAAGTTACAGCTATTTATATGAAGTTGTACAAAAACGCTTTCTTTCGCCAAGACAGTGCGTTTCTCACTGTTACATGCATTTGAATGGGGAACTCGACCGAAACAAAGTATAGGTTTTCATTATGTGTATAACTTGGAAATCTTAGCTCAAACAGCTGCACAACCTGTTTTCCCAGCACGGAGACCTTGAGTTCTATAAGATAAAGCCATAAACATGTGTATCCGAGTCTTCTATCAAAAGTTACAGCTATTTATATGAAGGTGTACAAAAACGCTTTATTTCGGCAAGACAGTGCGTTTCTCACTGTTACATGCATTTGAATGGGGAACTCGACTGAAACAAAGTATAGGTTTTCATTATGTGTATAACTTGAAAATCTTAGCTCAAACAGCTGCAAATCCTGTTTTCCCAGCACGGGGACCTTGAGTTCTATAAGATAAAGCCATAAACATGTTTGTCTGAGTCTTCTATCAAAAGTTACAGCTATTTATATGAAGTTGTACAAAAACGCTTTATTTCGCCAAGACAGTGCGTTTCTCACTGTTACATGCATTTGAATGGGAAACTCACCTGAAACAAAGTATAGGTTTTCATTATGTGTATAACTTGGAAATCTTAGCTCAAACAGCTGCACAACCTGTTTTCCCAGCACGGGGACCTTGAGTTCTATAAGATAAAGCCATAAACATGTGTATCCGAGTCTTCTATCAAAAGTTACAGCTATTTATATGAAGGTGTACAAAAACGCTTTATTTCGCCAAGACAGTGCGTTTCTCACTGTTACATGCATTTGAATGGGGAACTCGACCGAAACAAAGTATAGGTTTTCATTATGTGTATAACTTGAAAATCTTAGCTCAAACAGCTGCAAATCCTGTTTTCCCAGCACGGGGACCTTGAGTTCTATAAGATAAAGCCATAAACATGTGTATTCGAGTCTTCTATCAAAAGTTACAGCTATTTATATGAAGTTGTACAAAAACGCTTTCTTTCGCCAAGACAGTGCGTTTCTCACTGTTACATGCATTTGAATGGGGAACTCGACCGAAACAAAGTATAGGTTTTCATTATGTGTATAACTTGAAAATCTTAGCTCAAACAGCTGCAAATCCTGTTTTCCCAGCACGGGGACCTTGAGTTCTATAAGATAAAGCCATAAACATGTGTATCCGAGTCTTCTATCAAAAGTTACAGCTATTTATATGAAGGTGTACAAAAACGCTTTATTTCGCCAAGACAGTGCGTTTCTCACTGTTACATGCATTTGAATGGGAAACTCACCTGAAACAAAGTATAGGTTTTCATTATGTGTATAACTTGGAAATCTTAGCTCAAACAGCTGCACAACCTGTTTTCCCAGCACGGGGACCTTGAGTTCTATAAGATAAAGCCATAAACATGTGTATCCGAGTCTTCTATCAAAAGTTACAGCTATTTATATGAAGGTGTACAAAAACGCTTTATTTCGCCAAGACAGTGCGTTTCTCACTGTTACATGCATTTGAATGGGGAACTCGACCGAAACAAAGTATAGGTTTTCATTATGTGTATAACTTGAAAATCTTAGCTCAAACAGCTGCAAATCCTGTTTTCCCAGCAAGGGGACCTTGAGTTCTATAAGATAAAGCCATAAACATGTGTATTCGAGTCTTCTATCAAAAGTTACAGCTATTTATATGAAGGTGTACAAAAACGCTTTCTTTCGCCAAGACAGTGCGTTTCTCACTGTTACATGCATTTGAATGGGGAACTCGACCGAAACAAAGTATAGGTTTTCATTATGTGTATAACTTGGAAATCTTAGCTCAAACAGCTGCAAATCCTGTTTTCCCAGCACGGGGACCTTGAGTTCTATAAGATAAAGCCATAAACATGTGTATCCGAGTCTTCTATCAAAAGTTACAGCTATTTATATGAAGGTGTACAAAAACGCTTTATTTCGGCAAGACAGTGCGTTTCTCACTGTTACATGCATTTGAATGGGGAACTCGACTGAAACAAAGTATAGGTTTTCATTATGTGTATAACTTGAAAATCTTAGCTCAAACAGCTGCAAAACCTGTTTTCCCAGCACGGGGACCTTGAGTTCTATAAGATAAAGCCATAAACATGTTTGTCTGAGTCTTCTATCAAAAGTTACAGCTATTTATATGAAGTTGTACAAAAACGCTTTCTTTCGCCAAGACAGTGCGTTTCTCACTGTTACATGCATTTGAATGGGGAACTCGACCGAAACAAAGTATAGGTTTTCATTATGTGTATAACTTGGAAATCTTAGCTCAAACAGCTGCAAATCCTTTTTTCCCAGCACGGGGACCTTGAGTTCTATAAGATAAAGCCATAAACATGTTTGTCTGAGTCTTCTATCAAAAGTTACAGCTATTTATATGAAGTTGTACAAAAACGCTTTCTTTCGCCAAGACAGTGCGTTTCTCACTGTTACATGCATTTGAATGGGGAACTCGACTGAAACAAAGTATAGGTTTTCATTATGTGTATAACTTGGAAATCTTAGCTCAAACAGCTGCAAATCCTTTTTTCCCAGCACGGGGACCTTGAGTTCTATAAGATAAAGCCATAAACATGTTTGTCTGAGTCTTCTATCAAAAGTTACAGCTATTTATATGAAGTTGTACAAAAACGCTTTCTTTCGCCAAGACAGTGCGTTTCTCACTGTTACATGCATTTGAATGGGGAACTCGACCGAAACAAAGTATAGGTTTTCATTATGTGTATAACTTGGAAATCTTAGCTCAAACAGCTGCAAATCCTGTTTTCCCAGCACGGGGACCTTGAGTTCTATAAGATAAAGCCATAAACATGTGTATCCGAGTCTTCTATCAAAAGTTACAGCTATTTATATGAAGGTGTACAAAAACGCTTTATTTCGGCAAGACAGTGCGTTTCTCACTGTTACATGCATTTGAATGGGGAACTCGACTGAAACAAAGTATAGGTTTTCATTATGTGTATAACTTGAAAATCTTAGCTCAAACAGCTGCAAAACCTGTTTTCCCAGCACGGGGACCTTGAGTTCTATAAGATAAAGCCATAAACATGTTTGTCTGAGTCTTCTATCAAAAGTTACAGCTATTTATATGAAGTTGTACAAAAACGCTTTATTTCGCCAAGACAGTGCGTTTCTCACTGTTACATGCATTTGAATGGGGAACTCGACCAAAACAAAGTATAGGTTTTCATTATGTGTATAACTTGAAAATCTTAGCTCAAACAGCTGCAAATCCTGTTTTCCCAGCACGGGGACCTTGAGTTCTATAAGATAAAGCCATAAACATGTTTGTCTGAGTCTTCTATCAAAAGTTACAGCTATTTATATGAAGTTGTACAAAAACGCTTTCTTTCGCCAAGACAGTGCGTTTCTCACTGTTACATGCATTTGAATGGGGAACTCGACCGAAACAAAGTATAGGTTTTCATTATGTGTATAACTTGAAAATCTTAGCTCAAACAGCTGCAAATCCTGTTTTCCCAGCACGGGGACCTTGAGTTCTATAAGATAAAGCCATAAACATGTGTATCCGAGTCTTCTATCAAAAGTTACAGCTATTTATATGAAGGTGTACAAAAACGCTTTATTTCGCCAAGACAGTGCGTTTCTCACTGTTACATGCATTTGAATGGGGAACTCGACCGAAACAAAGTATAGGTTTTCATTATGTGTATAACTTGAAAATCTTAGCTCAAACAGCTGCAAATCCTGTTTTCCCAGCACGGGGACCTTGAGTTCTATAAGATAAAGCCATAAACATGTTTGTCTGAGTCTTCTATCAAAAGTTACAGCTATTTATATGAAGTTGTACAAAAACGCTTTCTTTCGCCAAGACAGTGCGTTTCTCACTGTTACATGCATTTGAATGGGGAACTCGACCAAAACAAAGTATAGGTTTTCATTATGTGTATAACTTGAAAATCTTAGCTCAAACAGCTGCAAATCCTGTTTTCCCAGCACGGGGACCTTGAGTTCTATAAGATAAAGCCATAAACATGTTTGTCTGAGTCTTCTATCAAAAGTTACAGCTATTTATATGAAGTTGTACAAAAACGCTTTCTTTCGCCAAGACAGTGCGTTTCTCACTGTTACATGCATTTGAATGGGGAACTCGACCGAAACAAAGTATAGGTTTTCATTATGTGTATAACTTGGAAATCTTAGCTCAAACAGCTGCAAATCCTGTTTTCCCAGCACGGGGACCTTGAGTTCTATAAGATAAAGCCATAAACATGTTTGTCTGAGTCTTCTATCAAAAGTTACAGCTATTTATATGAAGTTGTACAAAAACGCTTTCTTTCGCCAAGACAGTGCGTTTCTCACTGTTACATGCATTTGAATGGGGAACTCGACCGAAACAAAGTATAGGTTTTCATTATGTGTATAACTTGGAAATCTTAGCTCAAACAGCTGCACAACCTGTTTTCCCAGCACGGAGACCTTGAGTTCTATAAGATAAAGCCATAAACATGTGTATCCGAGTCTTCTATCAAAAGTTACAGCTATTTATATGAAGGTGTACAAAAACGCTTTATTTCGGCAAGACAGTGCGTTTCTCACTGTTACATGCATTTGAATGGGGAACTCGACTGAAACAAAGTATAGGTTTTCATTATGTGTATAACTTGAAAATCTTAGCTCAAACAGCTGCAAATCCTGTTTTCCCAGCACGGGGACCTTGAGTTCTATAAGATAAAGCCATAAACATGTTTGTCTGAGTCTTCTATCAAAAGTTACAGCTATTTATATGAAGTTGTACAAAAACGCTTTATTTCGCCAAGACAGTGCGTTTCTCACTGTTACATGCATTTGAATGGGAAACTCACCTGAAACAAAGTATAGGTTTTCATTATGTGTATAACTTGGAAATCTTAGCTCAAACAGCTGCACAACCTGTTTTCCCAGCACGGGGACCTTGAGTTCTATAAGATAAAGCCATAAACATGTGTATCCGAGTCTTCTATCAAAAGTTACAGCTATTTATATGAAGGTGTACAAAAACGCTTTATTTCGCCAAGACAGTGCGTTTCTCACTGTTACATGCATTTGAATGGGGAACTCGACCGAAACAAAGTATAGGTTTTCATTATGTGTATAACTTGAAAATCTTAGCTCAAACAGCTGCAAATCCTGTTTTCCCAGCACGGGGACCTTGAGTTCTATAAGATAAAGCCATAAACATGTGTATTCGAGTCTTCTATCAAAAGTTACAGCTATTTATATGAAGTTGTACAAAAACGCTTTCTTTCGCCAAGACAGTGCGTTTCTCACTGTTACATGCATTTGAATGGGGAACTCGACCGAAACAAAGTATAGGTTTTCATTATGTGTATAACTTGAAAATCTTAGCTCAAACAGCTGCAAATCCTGTTTTCCCAGCACGGGGACCTTGAGTTCTATAAGATAAAGCCATAAACATGTGTATCCGAGTCTTCTATCAAAAGTTACAGCTATTTATATGAAGGTGTACAAAAACGCTTTATTTCGCCAAGACAGTGCGTTTCTCACTGTTACATGCATTTGAATGGGAAACTCACCTGAAACAAAGTATAGGTTTTCATTATGTGTATAACTTGGAAATCTTAGCTCAAACAGCTGCACAACCTGTTTTCCCAGCACGGGGACCTTGAGTTCTATAAGATAAAGCCATAAACATGTGTATCCGAGTCTTCTATCAAAAGTTACAGCTATTTATATGAAGGTGTACAAAAACGCTTTATTTCGCCAAGACAGTGCGTTTCTCACTGTTACATGCATTTGAATGGGGAACTCGACCGAAACAAAGTATAGGTTTTCATTATGTGTATAACTTGGAAATCTTAGCTCAAACAGCTGCAAATCCTGTTTTCCCAGCACGGGGACCTTGAGTTCTATAAGATAAAGCCATAAACATGTGTATCCGAGTCTTCTATCAAAAGTTACAGCTATTTATATGAAGGTGTACAAAAACGCTTTATTTCGGCAAGACAGTGCGTTTCTCACTGTTACATGCATTTGAATGGGGAACTCGACTGAAACAAAGTATAGGTTTTCATTATGTGTATAACTTGAAAATCTTAGCTCAAACAGCTGCAAAACCTGTTTTCCCAGCACGGGGACCTTGAGTTCTATAAGATAAAGCCATAAACATGTTTGTCTGAGTCTTCTATCAAAAGTTACAGCTATTTATATGAAGTTGTACAAAAACGCTTTCTTTCGCCAAGACAGTGCGTTTCTCACTGTTACATGCATTTGAATGGGGAACTCGACCGAAACAAAGTATAGGTTTTCATTATGTGTATAACTTGGAAATCTTAGCTCAAACAGCTGCAAATCCTTTTTTCCCAGCACGGGGACCTTGAGTTCTATAAGATAAAGCCATAAACATGTTTGTCTGAGTCTTCTATCAAAAGTTACAGCTATTTATATGAAGTTGTACAAAAACGCTTTCTTTCGCCAAGACAGTGCGTTTCTCACTGTTACATGCATTTGAATGGGGAACTCGACCGAAACAAAGTATAGGTTTTCATTATGTGTATAACTTGAAAATCTTAGCTCAAACAGCTGCAAATCCTGTTTTCCCAGCACGGGGACCTTGAGTTCTATAAGATAAAGCCATAAACATGTTTGTCTGAGTCTTCTATCAAAAGTTACAGCTATTTATATGAAGTTGTACAAAAACGCTTTCTTTCGCCAAGACAGTGCGTTTCTCACTGTTACATGCATTTGAATGGGGAACTCGACCGAAACAAAGTATAGGTTTTCATTATGTGTATAACTTGGAAATCTTAGCTCAAACAGCTGCAAATCCTTTTTTCCCAGCACGGGGACCTTGAGTTCTATAAGATAAAGCCATAAACATGTTTGTCTGAGTCTTCTATCAAAAGTTACAGCTATTTATATGAAGTTGTACAAAAACGCTTTCTTTCGCCAAGACAGTGCGTTTCTCACTGTTACATGCATTTGAATGGGGAACTCGACCGAAACAAAGTATAGGTTTTCATTATGTGTATAACTTGGAAATCTTAGCTCAAACAGCTGCACAACCTGTTTTCCCAGCACGGGGACCTTGAGTTCTATAAGATAAAGCCATAAACATGTGTATCCGAGTCTTCTATCAAAAGTTACAGCTATTTATATGAAGGTGTACAAAAACGCTTTATTTCGGCAAGACAGTGCGTTTCTCACTGTTACATGCATTTGAATGGGGAACTCGACTGAAACAAAGTATAGGTTTTCATTATGTGTATAACTTGAAAATCTTAGCTCAAACAGCTGCAAATCCTGTTTTCCCAGCACGGGGACCTTGAGTTCTATAAGATAAAGCCATAAACATGTTTGTCTGAGTCTTCTATCAAAAGTTACAGCTATTTATATGAAGGTGTACAAAAACGCTTTATTTCGCCAAGACAGTGCGTTTCTCACTGTTACATGCATTTGAATGGGGAACTCGACCGAAACAAAGTATAGGTTTTCATTATGTGTATAACTTGGAAATCTTAGCTCAAACAGCTGCACAACTTGTTTTCCCAGCACGGGGACCTTGAGTTCTATAAGATAAAGCCATAAACATGTGTATCCGAGTCTTCTATCAAAAGTTCAAAGTCAAAGTCAAAGTCAACTTTATTTGTCGATTCTGCCACATGTACAGGACATACGGAGAATAGAAATTGCGTTACTCTTCACTCCCTAGATAAATAGCAAATGAACATTTAAATATATTTAAATATAAAAGTGATTAAAAAATGCAAGTAAAATAATTAAAAAGTAAAAATTTAAATAAATACAATTTTACATATAACAAGAAAGCTATATAATATACAATATAATGGGTAAGTGACATTGAGTGTAAACCAGGCAGAGTAGTGCAAATAGGCAAATAGTGCAAATGGAGATTTGGTAATGTACGGTAAGAGAAAGTGTAACAACAAAGTCTTATGAGGTAATGGCAGTCCAATGCTCCACAAAGTGACTGGTAACTGGTGCAGGCCAGTGAGTGAGTCAGAGAGTGTGTGTGTTTGTGTGTGTGTGACAGAGTTCAGTGAGACCGTGGAGGAGAGAGGGGAGAGGGGGCAGAATCGGGAGGGAGTTAAGCTTCCTGACAGCCTGATGGATGAAGCTGTCCTTCAGCCTGCTGGTCCTGGCCTGGAGACTCCGTAGTCTCCTCCCCGACGGCAGCAGCTTGAAGAAGCTTTGCATTGGGTGTGTGGGATCAGCCGCTATGCAAAGGGCTTTTTTAGTGAGACGGGTGCTGTAAATGTCCTGGAGGGAGGGGAGAGAGACACCAATGATCCTCTCTGCAGCTCTCACTATGCGTTGGAGGGTTCTATGACAGGACGCATTGCAGGCTCCAAACCACACAGTGATGCAGCTCGACAGGATGCTCTCGATGGTGCCTCTGTAGAAAGTGTACATGATGGGGGCTGGTGCTCCTGCTCTTCTTAGTTTGCGGAGAAAGAAGAGACGCTGCTGTGATTTCTTGGCCAGTGCTGTGGTGTTGTACGTCCAGGAGAGATCCTCTGTGATGTGCACACCCAAGAACTTGGTGCTGCTCACTCTCTCCACAGACGCTCCGTCAATGGTCAGAGGAGCATGTTGGGTGTGCATTCTCCTGAAGTCCACAACAATCTCCTTCGTCTTCTCCACATTCAGAGAGAGATTGTTGTCAGCACACCACGTGGCCAGGCGTCTCACCTCACTTCTGTAGTCGGTCTCATCCCTGTTGCTAATGAGACCCACCACCGTTGTGTCGTCCGCAAACTTGATGAAGAGGTTGGAGCTGTATGATGGGGTGCAGTCATGGGTCAGCAGAGTGAAGTGCGTTTCTCACTGTTACATGCATTTGAATTGGGAACTCGACCGAAACAAAGTATAGGTTTTCATTATGTGTATAACTTGAAAATCTTAGCTCAAACAGCTGCAAATCCTGTTTTCCCAGCACGGGGACCTTGAGTTCTATAAGATAAAGCCATAAACATGTTTGTCTGAGTCTTCTATCAAAAGTTACAGCTATTTATATGAAGTTGTACAAAAACGCTTTCTTTCGCCAAGACAGTGCGTTTCTCACTGTTACATGCATTTGAATGGGGA
This sequence comes from Aulonocara sp. 'chitande type north' Nkhata Bay, assembly GCF_057382095.1. Taxonomy (NCBI): domain Eukaryota; kingdom Metazoa; phylum Chordata; class Actinopteri; order Cichliformes; family Cichlidae; genus Aulonocara; species Aulonocara sp. 'chitande type north' Nkhata Bay. Next base: position 6,294,034 of record NC_141359.1, on the reverse strand, counting down.
ACTCGACCGAAACAAAGTATAGGTTTTCATTATGTGAATAACTTGGAAATCTTAGCTCAAACAGCTGCAAAACCTGTTTTCCCAGCACGGAGACCTTGAGTTCTATAAGATAAAGCCATAAACATGTGTATCCGAGTCTTCTATCAAAAGTTACAGCTATTTATATGAAGTTGTACAAAAACGCTTTCTTTCGCCAAGACAGTGCGTTTCTCACTGTTACATGCATTTGAATGGGGAACTCGACCGAAACAAAGTATAGGTTTTCATTATGTGAATAACTTGGAAATCTTAGCTCAAACAGCTGCAAAACCTGTTTTCCCAGCACGGGAACCTTGAGTTCTATAAGATAAAGCCATAAACATGTGTATCCGAGTCTTCTATCAAAAGTTACAGCTATTTATATGAAGTTGTACAAAAACGCTTTCTTTCGCCAAGACAGTGCGTTTCTCACTGTTACATGCATTTGAATGGGGAACTCGACCGAAACAAAGTATAGGTTTTCATTATGTGAATAACTTGGAAATCTTAGCTCAAACAGCTGCAAAACCTGTTTTCCCAGCACGGAGACCTTGAGTTCTATAAGATAAAGCCATAAACATGTGTATCCGAGTCTTCTATCAAAAGTTACAGCTATTTATATGAAGTTGTACAAAAACGCTTTCTTTCGCCAAGACAGTGCGTTTCTCACTGTTACATGCATTTGAATGGGGAACTCGACCGAAACAATTTATAGGTTTTCATTATGTGAATAACTTGGAAATCTTAGCTCAAACAGCTGCAAAACCTGTTTTCCCAGCACGGAGACCTTGAGTTCTATAAGATAAAGCCATAAACATGTGTATCCGAGTCTTCTATCAAAAGTTACAGCTATTTATATGAAGTTGTACAAAAACGCTTTCTTTCGCCAAGACAGTGCGTTTCTCACTGTTACATGCATTTGAATGGGGAACTCGACCGAAACAAAGTATAGGTTTTCATTATGTGAATAACTTGAAAATCTTAGCTCAAACAGCTGCAAAACCTGTTTTCCCAGCACGGAGACCTTGAGTTCTATAAGATAAAGCCATAAACATGTTTGTCTGAGTCTTCTATCAAAAGTTACAGCTATTTATATGAAGTTGTACAAAATAGCTTTCTTTCGCCAAGACAGTGCGTTTCTCACTGTTACATGCATTTGAATGGGGAACTCGACCGAAACAAAGTATAGGTTTTCATTATGTGAATAACTTGGAAATCTTAGCTCAAACAGCTGCAAAACCTGTTTTCCCAGCACGGAGACCTTGAGTTCTATAAGATAAAGCCATAAACATGTGTATCCGAGTCTTCTATCAAAAGTTACAGCTATTTATATGAAGTTGTACACAAACGCTTTCTTTCGCCAAGACAGTGCGTTTCTCACTGTTACATGCATTTGAATGGGGAACTCGACCGAAACAATTTATAGGTTTTCATTATGTGAATAACTTGGAAATCTTAGCTCAAACAGCTGCAAAACCTGTTTTCCCAGCACGGAGACCTTGAGTTCTATAAGATAAAGCCATAAACATGTGTATCCGAGTCTTCTATCAAAAGTTACAGCTATTTATATGAAGTTGTACAAAAACGCTTTCTTTCGCCAAGACAGTGCGTTTCTCACTGTTACATGCATTTGAATGGGGAACTCGACCGAAACAAAGTATAGGTTTTCATTATGTGAATAACTTGAAAATCTTAGCTCAAACAGCTGCAAAACCTGTTTTCCCAGCACGGAGACCTTGAGTTCTATAAGATAAAGCCATAAACATGTTTGTCTGAGTCTTCTATCAAAAGTTACAGCTATTTATATGAAGTTGTACAAAATAGCTTTCTTTCGCCAAGACAGTGCGTTTCTCACTGTTACATGCATTTGAATGGGGAACTCGACCGAAACAAAGTATAGGTTTTCATTATGTGTATAACTTGGAAATCTTAGCTCAAACAGCTGCAAATCCTTTTTTCCCAGCACGGGGACCTTGAGTTCTATAAGATAAAGCCATAAACATGTTTGTCTGAGTCTTCTATCAAAAGTTACAGCTATTTATATGAAGTTGTACAAAAACGCTTTCTTTCGCCAAGACAGTGCGTTTCTCACTGTTACATGCATTTGAATGGGGAACTCGACCGAAACAAAGTATAGGTTTTCATTATGTGTATAACTTGGAAATCTTAGCTCAAACAGCTGCACAACCTGTTTTCCCAGCACGGGGACCTTGAGTTCTATAAGATAAAGCCATAAACATGTGTATCCGAGTCTTCTATCAAAAGTTACAGCTATTTATATGAAGGTGTACAAAAACGCTTTATTTCGGCAAGACAGTGCGTTTCTCACTGTTACATGCATTTGAATGGGGAACTCGACTGAAACAAAGTATAGGTTTTCATTATGTGTATAACTTGAAAATCTTAGCTCAAACAGCTGCAAATCCTGTTTTCCCAGCACGGGGACCTTGAGTTCTATAAGATAAAGCCATAAACATGTTTGTCTGAGTCTTCTATCAAAAGTTACAGCTATTTATATGAAGGTGTACAAAAACGCTTTATTTCGCCAAGACAGTGCGTTTCTCACTGTTACATGCATTTGAATGGGGAACTCGACCGAAACAAAGTATAGGTTTTCATTATGTGTATAACTTGGAAATCTTAGCTCAAACAGCTGCACAACTTGTTTTCCCAGCACGGGGACCTTGAGTTCTATAAGATAAAGCCATAAACATGTGTATCCGAGTCTTCTATCAAAAGTTCAAAGTCAAAGTCAAAGTCAACTTTATTTGTCGATTCTGCCACATGTACAGGACATACGGAGAATAGAAATTGCGTTACTCTTCACTCCCTAGATAAATAGCAAATGAACATTTAAATATATTTAAATATAAAAGTGATTAAAAAATGCAAGTAAAATAATTAAAAAGTAAAAATTTAAATAAATACAATTTTACATATAACAAGAAAGCTATATAATATACAATATAATGGGTAAGTGACATTGAGTGTAAACCAGGCAGAGTAGTGCAAATAGGCAAATAGTGCAAATGGAGATTTGGTAATGTACGGTAAGAGAAAGTGTAACAACAAAGTCTTATGAGGTAATGGCAGTCCAATGCTCCACAAAGTGACTGGTAACTGGTGCAGGCCAGTGAGTGAGTCAGAGAGTGTGTGTGTTTGTGTGTGTGTGACAGAGTTCAGTGAGACCGTGGAGGAGAGAGGGGAGAGGGGGCAGAATCGGGAGGGAGTTAAGCTTCCTGACAGCCTGATGGATGAAGCTGTCCTTCAGCCTGCTGGTCCTGGCCTGGAGACTCCGTAGTCTCCTCCCCGACGGCAGCAGCTTGAAGAAGCTTTGCATTGGGTGTGTGGGATCAGCCGCTATGCAAAGGGCTTTTTTAGTGAGACGGGTGCTGTAAATGTCCTGGAGGGAGGGGAGAGAGACACCAATGATCCTCTCTGCAGCTCTCACTATGCGTTGGAGGGTTCTATGACAGGACGCATTGCAGGCTCCAAACCACACAGTGATGCAGCTCGACAGGATGCTCTCGATGGTGCCTCTGTAGAAAGTGTACATGATGGGGGCTGGTGCTCCTGCTCTTCTTAGTTTGCGGAGAAAGAAGAGACGCTGCTGTGATTTCTTGGCCAGTGCTGTGGTGTTGTACGTCCAGGAGAGATCCTCTGTGATGTGCACACCCAAGAACTTGGTGCTGCTCACTCTCTCCACAGACGCTCCGTCAATGGTCAGAGGAGCATGTTGGGTGTGCATTCTCCTGAAGTCCACAACAATCTCCTTCGTCTTCTCCACATTCAGAGAGAGATTGTTGTCAGCACACCACGTGGCCAGGCGTCTCACCTCACTTCTGTAGTCGGTCTCATCCCTGTTGCTAATGAGACCCACCACCGTTGTGTCGTCCGCAAACTTGATGAAGAGGTTGGAGCTGTATGATGGGGTGCAGTCATGGGTCAGCAGAGTGAAGTGCGTTTCTCACTGTTACATGCATTTGAATTGGGAACTCGACCGAAACAAAGTATAGGTTTTCATTATGTGTATAACTTGAAAATCTTAGCTCAAACAGCTGCAAATCCTGTTTTCCCAGCACGGGGACCTTGAGTTCTATAAGATAAAGCCATAAACATGTTTGTCTGAGTCTTCTATCAAAAGTTACAGCTATTTATATGAAGTTGTACAAAAACGCTTTCTTTCGCCAAGACAGTGCGTTTCTCACTGTTACATGCATTTGAATGGGGAACTCGACCGAAACAAAGTATAGGTTTTCATTATGTGAATAACTTGGAAATCTTAGCTCAAACAGCTGCAAAACCTGTTTTCCCAGCACGGGAACCTTGAGTTCTATAAGATAAAGCCATAAACATGTGTATCCGAGTCTTCTATCAAAAGTTACAGCTATTTATATGAAGTTGTACAAAAACGCTTTCTTTCGCCAAGACAGTGCGTTTCTCACTGTTACATGCATTTGAATGGGGAACTCGACCGAAACAAAGTATAGGTTTTCATTATGTGAATAACTTGGAAATCTTAGCTCAAACAGCTGCAAAACCTGTTTTCCCAGCACGGAGACCTTGAGTTCTATAAGATAAAGCCATAAACATGTGTATCCGAGTCTTCTATCAAAAGTTACAGCTATTTATATGAAGTTGTACAAAAACGCTTTCTTTCGCCAAGACAGTGCGTTTCTCACTGTTACATGCATTTGAATGGGGAACTCGACCGAAACAATTTATAGGTTTTCATTATGTGAATAACTTGGAAATCTTAGCTCAAACAGCTGCAAAACCTGTTTTCCCAGCACGGAGACCTTGAGTTCTATAAGATAAAGCCATAAACATGTGTATCCGAGTCTTCTATCAAAAGTTACAGCTATTTATATGAAGTTGTACAAAAACGCTTTCTTTCGCCAAGACAGTGCGTTTCTCACTGTTACATGCATTTGAATGGGGAACTCGACCGAAACAAAGTATAGGTTTTCATTATGTGAATAACTTGAAAATCTTAGCTCAAACAGCTGCAAAACCTGTTTTCCCAGCACGGAGACCTTGAGTTCTATAAGATAAAGCCATAAACATGTTTGTCTGAGTCTTCTATCAAAAGTTACAGCTATTTATATGAAGTTGTACAAAATAGCTTTCTTTCGCCAAGACAGTGCGTTTCTCACTGTTACATGCATTTGAATGGGGAACTCGACCGAAACAAAGTATAGGTTTTCATTATGTGAATAACTTGGAAATCTTAGCTCAAACAGCTGCAAAACCTGTTTTCCCAGCACGGAGACCTTGAGTTCTATAAGATAAAGCCATAAACATGTGTATCCGAGTCTTCTATCAAAAGTTACAGCTATTTATATGAAGTTGTACACAAACGCTTTCTTTCGCCAAGACAGTGCGTTTCTCACTGTTACATGCATTTGAATGGGGAACTCGACCGAAACAATTTATAGGTTTTCATTATGTGAATAACTTGGAAATCTTAGCTCAAACAGCTGCAAAACCTGTTTTCCCAGCACGGAGACCTTGAGTTCTATAAGATAAAGCCATAAACATGTGTATCCGAGTCTTCTATCAAAAGTTACAGCTATTTATATGAAGTTGTACAAAAACGCTTTCTTTCGCCAAGACAGTGCGTTTCTCACTGTTACATGCATTTGAATGGGGAACTCGACCGAAACAAAGTATAGGTTTTCATTATGTGAATAACTTGGAAATCTTAGCTCAAACAGCTGCAAAACCTGTTTTCCCAACACGGAGACCTTGAGTTCTATAAGATAAAGCCATAAACATGTGTATCCGAGTCTTCTATCAAAAGTTACAGCTATTTATATGAAGTTGTACAAAAACGCTTTCTTTCGCCAAGACAGTGCGTTTCTCACTGTTACATGCATTTGAATGGGGAACTCGACCGAAACAAAGTATAGGTTTTCATTATGTGAATAACTTGGAAATCTTAGCTCAAACAGCTGCAAAACCTGTTTTCCCAGCACGGAGACCTTGAGTTCTATAAGATAAAGCCATAAACATGTGTATCCGAGTCTTCTATCAAAAGTTACAGCTATTTATATGAAGTTGTACAAAAACGCTTTCTTTCGCCAAGACAGTGCGTTTCTCACTGTTACATGCATTTGAATGGGGAACTCGACCGAAACAAAGTATAGGTTTTCATTATGTGAATAACTTGGAAATCTTAGCTCAAACAGCTGCAAAACCTGTTTTCCCAGCACGGAGACCTTGAGTTCTATAAGATAAAGCCATAAACATGTTTGTCTGAGTCTTCTATCAAAAGTTACAGCTATTTATATGAAGTTGTACAAAATAGCTTTCTTTCGCCAAGACAGTGCGTTTCTCACTGTTACATGCATTTGAATGGGGAACTCGACCGAAACAAAGTATAGGTTTTCATTATGTGAATAACTTGGAAATCTTAGCTCAAACAGCTGCAAAACCTGTTTTCCCAGCACGGAGACCTTGAGTTCTATAAGATAAAGCCATAAACATGTGTATCCGAGTCTTCTATCAAAAGTTACAGCTATTTATATGAAGTTGTACACAAACGCTTTCTTTCGCCAAGACAGTGCGTTTCTCACTGTTACATGCATTTGAATGGGGAACTCGACCGAAACAATTTATAGGTTTTCATTATGTGAATAACTTGGAAATCTTAGCTCAAACAGCTGCAAAACCTGTTTTCCCAGCACGGAGACCTTGAGTTCTATAAGATAAAGCCATAAACATGTGTATCCGAGTCTTCTATCAAAAGTTACAGCTATTTATATGAAGTTGTACAAAAACGCTTTCTTTCGCCAAGACAGTGCGTTTCTCACTGTTACATGCATTTGAATGGGGAACTCGACCGAAACAAAGTATAGGTTTTCATTATGTGAATAACTTGAAAATCTTAGCTCAAACAGCTGCAAAACCTGTTTTCCCAGCACGGAGACCTTGAGTTCTATAAGATAAAGCCATAAACATGTTTGTCTGAGTCTTCTATCAAAAGTTACAGCTATTTATATGAAGTTGTACAAAATAGCTTTCTTTCGCCAAGACAGTGCGTTTCTCACTGTTACATGCATTTGAATGGGGAACTCGACCGAAACAAAGTATAGGTTTTCATTATGTGAATAACTTGGAAATCTTAGCTCAAACAGCTGCAAAACCTGTTTTCCCAGCACGGAGACCTTGAGTTCTATAAGATAAAGCCATAAACATGTGTATCCGAGTCTTCTATCAAAAGTTACAGCTATTTATATGAAGTTGTACAAAAACGCTTTCTTTCGCCAAGACAGTGCGTTTCTCACTGTTACATGCATTTGAATGGGGAACTCGACCGAAACAAAGTATAGGTTTTCATTATGTGAATAACTTGGAAATCTTAGCTCAAACAGCTGCAAAACCTGTTTTCCCAGCACGGAGACCTTGAGTTCTATAAGATAAAGCCATAAACATGTTTGTCTGAGTCTTCTATCAAAAGTTACAGCTATTTATATGAAGTTGTACAAAATAGCTTTCTTTCGCCAAGACAGTGCGTTTCTCACTGTTACATGCATTTGAATGGGGAACTCGACCGAAACAAAGTATAGGTTTTCATTATGTGAATAACTTGGAAATCTTAGCTCAAACAGCTGCAAAACCTGTTTTCCCAGCACGGAGACCTTGAGTTCTATAAGATAAAGCCATAAACATGTGTATCCGAGTCTTCTATCAAAAGTTACAGCTATTTATATGAAGTTGTACACAAACGCTTTCTTTCGCCAAGACAGTGCGTTTCTCACTGTTACATGCATTTGAATGGGGAACTCGACCGAAACAATTTATAGGTTTTCATTATGTGAATAACTTGGAAATCTTAGCTCAAACAGCTGCAAAACCTGTTTTCCCAGCACGGAGACCTTGAGTTCTATAAGATAAAGCCATAAACATGTGTATCCGAGTCTTCTATCAAAAGTTACAGCTATTTATATGAAGTTGTACAAAAACGCTTTCTTTCGCCAAGACAGTGCGTTTCTCACTGTTACATGCATTTGAATGGGGAACTCGACCGAAACAAAGTATAGGTTTTCATTATGTGAATAACTTGAAAATCTTAGCTCAAACAGCTGCAAAACCTGTTTTCCCAGCACGGAGACCTTGAGTTCTATAAGATAAAGCCATAAACATGTTTGTCTGAGTCTTCTATCAAAAGTTACAGCTATTTATATGAAGTTGTACAAAATAGCTTTCTTTCGCCAAGACAGTGCGTTTCTCACTGTTACATGCATTTGAATGGGGAACTCGACCGAAACAAAGTATAGGTTTTCATTATGTGAATAACTTGGAAATCTTAGCTCAAACAGCTGCAAAACCTGTTTTCCCAGCACGGAGACCTTGAGTTCTATAAGATAAAGCCATAAACATGTGTATCCGAGTCTTCTATCAAAAGTTACAGCTATTTATATGAAGTTGTACAAAAACGCTTTCTTTCGCCAAGACAGTGCGTTTCTCACTGTTACATGCATTTGAATGGGGAACTCGACCGAAACAAAGTATAGGTTTTCATTATGTGAATAACTTGGAAATCTTAGCTCAAACAGCTGCAAAACCTGTTTTCCCAGCACGGAGACCTTGAGTTCTATAAGATAAAGCCATAAACATGTGTATCCGAGTCTTCTATCAAAAGTTACAGCTATTTATATGAAGTTGTACAAAATAGCTTTCTTTCGCCAAGACAGTGCGTTTCTCACTGTTACATGCATTTGAATGGGGAACTCGACCGAAACAAAGTATAGGTTTTCATTATGTGAATAACTTGGAAATCTTAGCTCAAACGGCTGCAAAACCTGTTTTCCCAGCACGGAGACCTTGAGTTCTATAAGATAAAGCCATAAACATGTGTATCCGAGTCTTCTATCAAAAGTTACAGCTATTTATATGAAGTTGTACAAAAACGCTTTCTTTCGCCAAGACAGTGCGTTTCTCACTGTTACATGCATTTGAATGGGGAACTCGACCGAAACAAAGTATAGGTTTTCATTATGTGAATAACTTGGAAATCTTAGCTCAAACAGCTGCAAAACCTGTTTTCCCAACACGGAGACCTTGAGTTCTATAAGATAAAGCCATAAACATGTGTATCCGAGTCTTCTATCAAAAGTTACAGCTATTTATATGAAGTTGTACAAAAACGCTTTCTTTCGCCAAGACAGTGCGTTTCTCACTGTTACATGCATTTGAATGGGGAACTCGACCGAAACAAAGTATAGGTTTTCATTATGTGAATAACTTGGAAATCTTAGCTCAAACAGCTGCAAAACCTGTTTTCCCAGCACGGAGACCTTGAGTTCTATAAGATAAAGCCATAAACATGTGTATCCGAGTCTTCTATCAAAAGTTACAGCTATTTATATGAAGTTGTACAAAAACGCTTTCTTTCGCCAAGACAGTGCGTTTCTCACTGTTACATGCATTTGAATGGGGAACTCGACCGAAACAAAGTATAGGTTTTCATTATGTGAATAACTTGGAAATCTTAGCTCAAACAGCTGCAAAACCTGTTTTCCCAGCACGGAGACCTTGAGTTCTATAAGATAAAGCCATAAACATGTTTGTCTGAGTCTTCTATCAAAAGTTACAGCTATTTATATGAAGTTGTACAAAATAGCTTTCTTTCGCCAAGACAGTGCGTTTCTCACTGTTACATGCATTTGAATGGGGAACTCGACCGAAACAAAGTATAGGTTTTCATTATGTGAATAACTTGGAAATCTTAGCTCAAACAGCTGCAAAACCTGTTTTCCCAGCACGGAGACCTTGAGTTCTATAAGATAAAGCCATAAACATGTGTATCCGAGTCTTCTATCAAAAGTTACAGCTATTTATATGAAGTTGTACAAAAACGCTTTCTTTCGCCAAGACAGTGCGTTTCTCACTGTTACATGCATTTGAATGGGGAACTCGACCGAAACAAAGTATAGGTTTTCATTATGTGAATAACTTGGAAATCTTAGCTCAAACAGCTGCAAAACCTGTTTTCCCAGCACGGAGACCTTGAGTTCTATAAGATAAAGCCATAAACATGTTTGTCTGAGTCTTCTATCAAAAGTTACAGCTATTTATATGAACTTGTACAAAAACGCTTTCTTTCGCCAAGACAGTGCGTTTCTCACTGTTACATGCATTTGAATGGGGAACTCGACCGAAACAAAGTATAGGTTTTCATTATGTGAATAACTTGGAAATCTTAGCTCAAACAGCTGCAAAACCTGTTTTCCCAGCACGGAGACCTTGAGTTCTATAAGATAAAGCCATAAACATGTGTATCCGAGTCTTCTATCAAAAGTTACAGCTATTTATATGAAGTTGTACAAAAACGCTTTCTTTCGCCAAGACAGTGCGTTTCTCACTGTTACATGCATTTGAATGGGGAACTCGACCGAAACAAAGTATAGGTTTTCATTATGTGAATAACTTGGAAATCTTAGCTCAAACAGCTGCAAATCCTGTTTTCCCAACACGGAGACCTTGAGTTCTATAAGATAAATCCATAAACATGTGTATCCGAGTCTTCTATCAAAAGTTACAGCTATTTATATGAAGTTGTACAAAAACGCTTTCTTTCGCCAAGACAGTGCGTTTCTCACTGTTACATGCATTTGAATGGGGAACTCGACCGAAACAAAGTATAGGTTTTCATTATGTGAATAACTTGAAAATCTTAGCTCAAACAGCTGCAAAACCTGTTTTCCCAGCACGGAGACCTTGAGTTCTATAAGATAAAGCCATAAACATGTTTGTCTGAGTCTTCTATCAAAAGTTACAGCTATTTATATGAACTTGTACAAAATAGCTTTCTTTCGCCAAGACAGTGCGTTTCTCACTGTTACATGCATTTGAATGGGGAACTCGACCGAAACAAAGTATAGGTTTTCATTATGTGAATAACTTGGAAATCTTAGCTCAAACAGCTGCAAAACCTGTTTTCCCAGCACGGAGACCTTGAGTTCTATAAGATAAAGCCATAAACATGTGTATCCGAGTCTTCTATCAAAAGTTACAGCTATTTATATGAAGTTGTACAAAAACGCTTTCTTTCGCCAAGACAGTGCGTTTCTCACTGTTACATGCATTTGAATGGGGAACTCGACCGAAACAAAGTATAGGTTTTCATTATGTGAATAACTTGGAAATCTTAGCTCAAACAGCTGCAAAACCTGTTTTCCCAGCACGGAGACCTTGAGTTCTATAAGATAAAGCCATAAACATGTGTATCCGAGTCTTCTATCAAAAGTTACAGCTATTTATATGAAGTTGTACAAAATAGCTTTCTTTCGCCAAGACAGTGCGTTTCTCACTGTTACATGCATTTGAATGGGGAACTCGACCGAAACAAAGTATAGGTTTTCATTATGTGAATAACTTGGAAATCTTAGCTCAAACGGCTGCAAAACCTGTTTTCCCAGCACGGAGACCTTGAGTTCTATAAGATAAAGCCATAAACATGTGTATCCGAGTCTTCTATCAAAAGTTACAGCTATTTATATGAAGTTGTACAAAAACGCTTTCTTTCGCCAAGACAGTGCGTTTCTCACTGTTACATGCATTTGAATGGGGAACTCGACCGAAACAAAGTATAGGTTTTCATTATGTGAATAACTTGGAAATCTTAGCTCAAACAGCTGCAAAACCTGTTTTCCCAGCACGGAGACCTTGAGTTCTATAAGATAAAGCCATAAACATGTTTGTCTGAGTCTTCTATCAAAAGTTACAGCTATTTATATGAAGTTGTACAAAATAGCTTTCTTTCGCCAAGACAGTGCGTTTCTCACTGTTACATGCATTTGAATGGGGAACTCGACCGAAACAAAGTATAGGTTTTCATTATGTGAATAACTTGGAAATCTTAGCTCAAACAGCTGCAAAACCTGTTTTCCCAGCACGGAGACCTTGAGTTCTATAAGATAAAGCCATAAACATGTGTATCCGAGTCTTCTATCAAAAGTTACAGCTATTTATATGAAGTTGTACAAAAACGCTTTCTTTCGCCAAGACAGTGCGTTTCTCACTGTTACATGCATTTGAATGGGGAACTCGACCGAAACAAAGTATAGGTTTTCATTATGTGAATAACTTGGAAATCTTAGCTCAAACAGCTGCAAAACCTGTTTTCCCAGCACGGAGACCTTGAGTTCTATAAGATAAAGCCATAAACATGTTTGTCTGAGTCTTCTATCAAAAGTTACAGCTATTTATATGAAGTTGTACAAAAACGCTTTCTTTCGCCAAGACAGTGCGTTTCTCACTGTTACATGCATTTGAATGGGGAACTCGACCGAAACAAAGTATAGGTTTTCATTATGTGAATAACTTGGAAATCTTAGCTCAAACAGCTGCAAAACCTGTTTTCCCAGCACGGAGACCTTGAGTTCTATAAGATAAAGCCATAAACATGTGTATCCGAGTCTTCTATCAAAAGTTACAGCTATTTATATGAAGTTGTACAAAAACGCTTTCTTTCGCCAAGACAGTGCGTTTCTCACTGTTACATGCATTTGAATGGGGAACTCGACCGAAACAAAGTATAGGTTTTCATTATGTGAATAACTTGGAAATCTTAGCTCAAACAGCTGCAAAACCTGTTTTCCCAGCACGGAGACCTTGAGTTCTATAAGATAAAGCCATAAACATGTGTATCCGAGTCTTCTATCAAAAGTTACAGCTATTTATATGAAGTTGTACAAAATAGCTTTCTTTCGCCAAGACAGTGCGTTTCTCACTGTTACATGCATTTGAATGGGGAACTCGACCGAAACAAAGTATAGGTTTTCATTATGTGAATAACTTGGAAATCTTAGCTCAAACGGCTGCAAAACCTGTTTTCCCAGCACGGAGACCTTGAGTTCTATAAGATAAAGCCATAAACATGTGTATCCGAGTCTTCTATCAAAAGTTACAGCTATTTATATGAAGTTGTACAAAAACGCTTTCTTTCGCCAAGACAGTGCGTTTCTCACTGTTACATGCATTTGAATGGGGAACTCGACCGAAACAAAGTATAGGTTTTCATTATGTGAATAACTTGGAAATCTTAGCTCAAACAGCTGCAAAACCTGTTTTCCCAACACGGAGACCTTGAGTTCTATAAGATAAAGCCATAAACATGTGTATCCGAGTCTTCTATCAAAAGTTACAGCTATTTATATGAAGTTGTACAAAAACGCTTTCTTTCGCCAAGACAGTGCGTTTCTCACTGTTACATGCATTTGAATGGGGAACTCGACCGAAACAAAGTATAGGTTTTCATTATGTGAATAACTTGGAAATCTTAGCTCAAACAGCTGCAAAACCTGTTTTCCCAGCACGGAGACCTTGAGTTCTATAAGATAAAGCCATAAACATGTGTATCCGAGTCTTCTATCAAAAGTTACAGCTATTTATATGAAGTTGTACAAAAACGCTTTCTTTCGCCAAGACAGTGCGTTTCTCACTGTTACATGCATTTGAATGGGGAACTCGACCGAAACAAAGTATAGGTTTTCATTATGTGAATAACTTGGAAATCTTAGCTCAAACAGCTGCAAAACCTGTTTTCCCAGCACGGAGACCTTGAGTTCTATAAGATAAAGCCATAAACATGTTTGTCTGAGTCTTCTATCAAAAGTTACAGCTATTTATATGAAGTTGTACAAAATAGCTTTCTTTCGCCAAGACAGTGCGTTTCTCACTGTTACATGCATTTGAATGGGGAACTCGACCGAAACAAAGTATAGGTTTTCATTATGTGAATAACTTGGAAATCTTAGCTCAAACAGCTGCAAAACCTGTTTTCCCAGCACGGAGACCTTGAGTTCTATAAGATAAAGCCATAAACATGTGTATCCGAGTCTTCTATCAAAAGTTACAGCTATTTATATGAAGTTGTACACAAACGCTTTCTTTCGCCAAGACAGTGCGTTTCTCACTGTTACATGCATTTGAATGGGGAACTCGACCGAAACAATTTATAGGTTTTCATTATGTGAATAACTTGGAAATCTTAGCTCAAACAGCTGCAAAACCTGTTTTCCCAGCACGGAGACCTTGAGTTCTATAAGATAAAGCCATAAACATGTGTATCCGAGTCTTCTATCAAAAGTTACAGCTATTTATATGAAGTTGTACAAAAACGCTTTCTTTCGCCAAGACAGTGCGTTTCTCACTGTTACATGCATTTGAATGGGGAACTCGACCGAAACAAAGTATAGGTTTTCATTATGTGAATAACTTGAAAATCTTAGCTCAAACAGCTGCAAAACCTGTTTTCCCAGCACGGAGACCTTGAGTTCTATAAGATAAAGCCATAAACATGTTTGTCTGAGTCTTCTATCAAAAGTTACAGCTATTTATATGAAGTTGTACAAAATAGCTTTCTTTCGCCAAGACAGTGCGTTTCTCACTGTTACATGCATTTGAATGGGGAACTCGACCGAAACAAAGTATAGGTTTTCATTATGTGAATAACTTGGAAATCTTAGCTCAAACAGCTGCAAAACCTGTTTTCCCAGCACGGAGACCTTGAGTTCTATAAGATAAAGCCATAAACATGTGTATCCGAGTCTTCTATCAAAAGTTACAGCTATTTATATGAAGTTGTACAAAAACGCTTTCTTTCGCCAAGACAGTGCGTTTCTCACTGTTACATGCATTTGAATGGGGAACTCGACCGAAACAAAGTATAGGTTTTCATTATGTGAATAACTTGGAAATCTTAGCTCAAACAGCTGCAAAACCTGTTTTCCCAGCACGGAGACCTTGAGTTCTATAAGATAAAGCCATAAACATGTGTATCCGAGTCTTCTATCAAAAGTTACAGCTATTTATATGAAGTTGTACAAAATAGCTTTCTTTCGCCAAGACAGTGCGTTTCTCACTGTTACATGCATTTGAATGGGGAACTCGACCGAAACAAAGTATAGGTTTTCATTATGTGAATAACTTGGAAATCTTAGCTCAAACGGCTGCAAAACCTGTTTTCCCAGCACGGAGACCTTGAGTTCTATAAGATAAAGCCATAAACATGTGTATCCGAGTCTTCTATCAAAAGTTACAGCTATTTATATGAAGTTGTACAAAAACGCTTTCTTTCGCCAAGACAGTGCGTTTCTCACTGTTACATGCATTTGAATGGGGAACTCGACCGAAACAAAGTATAGGTTTTCATTATGTGAATAACTTGGAAATCTTAGCTCAAACAGCTGCAAAACCTGTTTTCCCAACACGGAGACCTTGAGTTCTATAAGATAAAGCCATAAACATGTGTATCCGAGTCTTCTATCAAAAGTTACAGCTATTTATATGAAGTTGTACAAAAACGCTTTCTTTCGCCAAGACAGTGCGTTTCTCACTGTTACATGCATTTGAATGGGGAACTCGACCGAAACAAAGTATAGGTTTTCATTATGTGAATAACTTGGAAATCTTAGCTCAAACAGCTGCAAAACCTGTTTTCCCAGCACGGAGACCTTGAGTTCTATAAGATAAAGCCATAAACATGTGTATCCGAGTCTTCTATCAAAAGTTACAGCTATTTATATGAAGTTGTACAAAAACGCTTTCTTTCGCCAAGACAGTGCGTTTCTCACTGTTACATGCATTTGAATGGGGAACTCGACCGAAACAAAGTATAGGTTTTCATTATGTGAATAACTTGGAAATCTTAGCTCAAACAGCTGCAAAACCTGTTTTCCCAGCACGGAGACCTTGAGTTCTATAAGATAAAGCCATAAACATGTGTATCCGAGTCTTCTATCAAAAGTTACAGCTATTTATATGAAGTTGTACAAAAACGCTTTCTTTCGCCAAGACAGTGCGTTTCTCACTGTTACATGCATTTGAATGGGGAACTCGACCGAAACAAAGTATAGGTTTTCATTATGTGAATAACTTGGAAATCTTAGCTCAAACAGCTGCAAATCCTGTTTTCCCAACACGGAGACCTTGAGTTCTATAAGATAAAGCCATAAACATGTGTATCCGAGTCTTCTATCAAAAGTTACAGCTATTTATATGAAGTTGTACAAAAACGCTTTCTTTCGCCAAGACAGTGCGTTTCTCACTGTTACATGCATTTGAATGGGGAACTCGACCGAAACAAAGTATAGGTTTTCATTATGTGAATAACTTGAAAATCTTAGCTCAAACAGCTGCAAAACCTGTTTTCCCAGCACGGAGACCTTGAGTTCTATAAGATAAAGCCATAAACATGTTTGTCTGAGTCTTCTATCAAAAGTTACAGCTATTTATATGAACTTGTACAAAATAGCTTTCTTTCGCCAAGACAGTGCGTTTCTCACTGTTACATGCATTTGAATGGGGAACTCGACCGAAACAAAGTATAGGTTTTCATTATGTGAATAACTTGGAAATCTTAGCTCAAACAGCTGCAAAACCTGTTTTCCCAGCACGGAGACCTTGAGTTCTATAAGATAAAGCCATAAACATGTGTATCCGAGTCTTCTATCAAAAGTTACAGCTATTTATATGAAGTTGTACAAAAACGCTTTCTTTCGCCAAGACAGTGCGTTTCTCACTGTTACATGCATTTGAATGGGGAACTCGACCGAAACAAAGTATAGGTTTTCATTATGTGAATAACTTGGAAATCTTAGCTCAAACAGCTGCAAAACCTGTTTTCCCAGCACGGAGACCTTGAGTTCTATAAGATAAAGCCATAAACATGTGTATCCGAGTCTTCTATCAAAAGTTACAGCTATTTATATGAAGTTGTACAAAATAGCTTTCTTTCGCCAAGACAGTGCGTTTCTCACTGTTACATGCATTTGAATGGGGAACTCGACCGAAACAAAGTATAGGTTTTCATTATGTGAATAACTTGGAAATCTTAGCTCAAACGGCTGCAAAACCTGTTTTCCCAGCACGGAGACCTTGAGTTCTATAAGATAAAGCCATAAACATGTGTATCCGAGTCTTCTATCAAAAGTTACAGCTATTTATATGAAGTTGTACAAAAACGCTTTCTTTCGCCAAGACAGTGCGTTTCTCACTGTTACATGCATTTGAATGGGGAACTCGACCGAAACAAAGTATAGGTTTTCATTATGTGAATAACTTGGAAATCTTAGCTCAAACAGCTGCAAAACCTGTTTTCCCAGCACGGAGACCTTGAGTTCTATAAGATAAAGCCATAAACATGTTTGTCTGAGTCTTCTATCAAAAGTTACAGCTATTTATATGAAGTTGTACAAAATAGCTTTCTTTCGCCAAGACAGTGCGTTTCTCACTGTTACATGCATTTGAATGGGGAACTCGACCGAAACAAAGTATAGGTTTTCATTATGTGAATAACTTGGAAATCTTAGCTCAAACAGCTGCAAAACCTGTTTTCCCAGCACGGAGACCTTGAGTTCTATAAGATAAAGCCATAAACATGTGTATCCGAGTCTTCTATCAAAAGTTACAGCTATTTATATGAAGTTGTACAAAAACGCTTTCTTTCGCCAAGACAGTGCGTTTCTCACTGTTACATGCATTTGAATGGGGAACTCGACCGAAACAAAGTATAGGTTTTCATTATGTGAATAACTTGGAAATCTTAGCTCAAACAGCTGCAAAACCTGTTTTCCCAGCACGGAGACCTTGAGTTCTATAAGATAAAGCCATAAACATGTTTGTCTGAGTCTTCTATCAAAAGTTACAGCTATTTATATGAACTTGTACAAAAACGCTTTCTTTCGCCAAGACAGTGCGTTTCTCACTGTTACATGCATTTGAATGGGGAACTCGACCGAAACAAAGTATAGGTTTTCATTATGTGAATAACTTGGAAATCTTAGCTCAAACAGCTGCAAAACCTGTTTTCCCAGCACGGAGACCTTGAGTTCTATAAGATAAAGCCATAAACATGTGTATCCGAGTCTTCTATCAAAAGTTACAGCTATTTATATGAAGTTGTACAAAAACGCTTTCTTTCGCCAAGACAGTGCGTTTCTCACTGTTACATGCATTTGAATGGGGAACTCGACCGAAACAAAGTATAGGTTTTCATTATGTGAATAACTTGGAAATCTTAGCTCAAACAGCTGCAAAACCTGTTTTCCCAGCACGGAGACCTTGAGTTCTATAAGATAAAGCCATAAACATGTGTATCCGAGTCTTCTATCAAAAGTTACAGCTATTTATATGAACTTGTACAAAATAGCTTTCTTTCGCCAAGACAGTGCGTTTCTCACTGTTACATGCATTTGAATGGGGAACTCGACCGAAACAAAGTATAGGTTTTCATTATGTGAATAACTTGGAAATCTTAGCTCAAACGGCTGCAAAACCTGTTTTCCCAGCACGGAGACCTTGAGTTCTATAAGATAAAGCCATAAACATGTGTATCCGAGTCTTCTATCAAAAGTTACAGCTATTTATATGAAGTTGTACAAAAACGCTTTCTTTCGCCAAGACAGTGCGTTTCTCACTGTTACATGCATTTGAATGGGGAACTCGACCGAAACAAAGTATAGGTTTTCATTATGTGAATAACTTGGAAATCTTAGCTCAAACAGCTGCAAAACCTGTTTTCCCAACACGGAGACCTTGAGTTCTATAAGATAAAGCCATAAACATGTGTATCCGAGTCTTCTATCAAAAGTTACAGCTATTTATATGAAGTTGTACAAAAACGCTTTCTTTCGCCAAGACAGTGCGTTTCTCACTGTTACATGCATTTGAATGGGGAACTCGACCGAAACAAAGTATAGGTTTTCATTATGTGAATAACTTGGAAATCTTAGCTCAAACAGCTGCAAAACCTGTTTTCCCAGCACGGAGACCTTGAGTTCTATAAGATAAAGCCATAAACATGTGTATCCGAGTCTTCTATCAAAAGTTACAGCTATTTATATGAAGTTGTACAAAAACGCTTTCTTTCGCCAAGACAGTGCGTTTCTCACTGTTACATGCATTTGAATGGGGAACTCGACCGAAACAAAGTATAGGTTTTCATTATGTGAATAACTTGGAAATCTTAGCTCAAACAGCTGCAAAACCTGTTTTCCCAGCACGGAGACCTTGAGTTCTATAAGATAAAGCCATAAACATGTTTGTCTGAGTCTTCTATCAAAAGTTACAGCTATTTATATGAAGTTGTACAAAATAGCTTTCTTTCGCCAAGACAGTGCGTTTCTCACTGTTACATGCATTTGAATGGGGAACTCGACCGAAACAAAGTATAGGTTTTCATTATGTGAATAACTTGGAAATCTTAGCTCAAACAGCTGCAAAACCTGTTTTCCCAGCACGGAGACCTTGAGTTCTATAAGATAAAGCCATAAACATGTGTATCCGAGTCTTCTATCAAAAGTTACAGCTATTTATATGAAGTTGTACACAAACGCTTTCTTTCGCCAAGACAGTGCGTTTCTCACTGTTACATGCATTTGAATGGGGAACTCGACCGAAACAATTTATAGGTTTTCATTATGTGAATAACTTGGAAATCTTAGCTCAAACAGCTGCAAAACCTGTTTTCCCAGCACGGAGACCTTGAGTTCTATAAGATAAAGCCATAAACATGTGTATCCGAGTCTTCTATCAAAAGTTACAGCTATTTATATGAAGTTGTACAAAAACGCTTTCTTTCGCCAAGACAGTGCGTTTCTCACTGTTACATGCATTTGAATGGGGAACTCGACCGAAACAAAGTATAGGTTTTCATTATGTGAATAACTTGAAAATCTTAGCTCAAACAGCTGCAAAACCTGTTTTCCCAGCACGGAGACCTTGAGTTCTATAAGATAAAGCCATAAACATGTTTGTCTGAGTCTTCTATCAAAAGTTACAGCTATTTATATGAAGTTGTACAAAATAGCTTTCTTTCGCCAAGACAGTGCGTTTCTCACTGTTACATGCATTTGAATGGGGAACTCGACCGAAACAAAGTATAGGTTTTCATTATGTGAATAACTTGGAAATCTTAGCTCAAACAGCTGCAAAACCTGTTTTCCCAGCACGGAGACCTTGAGTTCTATAAGATAAAGCCATAAACATGTGTATCCGAGTCTTCTATCAAAAGTTACAGCTATTTATATGAAGTTGTACAAAAACGCTTTCTTTCGCCAAGACAGTGCGTTTCTCACTGTTACATGCATTTGAATGGGGAACTCGACCGAAACAAAGTATAGGTTTTCATTATGTGAATAACTTGGAAATCTTAGCTCAAACAGCTGCAAAACCTGTTTTCCCAGCACGGAGACCTTGAGTTCTATAAGATAAAGCCATAAACATGTGTATCCGAGTCTTCTATCAAAAGTTACAGCTATTTATATGAAGTTGTACAAAATAGCTTTCTTTCGCCAAGACAGTGCGTTTCTCACTGTTACATGCATTTGAATGGGGAACTCGACCGAAACAAAGTATAGGTTTTCATTATGTGAATAACTTGGAAATCTTAGCTCAAACGGCTGCAAAACCTGTTTTCCCAGCACGGAGACCTTGAGTTCTATAAGATAAAGCCATAAACATGTGTATCCGAGTCTTCTATCAAAAGTTACAGCTATTTATATGAAGTTGTACAAAAACGCTTTCTTTCGCCAAGACAGTGCGTTTCTCACTGTTACATGCATTTGAATGGGGAACTCGACCGAAACAAAGTATAGGTTTTCATTATGTGAATAACTTGGAAATCTTAGCTCAAACAGCTGCAAAACCTGTTTTCCCAACACGGAGACCTTGAGTTCTATAAGATAAAGCCATAAACATGTGTATCCGAGTCTTCTATCAAAAGTTACAGCTATTTATATGAAGTTGTACAAAAACGCTTTCTTTCGCCAAGACAGTGCGTTTCTCACTGTTACATGCATTTGAATGGGGAACTCGACCGAAACAAAGTATAGGTTTTCATTATGTGAATAACTTGGAAATCTTAGCTCAAACAGCTGCAAAACCTGTTTTCCCAGCACGGAGACCTTGAGTTCTATAAGATAAAGCCATAAACATGTGTATCCGAGTCTTCTATCAAAAGTTACAGCTATTTATATGAAGTTGTACAAAAACGCTTTCTTTCGCCAAGACAGTGCGTTTCTCACTGTTACATGCATTTGAATGGGGAACTCGACCGAAACAAAGTATAGGTTTTCATTATGTGAATAACTTGGAAATCTTAGCTCAAACAGCTGCAAAACCTGTTTTCCCAGCACGGAGACCTTGAGTTCTATAAGATAAAGCCATAAACATGTTTGTCTGAGTCTTCTATCAAAAGTTACAGCTATTTATATGAAGTTGTACAAAATAGCTTTCTTTCGCCAAGACAGTGCGTTTCTCACTGTTACATGCATTTGAATGGGGAACTCGACCGAAACAAAGTATAGGTTTTCATTATGTGAATAACTTGGAAATCTTAGCTCAAACAGCTGCAAAACCTGTTTTCCCAGCACGGAGACCTTGAGTTCTATAAGATAAAGCCATAAACATGTGTATCCGAGTCGTCTATCAAAAGTTACAGCTATTTATATGAAGTTGTACAAAAACGCTTTCTTTCGCCAAGACAGTGCGTTTCTCACTGTTACATGCATTTGAATGGGGAACTCGACCGAAACAAAGTATAGGTTTTCATTATGTGAATAACTTGGAAATCTTAGCTCAAACAGCTGCAAAACCTGTTTTCCCAGCACGGAGACCTTGAGTTCTATAAGATAAAGCCATAAACATGTTTGTCTGAGTCTTCTATCAAAAGTTACAGCTATTTATATGAACTTGTACAAAAACGCTTTCTTTCGCCAAGACAGTGCGTTTCTCACTGTTACATGCATTTGAATGGGGAACTCGACCGAAACAAAGTATAGGTTTTCATTATGTGAATAACTTGGAAATCTTAGCTCAAACAGCTGCAAAACCTGTTTTCCCAGCACGGAGACCTTGAGTTCTATAAGATAAAGCCATAAACATGTTTGTCTGAGTCTTCTATCAAAAGTTACAGCTATTTATATGAAGTTGTACAAAAACGCTTTCTTTCGCCAAGACAGTGCGTTTCTCACTGTTACATGCATTTGAATGGGGAACTCGACCGAAACAAAGTATAGGTTTTCATTATGTGAATAACTTGGAAATCTTAGCTCAAACAGCTGCAAAACCTGTTTTCCCAGCACGGAGACCTTAAGTTCTATAAGATAAAGACATAAACATGTGTATCCAAGTCTTCTATCAAAAGTTACAGCTATTTATATGAAGTTGTACAAAAACGCTTTCTTTCGCCAAGACAGTGCGTTTCTCACTGTTACATGCATTTGAATGGGGAACTCGACCGAAACAAAGTATAGGTTTTCATTATGTGAATAACTTGGAAATCTTAGCTCAAACAGCTGCAAATCCTGTTTTCCCAACACGGAGACCTTGAGTTCTATAAGATAAAGCCATAAACATGTGTATCCGAGTCTTCTATCAAAAGTTACAGCTATTTATATGAAGTTGTACAAAAACGCTTTCTTTCGCCAAGACAGTGCGTTTCTCACTGTTACATGCATTTGAATGGGGAACTCGACCGAAACAAAGTATAGGTTTTCATTATGTGAATAACTTGAAAATCTTAGCTCAAACAGCTGCAAAACCTGTTTTCCCAGCACGGAGACCTTGAGTTCTATAAGATAAAGCCATAAACATGTTTGTCTGAGTCTTCTATCAAAAGTTACAGCTATTTATATGAACTTGTACAAAATAGCTTTCTTTCGCCAAGACAGTGCGTTTCTCACTGTTACATGCATTTGAATGGGGAACTCGACCGAAACAAAGTATAGGTTTTCATTATGTGAATAACTTGGAAATCTTAGCTCAAACAGCTGCAAAACCTGTTTTCCCAGCACGGAGACCTTGAGTTCTATAAGATAAAGCCATAAACATGTGTATCCGAGTCTTCTATCAAAAGTTACAGCTATTTATATGAAGTTGTACAAAAACGCTTTCTTTCGCCAAGACAGTGCGTTTCTCACTGTTACATGCATTTGAATGGGGAACTCGACCGAAACAAAGTATAGGTTTTCATTATGTGAATAACTTGGAAATCTTAGCTCAAACAGCTGCAAAACCTGTTTTCCCAGCACGGAGACCTTGAGTTCTATAAGATAAAGCCATAAACATGTGTATCCGAGTCTTCTATCAAAAGTTACAGCTATTTATATGAAGTTGTACAAAATAGCTTTCTTTCGCCAAGACAGTGCGTTTCTCACTGTTACATGCATTTGAATGGGGAACTCGACCGAAACAAAGTATAGGTTTTCATTATGTGAATAACTTGGAAATCTTAGCTCAAACGGCTGCAAAACCTGTTTTCCCAGCACGGAGACCTTGAGTTCTATAAGATAAAGCCATAAACATGTGTATCCGAGTCTTCTATCAAAAGTTACAGCTATTTATATGAAGTTGTACAAAAACGCTTTCTTTCGCCAAGACAGTGCGTTTCTCACTGTTACATGCATTTGAATGGGGAACTCGACCGAAACAAAGTATAGGTTTTCATTATGTGAATAACTTGGAAATCTTAGCTCAAACAGCTGCAAAACCTGTTTTCCCAGCACGGAGACCTTGAGTTCTATAAGATAAAGCCATAAACATGTTTGTCTGAGTCTTCTATCAAAAGTTACAGCTATTTATATGAAGTTGTACAAAATAGCTTTCTTTCGCCAAGACAGTGCGTTTCTCACTGTTACATGCATTTGAATGGGGAACTCGACCGAAACAAAGTATAGGTTTTCATTATGTGAATAACTTGGAAATCTTAGCTCAAACAGCTGCAAAACCTGTTTTCCCAGCACGGAGACCTTGAGTTCTATAAGATAAAGCCATAAACATGTGTATCCGAGTCTTCTATCAAAAGTTACAGCTATTTATATGAAGTTGTACAAAAACGCTTTCTTTCGCCAAGACAGTGCGTTTCTCACTGTTACATGCATTTGAATGGGGAACTCGACCGAAACAAAGTATAGGTTTTCATTATGTGAATAACTTGGAAATCTTAGCTCAAACAGCTGCAAAACCTGTTTTCCCAGCACGGAGACCTTGAGTTCTATAAGATAAAGCCATAAACATGTTTGTCTGAGTCTTCTATCAAAAGTTACAGCTATTTATATGAACTTGTACAAAAACGCTTTCTTTCGCCAAGACAGTGCGTTTCTCACTGTTACATGCATTTGAATGGGGAACTCGACCGAAACAAAGTATAGGTTTTCATTATGTGAATAACTTGGAAATCTTAGCTCAAACAGCTGCAAAACCTGTTTTCCCAGCACGGAGACCTTGAGTTCTATAAGATAAAGCCATAAACATGTGTATCCGAGTCTTCTATCAAAAGTTACAGCTATTTATATGAAGTTGTACAAAAACGCTTTCTTTCGCCAAGACAGTGCGTTTCTCACTGTTACATGCATTTGAATGGGGAACTCGACCGAAACAAAGTATAGGTTTTCATTATGTGAATAACTTGGAAATCTTAGCTCAAACAGCTGCAAAACCTGTTTTCCCAGCACGGAGACCTTGAGTTCTATAAGATAAAGCCATAAACATGTGTATCCGAGTCTTCTATCAAAAGTTACAGCTATTTATATGAAGTTGTACAAAATAGCTTTCTTTCGCCAAGACAGTGCGTTTCTCACTGTTACATGCATTTGAATGGGGAACTCGACCGAAACAAAGTATAGATTTTCATTATGTGAATAACTTGGAAATCTTAGCTCAAACAGCTGCAAAACCTGTTCTCCCAGCATGGAGACCTTGAGTTCTATAATATAAGGCCATAAACATTTTTGTCTGAGTCTTCTATCAAAAGTTACAGCTATTTCTATGAAGTTGTACAAAATAGCTTTCTTTCGCCAAGACAGTGCGTTTCTCACTGTTACATGCATTTGAATGGGGAACTCGACCGAAACAAAGTATAGGTTTTCGTTATGTGAATAACTTGGAAATCTTAGCTCAAACAGCTGCAAAACCTGTTTTCCCAACACGGAGACCTTGAGTTCTATAAGATAAAGCCATAAACATGTGTATCCGAGTCTTCTATCAAAAGTTACAGCTATTTATATGAAGTTGTACAAAAACGCTTTCTTTCGCCAAGACAGTGCGTTTCTCACTGTTACATGCATTTGAATGGGGAACTCGACCGAAACAAAGTATAGGTTTTCATTATGTGAATAACTTGGAAATCTTAGCTCAAACAGCTGCAAAACCTGTTTTCCCAGCACGGAGACCTTGAGTTCTATAAGATAAAGCCATAAACATGTGTATCCGAGTCTTCTATCAAAAGTTACAGCTATTTATATGAAGTTGTACAAAAACGCTTTCTTTCGCCAAGACAGTGCGTTTCTCACTGTTACATGCATTTGAATGGGGAACTCGACCGAAACAAAGTATAGGTTTTCATTATGTGAATAACTTGGAAATCTTAGCTCAAACAGCTGCAAAACCTGTTTTCCCAGCACGGAGACCTTGAGTTCTATAAGATAAAGCCATAAACATGTGTATCCGAGTCTTCTATCAAAAGTTACAGCTATTTATATGAAGTTGTACAAAAACGCTTTCTTTCGCCAAGACAGTGCGTTTCTCACTGTTACATGCATTTGAATGGGGAACTCGACCGAAACAAAGTATAGGTTTTCATTATGTGAATAACTTGGAAATCTTAGCTCAAACAGCTGCAAAACCTGTTTTCCCAGCACGGAGACCTTGAGTTCTATAAGATAAAGCCATAAACATGTGTATCCGAGTCTTCTATCAAAAGTTACAGCTATTTATATGAAGTTGTACAAAAACGCTTTCTTTCGCCAAGACAGTGCGTTTCTCACTGTTACATGCATTTGAATGGGGAACTCGACCGAAACAAAGTATAGGTTTTCATTATGTGAATAACTTGGAAATCTTAGCTCAAACAGCTACAAAACCTGTTTTCCCAGCACGGAGACCTTGAGTTCTATAAGATAAAGCCATAAACATGTGTATCCGAGTCTTCTATCAAAAGTTACAGCTATTTATATGAAGTTGTACAAAAACGCTTTCTTTCGCCAAGACAGTGCGTTTCTCACTGTTACATGCATTTGAATGGGGAACTCGACCGAAACAAAGTATAAGTTTTCATTATGTGAATAACTTGGAAATCTTAGCTCAAACAGCTGCAAAACCTGTTTTCCCAGCACGGAGACCTTGAGTTCTATAATATAAAGCCATAAACATGTTTGTCTGAGTCTTCTATCAAAAGTTACAGCTATTTCTATGAAGTTGTACAAAATAGCTTTCTTTCGCCAAGACAGTGCGTTTCTCACTGTTACATGCATTTGAATGGGGAACTCGACCGAAACAAAGTATAGATTTTCATTATGTGAATAACTTGGAAATCTTAGCTCAAACAGCTGCAAAACCTGTTTGCCCAGCACGGGAACCTTGAGTTCTATAAGATAAAGCCATAAACATGTGTATCCGAGTCTTCTATCAAAAGTTACAGCTATTTATATGAAGTTGTACAAAAACGCTTTCTTTCGCCAAGACAGTGCGTTTCTCACTGTTACATGCATTTGAATGGGGAACTCGACCGAAACAAAGTATAAGTTTTCATTATGTGAATAACTTGGAAATCTTAGCTCAAACAGCTGCAAAACCTGTTCTCCCAGCACGGAGACCTTGAGTTCTATAATATAAGGCCATAAACATTTTTGTCTGAGTCTTCTATCAAAAGTTACAGCTATTTCTATGAAGTTGTACAAAATAGCTTTCTTTCGCCAAGACAGTGCGTTTCTCACTGTTACATGCATTTGAATGGGGAACTCGACCGAAACAAAGTATAGATTTTCATTATGTGAATAACTTGGAAATCTTAGCTCAAACAGCTGCAAAACCTTTTTGCCCAGCATGGAGACCTTGAGTTCTATAAGATAAAGCCATAAACATGTGTATCCGAGTCTTCTATCAAAAGTTACAGCTATTTATATGAAGTTGTACAAAAACGCTTTCTTTCGCCGAGACAGTGCGTTTCTCACTGTTACATGCATTTGAATGGGGAACTCGACCGAAACAAAGTATAAGTTTTCATTATGTGAATAACTTGGAAATCTTAGCTCAAACAGCTGCAAAACCTTTTTGCCCAGCACGGAGACCTTGAGTTATATAAGATAAAGCCATAAACATGTGTATCCGAGTCTTCTATCAAAAGTTACAGCTATTTATATGAAGTTGTACAAAAACGCTTTCTTTCGCCAAGACAGTGCGTTTCTCACTGTTACATGCATTTGAATGGGGAACTCGACCGAAACAAAGTATAAGTTTTCATTATGTGAATAACTTGGAAATCTTAGCTCAAACAGCTGCAAAACCTGTTTTCCCAGCACGGAGACCTTGAGTTCTATAATATAAGGCCATAAACATGTTTGTCTGAGTCTTCTATCAAAAGTTACTGCTATTTCTATGAAGTTGTACAAAATAGCTTTCTTTCGCCAAGACAGTGCGTTTCTCACTGTTACATGCATTTCAGTTCAGTTCAGTTCAGTTCATTTTTATTTCAAACATTTCAAACATGTGCCTTCACAATCATTACAAAATATCATTCCATTATTTGTTTGAAAAGGAGTAGGCTGAAGTATTTACTTATTTGTCCCTACCCCCTCAAGTTTTACCTCTCATTCATTTAATTTTTTTTTTTTGTCTTAAATTAAACAAACAACATATGAAACATATAAACATATGAAGTAAAACAAAACATAACATACATAAATCAAAAACAAGAAATTAGCAAGCCCCACCACTGTATAGTTTCTTTCATATGAAAAATACAGAATGTGTATATTTGCAGATACACAAGTTATGGAAAAACAACAAACCAAAACAAAACAAAAAAACAACCAAAAAAGAACCACAACACCATTACCAGCAACATTACCATCCTGGGTTAACCCCGTTTTCTTCATTCTTATACTTATTTAAAATTAGGTTTTTATATTTTACTTTAAACTGTTTTATGTTTTGACTGTCTTTTATTTCTTCTGTTAGACTGTTCCATAATTTAACTCCTGAAATTGAGATTGACATAGTTCTTAAAGTTGTTCTAGCACTTTGTATTTTTAAATTCCATTTCCCTCTTAAGTTATACCCACCTTCTCTTTCTATGAACAATTTACAGATTTCTTTGGGAAGCAATTTATTTCTGACTTTATACATTATTTGCGCTGTTTTAAGCTTCACCAAGTCTTGGAATTTAATAGCTTGCATTTTGACAAAGAGTGCATTTGTATGGTCCCTGTACCCTACATTATTTATTAATCTAATGGCCCTTTTCTGTATTATAGTTATATTTTGTGTGTTACTTTTGTATGTGTTTCCCCAGACCTCTACACAGTAGCTCATATATGGCAGTAGTAAAGCTCAGTATAAAATGTGCAGTGCTTTCTGATCCAACATATGCTTTGCTTTTCCCAGGACGGCAATGCCCCGTGCCAATTTCCCCCGAACATAAGTAATGTGTGGCTTCCAACAGAGCTTGTGGTCAATGATCACCCCAAGAAATTTTATTTCATTTACTCTTTCTAAATATACATTGTCAACACATATTTCTACTTCGATGTTTTTCTTTTGGTTTCCAAACAACATAAATTTGGTTTTATCGAGATTCAATGATAATTTATTTATATCAAACCACTTCTTTAATATCGTTAATTCCTGTGTGATCATTTCCAAAACCTGTAGCAATTCCCCACCTGCACACAGTATATTTGTGTCATCTGCAAATATTACAAACTTTAAAATCTCCGATACTCTGCAGATATCATTTAAGTACATAATAAACATTTTTGGACCCAGTACTGAACCTTGAGGTACTCCACAAGCTATATCCATCAAATTAGATTTATATTCATTTATTTGTACATATTGTTGCCTATTCCCTACATAGCTTTTTAACCATTCCAAAACCACTCCCCTAAACCCGTACTTTTCCAGTTTTTTT
This sequence comes from Aulonocara sp. 'chitande type north' Nkhata Bay, assembly GCF_057382095.1. Lineage (NCBI taxonomy): Eukaryota > Metazoa > Chordata > Actinopteri > Cichliformes > Cichlidae > Aulonocara > Aulonocara sp. 'chitande type north' Nkhata Bay. The sequence goes on along the minus strand of NC_141359.1, from coordinate 6,265,098 downwards.
AATAGAATTTCATGATTAACAGTATCAAACGAATGGGGAACTCGACCGAAACAAAGTATAGATTTTCATTATGTGAATAACTTGGAAATCTTAGCTCAAACAGCTGCAAAACCTGTTTTCCCAGCACGGAGACCTTGAGTTCTATAAGATAAAGCCATAAACATGTGTATCCGAGTCTTCTATCAAAAGTTACAGCTATTTATATGAAGTTGTACAAAAACGCTTTCTTTCGCCGAGACAGTGCGTTTCTCACTGTTACATGCATTTGAATGGGGAACTCGACCGAAACAAAGTATAAGTTTTCATTATGTGAATAACTTGGAAATCTTAGCTCAAACAGCTGCAAAACCTTTTTGCCCAGCACGGAGACCTTGAGTTATATAAGATAAAGCCATAAACATGTGTATCCGAGTCTTCTATCAAAAGTTACAGCTATTTATATGAAGTTGTACAAAAACGCTTTCTTTCGCCAAGACAGTGCGTTTCTCACTGTTACATGCATTTGAATGGGGAACTCGACCGAAACAAAGTATAAGTTTTCATTATGTGAATAACTTGGAAATCTTAGCTCAAACAGCTGCAAAACCTGTTTTCCCAGCACGGAGACCTTGAGTTCTATAATATAAGGCCATAAACATGTTTGTCTGAGTCTTCTATCAAAAGTTACTGCTATTTCTATGAAGTTGTACAAAATAGCTTTCTTTCGCCAAGACAGTGCGTTTCTCACTGTTACATGCATTTCAGTTCAGTTCAGTTCAGTTCATTTTTATTTCAAACATTTCAAACATGTGCCTTCACAATCATTACAAAATATCATTCCATTATTTGTTTGAAAAGGAGTAGGCTGAAGTATTTACTTATTTGTCCCTACCCCCTCAAGTTTTACCTCTCATTCATTTAATTTTTTTTTTTTGTCTTAAATTAAACAAACAACATATGAAACATATAAACATATGAAGTAAAACAAAACATAACATACATAAATCAAAAACAAGAAATTAGCAAGCCCCACCACTGTATAGTTTCTTTCATATGAAAAATACAGAATGTGTATATTTGCAGATACACAAGTTATGGAAAAACAACAAACCAAAACAAAACAAAAAAACAACCAAAAAAGAACCACAACACCATTACCAGCAACATTACCATCCTGGGTTAACCCCGTTTTCTTCATTCTTATACTTATTTAAAATTAGGTTTTTATATTTTACTTTAAACTGTTTTATGTTTTGACTGTCTTTTATTTCTTCTGTTAGACTGTTCCATAATTTAACTCCTGAAATTGAGATTGACATAGTTCTTAAAGTTGTTCTAGCACTTTGTATTTTTAAATTCCATTTCCCTCTTAAGTTATACCCACCTTCTCTTTCTATGAACAATTTACAGATTTCTTTGGGAAGCAATTTATTTCTGACTTTATACATTATTTGCGCTGTTTTAAGCTTCACCAAGTCTTGGAATTTAATAGCTTGCATTTTGACAAAGAGTGCATTTGTATGGTCCCTGTACCCTACATTATTTATTAATCTAATGGCCCTTTTCTGTATTATAGTTATATTTTGTGTGTTACTTTTGTATGTGTTTCCCCAGACCTCTACACAGTAGCTCATATATGGCAGTAGTAAAGCTCAGTATAAAATGTGCAGTGCTTTCTGATCCAACATATGCTTTGCTTTTCCCAGGACGGCAATGCCCCGTGCCAATTTCCCCCGAACATAAGTAATGTGTGGCTTCCAACAGAGCTTGTGGTCAATGATCACCCCAAGAAATTTTATTTCATTTACTCTTTCTAAATATACATTGTCAACACATATTTCTACTTCGATGTTTTTCTTTTGGTTTCCAAACAACATAAATTTGGTTTTATCGAGATTCAATGATAATTTATTTATATCAAACCACTTCTTTAATATCGTTAATTCCTGTGTGATCATTTCCAAAACCTGTAGCAATTCCCCACCTGCACACAGTATATTTGTGTCATCTGCAAATATTACAAACTTTAAAATCTCCGATACTCTGCAGATATCATTTAAGTACATAATAAACATTTTTGGACCCAGTACTGAACCTTGAGGTACTCCACAAGCTATATCCATCAAATTAGATTTATATTCATTTATTTGTACATATTGTTGCCTATTCCCTACATAGCTTTTTAACCATTCCAAAACCACTCCCCTAAACCCGTACTTTTCCAGTTTTTTTAATAGAATTTCATGATTAACAGTATCAAACGAATGGGGAACTCGACCGAAACAGAGTATAGATTTTCATTATGTGAATAACTTGGAAATCTTAGCTCAAACAGCTGCAAAACCTGTTTGCCCAGCACGGGAACCTTGAGTTCTATAAGATAAAGCCATAAACATGTGTATCCGAGTCTTCTATCAAAAGTTACAGCTATTTATATGAAGTTGTACAAAAACGCTTTCTTTCGCCAAGACAGTGCGTTTCTCACTGTTACATGCATTTTGAATGGGGAACTCGACCGAAACAAAGTATAGGTTTTCATTATGTGAATAACTTGGAAATCTTAGCTCAAACAGCTGCAAAACCTGTTTTCCCAGCAGGGGGACCTTGAGTTCTATAAGATAAAGCCATAAATATGTGAGTCTGAATCTTCTATCAGAAGGTACACCGATTTATATGAAGTTGTGCAAAAACGCTTTATTTCGTCCAGACAGTGCATTTCTGACGATTACATGCATTTTGAATGGGGAACTCGACCGAAACAAAGTATAGGTTTTCATTATGTGAATAACTTGGAAATCTTAGCTCAAACAGCTGCAAAACCTGTTTGCCCAGCACGGGGATATTGAACTTCATATAAATAGCTGTAACTTTTGATAGAAGACTCAGACACATTATGAATAGAATTATTATTATTATTATATTATTATGAATAGAATTCAATATCCCGTGCTGGGCAAACGGGTTTTGCAGCTATTTGAGCTAAGATTTTCAAGTTATTCACATAATGAAAACCTATACTTTGTTTCGGGCGAGTTCCCCATTCAAATGCATGTAATCGTCAGAAACGCACTGTCTTGGCGAAAGAAAGCGTTTTTGCACAACTTCATATAAATCGCTGTAACTTCTGATAGAAGATTCAGACTCACATATTTATGGCTTTATCTTATAGAATTCATTATCCCCGTGCTGGGCAAAAAGGTTTTGCAGCTGTTTGAGCTAAGATTTTCAAGTTATTCACATAATGAAAACCTATACTTTGTTTCGGGCGAGTTCCCCATTCAAATGCATGTAATCGTCAGAAACGCACTGTCTTGGCGAAATAAAGCGTTTTTGCACAACTTCATATAAATCGGTGTAACTTTTGATAGAAGATTCAGATATACGTATTCATGGCTTTATCTCATAGAATTCAATATCCCCGTGCTGGGAAAACAGGTTTTGCAGCTGTTTGAGCTAAGATTTTCAAGTTATTCACATAATGAAAACCTATACTTTGCGTATGGCGAGAACTCCATTCAAATGCATGTAATAGCGAGAAACGCACTAACGTGGTGAAATAAAGCGTTTTTTCATAAACTTCATAGATTCTTCCTGCCTGTGGGCGTCAAACTAGACCCCCCCCCCCCCCCCTCCTTTCTGTAACTATCAAAACTATCATAGTCTAAACGGTCAACAATTTGCAAATAAATGACTTATAATTGTGCTTACCTGGTCCAGATGATCCACAGCCCCTTTGGATTTGTTATAATCCAGGATGATGTGGGGCTTTCTCTTCCCAGAGTCCTGGACTTGTAGCTCACGGTGCCTGGTGCCCAATAAGACAACATTTTTTCTTTGCTTGGGGATGTAGGAAACCACAGCCTTATCCCCCCTGTAGCGACCTGGACGGGAGAGACGATTATCGAATCTTACAGCCCGATTAATTTGCTCAAATCTTTTTTTTTTGACATGGTAGCAGGAAATAGAAGAGCCCTGTCTCCCGATCCCACAGGCTTGTTGTTGTTTCATGTGAGACCAGTACAGGCCAGTTGCAGGCTTACAAGCCCCATGTAAGCCTGCAACTCCTCCTCATCTATGTCCTTCCAGTCTTTTACCTACCTGTTGCCCTGCAGGTTGGTGAAATGCAGGATTAGCTGCATAATGTCCTCTGCAAAAAAAAGATGGAAAGTGCTCACAGGGCTGCTACAAATTGCATAATGGTCCTCGGGTTAAAATGGGAGGAGGAAAAAATGGCAGGACCTCTTCATGTGTGGGTTGCCACATGATTTTTCCATTTTTAGATCTCCACTGGCCATCCTCCAGTCTTGTCTCTTCATCCTGCTCTTCGTCCTCCTCCTCCTCACATGAGCTGCAAAGCTCCTCGGTGCCTGGCAAAAATTCTTCTTCGCTGTCAGAAGTATCTCCACTGCTTGTGGTATCGTTTTCACTTTCTGAAGAGTGCAAAACCGCAGCAACAGCCTCCTCTAAACTGAGTGCACGCTTCATTGTGTCTGTGCAGAAATGAGCACTCAGACCAGGCTGCAAAGTATTCTCATAGACTTCAAAGGCGCACCTGAATAAACATGCTATAGCATATCCAATAAGAGAGAGGAGGCTCACGCTTGATCAAGAAAAAACATAAACGCACGCCTTTGATCCCCCCCCCCCCCCCCTCTCTTTCTCTCTCTCTCTCTCTCTCTCTCTCTCTCTCTCTCTCACACACACACACACACACACGCACATGCACATACATACACACCATTTTATGGTGGTTAGCTGTTTTATTGTCATGCATTTTACAGGGTAAGATAACCATGTCCTGCATTCAAAACCACTGAAAATGTCTATGGTGGTGCTGTGCCTAATATTGTGCTGGTGTATGCTGGGTAATGGCACAGCTAGCGACTGGGTGACTTTATTCACCCGCTTCGGCTGTTATCAGTCCATACAATGGGCGTTATTAGCACAAATCAGTCCCATAGATATGGACAATCTCCTGCTAGATTGTTCAGAAGGTTGTTATCATCCATCCAGATGGAGGATCACTAACAGGAGCGTGGGAAGACTCCAGAATTCACTCTGGCTGGAATCCGGTGGATACAGCAGTGTTTACAGGTAAGACCGTTTAAACGGACAGCATTTATAGAATGACTATTAAAAGTCAGCGAGTGTCAATAATGTTAATGTGGTTATGTTAGTAATACACCGAGTGCTAATATAACAGCTTTAAGATGCATTTGTAGATGTTATTACGTGTTTTACCGTCTTTATGGTGCTAGCTTAAAGTTACGGTGTAAACGTTAGCTTATATTAGAGTAAAGCTGTTACTGTTTAAACGACGTTTGCACAGAAATATTAGCTTCTGTCATGACAGATGTCATTACTAGTTAATAAAGTTTCCATTAAAGTGTTTAATCGCAGCCACAGATTGACAGCAAATATCTCGATTAGCTTCAGTGCATCTGTAATAAATATGTGCAAGTTTCAGTGCTTCGTTTAAACTGTATGATACTTATACTGACCCAGGGTCAGTGTAAAATACAATCCTAGCTGTGTGAATAAAGCCTGGCTCCTTTAATCCTGCATGGCAAACCTCAGGATGCAGGCTATTATTACTCTTTCCTGCTGGCACATCTGTCACACCTGAGAGTCAGCTAGAAACGTACAGTGACGTTGACATCATGCAAAGACTGCCAGACTCTGTAATACTGGAAATGATCAGTGACTCAAGTTAACACTAAACTTTAAACAGTACCTCTGTGTCTCTGTGTGCTGAACATTTAGGATTGAGTCAGGCTGCATCAGCTGAAGCTGTTATTTGTATATATCAGTATTTTTTTTTTAATTCAGGTGTGGGGAAAATACGTAAGACTGCAATGAAGCGATGTACCAGATTAATCCCTGGCCAAAGGTATCGTACTTAAATCACACTACTGATCCAGCCACATCAGCCTTTTGTGAGGTCTGTTTAAAGTAGACTAAAAAATGAACTGCAGGTTCCTGAGAGGTGGACTGTGAGCACAGAAACACGTTCATACATACAGCTGCAGCAAACTTACATTAATTTTAAATAGATTTGTTACTCTGATGTCTGTCTCTGTCATGGTCCTGGGTCGTTGACCCAGCGTTTTGTGTTTTGTGATTATTTTCCTCTGTTCTAGTTATTCTGTGTCCTCCCCCCTTGTGTCCGGTTAGGGTTCTAGATTTCCTGTTTTGTTCTGAAAGTCTGTGTCTGTTGTCATTGTGTTCAGCCTGTCTCCTCCGGTCCTCATGTGTATTGGGTTCAGCTGTTCGTCCCTCCTGTGTGTGATTACCTTGTGTGTGTGTATATTTAGTGGGTGTCGGTCTGTGTTCATTGTCAGCTCATCTGCGTTCATCTGTGTATCTCTGTGTTTCTTGGTATCCTGTTCCTTAGTCTGCGTCTCTCTGCTCTGCTCTCCATTTTGTTAAGATTTCAGGTTTGCTCTTTAGTTTCTCCCAGTTTAGGTTTCCGTTAGTAATCTCTCACGATTCGCTGCCTGTTTCTGCCACTGCCACCTTGCAAATAAACGTCACTCGAATCATCAGTCACTGCCGCATTTTGGGTCCTCCTTTTCCTCCACACCACACGGCTCACTCCGCCAGCCGTGACAGTCTCTGTGTTAGTCCTCTGACAGACTGGTGACCTGTCCAGGTGTGCTCTACCTATGACTACTGGGACAGGCTCTAGCCTCTGTAATAGAATTTTTCTGATATTTTCATTTAAAGTATTTAAGTGCTTATGCATATGCTTAGTTGTGACACTGTTATAGAGTGTTCAGTGAAAGTTTCTAAAACTAGATGAACTTACTTCAGCGTCAGCAGTTTGAGAAAACAACTCCCTTTACAGGTGCTGATAAGGCCAAGGGCACAAAACAGCTTAACCATTGATCCGTTAGGTTTCATAGCGAGACACGTGAAGTGTGGTAGGATCAGTTTGTAACTTCCTCCCTCTTCCTTGGAATGCATAAAGGAGGAGGAGCACAACGTCTGTGGCAGCGCTGACATGACTGAACTGTAATGTTTGATGTGTGTTGGCGCAGTAATAAATAGCTTGATCACAGCTCTTTCTGTGTTGCAGACTTTATTAAAAAAATTCCACGACCCCCCCCCCCCCCCCCCACCCTCCCACTGTGAACATGAATTGAATATTCAGAAGACATTTGTTTAAATAGTTCTACAAATCTGAGCTGTTGGTGTGTCCTTGGATTGTGTGGTAATAATATTAGAGCTAGTGATCTTTCTTACTGAATCTCCACTATGAGTCATGTTACCTGAGATTAATTCTATGTTTACCTGTCAGCCTGGACGAATGTGCTGTGTGAAGGAAATTAAATTAAATCAGGTCTGAACTGCGTACATTTGAGGAACCTGTTCATATTTAATTGAAATATGAACCAGTGTTTTTTTTTTGATTGCTGATTCCAAGATAGTCTTTGTGGAAATCGTGTTTGGCTTTTTGTTATTTTAATTCTCTTTTCTGTTTTCCAGAACAGTTCTCCACAGTCGCTGTCCATATGGGTCAGTGGGACCAAGAAGCACTCTGCTAATGTGTGGACTCTGACCAGCAACATCCAGCAGGACCCAGACAGCGTTTTCTATCTCCCAGCTGGAGGTTTTTGTTTGTCAGTGACTGGAGAGTCAGATTTTTGTTGAGCTTCACACTTGCAGAGGTAAGTCAGTTTGCAGAGATCCCTCCTACCCTGGCTTTTATGTGCTGGATTTCTTATCTGAAACAGTAATATTTCAGTGACTGCTGCTTATACCACAGGTTAATACACTCTACTGATCCCTGATAGGAGATCCAACAAAGAAGCCTGGTGGATGTTTGTTTACAGTCTGATGATGGGACATCATGCTCTGCATCTTTAAAGTTTGTCTCTTGATTATTATTCATACCCAGTAATGTGAAGTATGCTCATATCTACTATAACTGAACCAACCTGGTGCTCTTCATTTATGGAGGCTGTTGAGTCTGAATGTTGGATATTGTGTATCTCGTGTTCTCTGGGCTTTGTTGTCCTCAGTCTTTTTGCAGGATCAGAAAGCAAAACCAGGAGGCGCGTAAATGTTTCTTCTCCATGATGTTTCTTCAAATGTTTCTTCTGGATGATGATATGACCGTGACACGGGATGCCACCTTTGGTCTTGTGATGAAGCAAAGCTCAGGAAGAAGTGTGATTAAATGGTACCAACATGTTGAGAAGGATGTACAGGGGCACCTGCAGCCAAATCCAAGCTTCAGCTTAGTTGTAGTTGCAGAATGCTATAGGACTGAGACAGCTGAGGCATCAAATGTTTGATTAAACGGAAGAAAAAGAGAATTTTTTTCCCTATAATTATCACTTCTTAAAATCTGTAGCAACTTCAAGTCTGTCAGCATGCTGAGCATGCTCAGAATGTGACAATATATTTTTGTTCAATATTTAATTTCTTTCAGTTGCAATTGTTAAATGAAAAAAATATATATTCTTATAATTAAGCAAACTAATTTATCAAAAAAATATATATACATATGTCTGTATTAGTTTTAATTAATTAATTTGACACCTGTATTGAAAATACCATATTGTATTCATATAGAATCAGTATGGTATCATTGTTTGTCTGCTCACTGATTGTTGAAACTAAGAGCTAGTTTGATCTGTTTAGATCTAAAGTATCCAAAGTTGAGCTCTGATGTTTCTTCACCCCTGTGTGTGTGATATGTGATTTCCTACATGCTGGCAGAGCAGAGCGGCAGTTTGTGCTCACAGATGGTGACAGTGTGGAGAGACGGTGGTGTTTCCTCAGAAGAACCAGCAGAGTCACAAAGGACTCATCTCACCACCTTGACTCACTGACTGATGCTCGTCTGCACTGCACAGAGGAAATCAACTGACCGAGGTTTGTCCAGTGACGTGTTATGAATGTATATTTGTTTTATGCTTACAGATATGTTTTTCTTGACAGAGGCTCTGCAGAGGTTAGACAAAGCAGAGAAAATATGTGCTTTACATTTTACTGTGATTTATTGAGATATTTGTTGCCTGATGTTCAGCAGGAATGGAGAAATAGAATCAAAGGGAGATGTTTTTGATGTTTTTGTAATGATGTAAGTAAATCTTCAATATTATTTATTTGCTTGGTTATATTAGGAGTGTTTCTGAGTGAGGGGGAGAGGAGTCATCATCCAGGTAAAGTGACGTGGATCAGTGGATACACTTGTCTCCCCTTTAAAGGAGACGATCCAAGTCATCCTTAAATGTTAGTGCTTTCAAATGCACAAACATTTTTAAAGGACAAAAATGAACATCCAAGTTTGACTGTAATACAAAATAAATCTTTGCATGTGTGTTTTCAAACTCTCAGATGGGCAGGATATCAGTCTTGGACTGTCTAACCTGCATTGAATGACCACCGCACATGAGCATGTTCCTGCAACATTCAGCATCTGATCCTTCATCTGTGTGCTGCTGCTTTTGGTAAGTGAGTTACCCAACTCCAGTAACTCTAAACACATGCCATCCATTTCTAACGGCCTGGTTACTTCCTGTCAGTTACTTTATTTTATTTTATTTTATTTTTTTTTTTATTTTATTTTTTTGCCTGTCCCGTTTGGCTCTTTTGCCATCAGAATTATTGTCTAAAGGCAAAGAAAGATGCCCAACGGATTTACTTTACCAAATTGACCATCCCAGCCTTGCCATAATGGTCCATTTGATTCACCTTTTATTGTTTATTTTATTTTCATTTACTGAATACGGGACAGACTTGACTGGGGGAAAGAAGGGGAGAAAGAAAGAGGGAAAGAGAAACAGCTGAGAAGAGGGACGGGGGAGAAGGGCAAAAGACAAAAACCAACAGAATGGGCAGGGAAAAAAGAAAATGCATATATCGATCACCTGGGATCACCTGTTGAGAAAGAAAAAAGAAAACAAGCAGAAGAGAACAAGAGTAATAGAATAAACAACATCACAATGATATATGGGAATATGACAGTAAATACTAAATATTAAACATTATTGTGCAGCACATAAGATCAACAGAACACAGTGTGCTTTGAGGTAGGAGCCAAAAATTGTGTAGTTTGTGGGTGTGATCACCCGTGTGTACACCTGTGAGCATGGACACGCTTGCTTTTTTAAAAGGTTCCTTCATGTAATGATCTGCTAGAGGGTGTGGGGGGGCCACAGCCCCGTCCTCCAGGGCATGAAGCAGGTATGGAGGAGATCAAAACTCCAGACATCCAGAGGCCCCCAGAACACAAGAGACCAAGGAAGACCAACAGAGGGGCAGCCGCACCACTGTCCCGGAAAGAGCTGAGGAGAGTCCCAGATGAGGGCTCACTCAGCAGCCGCGGAGCAGAAGCCAGTGGGAGTTGCAGTGACGCGCCCGTGAGCTCCGCCGGCTCCAGCCAGCTGTGCCTGAGTGACCGAGCCCCAGGCCGAGAGGCCGGGGGCACCCCACCTCCGAAGTGGCCCGAGCGAGCCCCAGGCTCCAGGCCCCGATAAGCGGCCGCCAAGGAGTGAGCCGGTGTGTACCCGGATGCCCATCTCCAGACATAAAGAACCACCAACGCACCGATGTCTGAGGGAGTCCGCCACTGGCAGGGGGAGTGGTGGGGGGAGATAGACCTCCAAACCTTGGAGGGCCTGAGATGTCCCCAGAGAGGTGGCGTCTGATACCCAACCTGACATATAGACACAGACATACAGGCACACACAGATACAAACATCCATTCCCACCCTCATGCTCTCATATGCACTTACTCAACCAACGTGGAGACAGACATAAAGAGACGCTGTACACACGATCACACTCCCCAAGCGTACTCTACGAATCGGGTCTAGGTACCCTTGCCCCTGGAGGGGGGAACTGCACCTAGACCCAGGTGGTGGGGAGAGGCAGACCGCCCCGACTCCACAGCAGCAAGGAGGCCCCACACTCCAGACCGCAGCCGGACGGCCAACTCCTCCTCCTAGCCCCCCGCTCCAACAAGCCGCAGAGAATGGGGGTGAGAGAAGACTCCAAACCTCCCTCCACCCGCTCATTGTAGTGTTGATACATGTGTGTTCTAAGGTGCATTTAAAACCCAGGAGGGCATGGAGCTACCTGGTAAGCGCATGGTCCCTCCTGCTAGCCCTCAATGTCTACGTGTATTTAAAATTGAGAGGTGGGCAACGACGCCAGGGGTGAGGTGTACACCGTGATGGTAACTTGGATTCCGTGCATCGTGCCCACCCCCAAGATCCTATATGTATTTGTAATGAGAGTGTGAGTACCTGTCAGTTACTTTAGAAACCATGTGGTCACCTGACCTAACACTGTTTCTTCCTCTTCCCCTTAATGTTCAAGTGTCAAATGTCAAACAGCTGGAGAAGAAACTACACCAGTGTACTGGGATGTTTCAGCAACACGTGCCAGATGCTGTTCCTTCATGGTGACATCACCAGAGACAGTCCCGCCCACCTCAGGACCCATTGATTATGATGATTATAATGATGACAGCGAGCAGAACTAAGACTGTAAAAATCCACGACCAGAATGTTTAGATGCTTTCTAATTATTAATGAATACTGAGAGCCTCTTTCTGTGTTTTGTCTGTTTTGGGTTTTTACCTCATTTGTTACTAACAAAGTTCACCAAACTCACACAGTTTACATTCTGCGTCAAGGTTTAATTTCTTAGAAATCATAGTTTTTCTCCTTTTCTCTTTTTCTCTTTTGTAATTGATGACAATTACAAAAGTCACTGCGCTGCAGTGAATATACTGCGCTGCTTCCTTTTATTGCGTCACACATTGCTTTAAGTTTTTCAGTGTCCAGTTATTTTTTACTGCTGTTTGAATTCTCTGAATGTTTGACCCTGTAGACAGTTTGATGGACTGCTTGTCTTCCTGTTTGTTACCGCCGCCTGTTTTTGACTAAAGATTTGGATTTCTGACTTTAACACAGACTCTTCGTGTCCTCCCTTTGTGTCCTCTTCCTCTGTGAATGTGTTGCATGTGTCACAGATTCCTTTTATTAACTCACCACTGTCCGCAGTGTTGGGAAATCCATACCAGGCTGGAACGAGTCAAGGTAGGTGAGCATCCACGAGAAGACACAGCAGATGCATCCTACTAATACTGACAGGACCAGGAGACTCCAGAAACCGAGCATCTTCTCTTCAGTGCCATCCTCTCCTGTCACCCTCTCTGCCCGCAGCTCTTTGAGTATGGGGTAGATAAGAAACCCTTATTACTAATTTGTATTATAATTCAATTTTCATGAAATATTCATATTCAGTATCGATCCTTTTATATTATAACCACGTATCCACCCAGGCTCATGGTGGGGCAGGGCTCTGTCCTGGGATGCTTGAGTACAAGGTAATGTACACCCTTGGCCAGGTATCCAGTCTGTCAGAATTGTTTTCAATATTTGGTTCAAAAACATGAGTGACAACAAAAATCCAACTAGGATTCTTGCATATGATGAATGGTCTGTCTTTGACTGTATTGTCCAGCTGATCATTCATGACATAACACGGCAACAATGTAAAAAATTAAACAGCAACAGTCTAAATGTAAAGTGCATTCTAAAGTCCTCTTCAATAAATTGTATGCAAAGAGTCATTCAGGTCACTACAGAACCCATAGTATTCATCATTAAATCTCTGGTTGCTTCATTTTTCTATCCTATATCAGACAAAGAAAGAAAGGAACAGCAACAAAACTCCAAACCCAGATTGTAGCTGTTTTTTTCCCCTTCCTGCTAACTGTACACTTTTTTACCTAACCTAACTTTAAAGGATAGGTTAGGTAAAGTTGCATTCTCATGGTGAGGCAAAGTGCTTTATGTGTGTGTGTGCGTGTCATGAACGGCTATAAAAGGCCTATAATTAAAGATCAAAGCGGGGTTTGAGTTCGAGTTACGGCAGACTGTCACTACTTGTAAATGGAACGCAGCCTTCCTACGGCGGACAGCTAATAACAGGAATCGGACGCGGTCCAGCCAAGTCCACAGCAACCACCATAGCAACCGCCTAGCATGACCTTAAAAACATATTCTGTCTTCATAACTATCAAAAACGTGAAATGATTTGCAAAGTGTGAAAGTGTTACAGCTACAGAGAGCTATGGCGGTATCTTTGGAAGCTGTTTACATAGCTAATAATATACGATGTAACTATGGAGACAGTCAGTCCCGTGAGCTAGCGGTGCATGTTTACTGCAGTAAATAAGGTGATTGTGTGCACAGCGTCCACACGCTGCAGAGGGTAAAGACATTACTTCAATATTGTTTTATATTGATATATATTTGCCTTCTGTTGACCATCACCTCAGGTTCACCATTACAGTTTCAGCATACAGATGCACACATTCAAAAACTCATGTCTCAGAAATAAGCACAGCTGTTCATGTTTGTCATTAGAGTTTTATTTGTAAGAAAATTATGAACTTCATATTGTGTATCAAATAAAAGAACATTTCACAACTCTGAGTCAACAGAAACAGGTAACAGAAATGTCTCTAATGTAGACATGTACAGTGTAGTGTAAGCATTAAAAGATCATACAGGAAACACTAACATTTATGTGAAACTAATTGTAATAAAAAATGAGCAGGTGCTTTATAGATTTAAAAGAAAGAATCTGAAAACAACACTTTTTTGGTCTAAGTGATCAAAGTAGAAAACAGAACTGATGTTCAAAAACAAACCGTAGCTGCACTAATATTACACATCTCGATCGTTGTAGTGAACAGACATGTTGCTTTTAAAACCACATGCAGTGTGTGACCATGACTGTTCACTGAGACCATGAATGCCACTTCGCTGAACATTCTTCTTCTTCTTCTTCTTCTTCTTCTTCTTCTTCTTCTTGCCATTAAATTGGAAGCAGAAGGAGCACGAGCTGATTTGATCTACTGAAAGGAAGAACATCTGAGCTGAAACCAGTCAGCTGAAATCATTAAGACAGGAACAAATTCAATGCAGTGTCTCAAGTGGCTTAGCCTGTTACAACTGTTGATACAAGCTAAATATGGTTAACACACAGTGTCAGGGAATTCCAGTGTGGGAACTAGTGGCTTTACATTTGTAGTCATTTAACTTTCATCCATTCATTCATTTAATTCAGGAGGAAGAAATGCCAGGTTGGTACAGGGATTTGGTCCCAATGCTGTCTTTAACTAAATGACTTGGTTCAGTTTATGGCTGGGCTGTATGTGGGGTTATATCATGTTATTTGGGCAGGAGTTCCTGTCCCCTGTTAGACTTAGAAAGTTTCTCCATAAGTAGAGTTTCTGACTCTTCTAGCACATCTGTGGCTGACAGCTTTTTGGTGGCTCTTTTTACCCTACACTGGTTGTGAGTGTGCAAATAGCCCCACTAGTTCTTTTGGGTTGCAGTTAACTAGGGAGGAAGGGGTGGGTATGCCATGATTAGATGAATAACAATTATATGGGATACATAAATTTCATAATGCATGCATATATCTCTATCAATTAAACCTGGCCTGAGGGCTGCCATTTTTTACATTCAGTTATTTCTCTTAGAAATGTTGGAACTAAATAATGAATGTGTTACAGTTAAAGTGAAACACTGGTCAGTGTAAATGGCTCATTGGGACACAGAAACCTTTAAATTAAACCTGATATCTAGTGTCAAACAATATCAAAGCTGTAAAAGATGTTTACAGTCAGAATTTATAAAACTATGATTGTAAATAATTTTTTTTCTCTTTGTGCTGAATATCAACACTGTGATTTCTTAGACTGTAAGCTTTACTTTAGCACAACCAGTTGTAGAAGCCCTCACTCCAAATGTCTTTTGATAACAAGAAAAAAATACCTTTTCAGTACACGGCCTGAAGTTCTTCTCCGACATCTTCTGCCATCAGCTTTGTCTGCTGGTTTGAAGACAATAAACCACAAAAAAGATGATTTAGTCACTTTGTCTGTGTCATGCAGCTCAAATGTTGAATAGCCGTCGTTATCCCTCTGCTGCGTCAGTAGGATTGTACTGTACAGCATCTCATTGATATGTTACACGATAACAGACTTACATCATTAAAATAGAAAGGGCAGGAGATATTTGGATATTTTTTATATTTATATTACATTTTATAGCTGACGGATATTACTAAATAGATAGAATTTACTAAACAGCTGTATGAACATGAAAAATATGTCTATAATAACAAAGGACCAGGGGAGCCAGTAGAATTAATTCAACTGGACACTCGAAAGACGTCCTTAAATGCTCTTTAAGTGGCAGAACAGATGAACAAACGCTTACTTTAATTGCTTACTTGAGATGAAATCTGCTCAGGTACTTTTTAAAGCTGTGTGAGCTAAGATTTTCAAGTTATTCACATAATGAAAACCTATACTTTGTTTCGTGCGAGTTCCCCATTCAAATGCATGTAATCGTCAGAAACGCACTGTCTTGGCGAAATAAAGCGTTTTTGCACAACTTCATATAAATGGGTGTAACTTTTGATAGAAGATTCAGACTCACATGTTCATGGCTTCATCTTATAGAATTCAATATCCCCGTGCTGGGCAAACAGGTTTTGCAGCTGTTTGAGCTAAGATTTTCAAGTTATTCACAAAATGAATACCTATACTTTGTTTCGTGCGAGAACGCCATTCAAATGCATGTAATAGCGAGAAACGCACTGTCTTGGCGAAATAAAGCGTTTTTGCACAACTTGATATAAATGGGTTTAACTTTTGATAGAAGATTCAGATATACGTATTCATGGCTTTATCTTATGGAATTCAATATCCCTGTGCAGGGCAAAAAGGTTTTGCAGCTGTTTGAGCTAAGATTTTCAAGTTATTCACATAATGAAAACCTATACTTTGTGTCGGGCGAGAACTCCATTCAAATGCATGTAATAGCGAGAAACGCACTGTCTTGGCGAAATAAAGCGTTTTTGCACAACTTCATATAAATCGGTGTAACTTTTGATAGAAGACTCAGAAATACATATTTATGGCTTTGCCTGATAGAATTCAATATCCCTGTGTTGAGTAAACGGTTTTTGCAGCTGTTCGAGCTAAGATTTTCAAGTTATTCACATAATGAAAACCTATACTTTGTGTCGGGCGAGAACTCCATTCAAATGCATGTAATAGCGAGAAACGCACTAACGTGGTGAAATAAAGCCTTTTTCATGGTCTTCATAGAGACAGCTGTAACTTTTGATA
This sequence comes from Aulonocara sp. 'chitande type north' Nkhata Bay, assembly GCF_057382095.1. Taxonomy (NCBI): domain Eukaryota; kingdom Metazoa; phylum Chordata; class Actinopteri; order Cichliformes; family Cichlidae; genus Aulonocara; species Aulonocara sp. 'chitande type north' Nkhata Bay. The sequence goes on along the minus strand of NC_141359.1, from coordinate 6,248,942 downwards.
GAAGACTCAGAAATACATATTTATGACTTTATCTTATAGAATTCAATATCCCCGACTTTGTTTCGGGCGAGAACGCCATTCAAATGCATTTGCGTGATAGAATTCAATATCCCCGTGTTGAACAAGCGGTTTTTGCAGCTGTGTGTGAGCTAAGATTTTCAAGTTTTTCACATAATGAAAACCTATACTTTGTTTCGTGCGAGTTCCCCATTCAAATGCATGTAACAGTCAGAAACGCACTGTCTTGGCGAAATAAAGCGTTTTTGCACAACTTCATATAAATAGCTGTAACTTTTGATAGAAGATTCAGACTCACATGTTCATGGCTTTATCTTATAGACTTCAATATCCCCGTGCTGGGCAAAAAGGTTTTGCAGCTGTTTGAGCTAAGATTTTCAAGTTATTCACATAATGAAAACCTATACTTTGTTTCAGGCGAGTTCCCCATTCAAATGCATGTAATCGTCAGAAACGCACTAACGTGGTGAAATAAAGCGTTTTTCTTGGTCTTCATAAAGACAGCTGTAACTTTTGATAGAAGACTCAGAAATACATATTTATGGCTTTATCTTATAGAATTCAAAATCCCCGTGCTGGGCAAACGGGTTTTGCAGCTGTTTGAGCTAAGATTTTCAAGTTATTCACATAATGAAAACCTATACTTTGTTTCGTGCGAGTTCCCCATTCAAATGCATGTAATCGTCAGAAACACACTGTCTTGGCGAAATAAAGCGTTTTTGCACAACTTCATATAAATGGGTGTAACTTTTGATAGAAGATTCAGAAATACATATTTATGGCTTTATCTTATAGAATTCAATATCCCCGTGCTGGGCAAACGGGTTTTGCAGCTGTTTGAGCTAAGATTTCCAAGTTATTCACATAATGAAAACCTATACTTTGTTTCGTGCGAGTTCCCCATTCAAATGCATGTAATCATCAGAAACGCACTGTCTTGGTGAAATAAAGCGTTTTTGCACAACTTCATATAAATGGGTGTAACTTTTGATAGAAGATTCAGATATATGTATTCATGGCTTTATCTTATAGAATTCAATTTCCCCGTGCTGGGCAAAAACGTTTTGCAGCTGTTTGAGCTAAGATTTTCAAGTTATTCACATAATGAAAACCTATACTTTGTTTCAGGCGAGTTCCCCATTCAAATGCATGTAATCGTCAGAAACGCACTAACGTGGTGAAATAAAGCGTTTTTCTTGGTCTTCATAAAGACAGCTGTAACTTTTGATAGAAGACTCAGAAATACATATTTATGGCTTTATCTTATAGAATTCAATATCCCCGTGCTGGGCAAACGGGTTTTGCAGCTGTTTGAGCTAAGATTTTCAAGTTATTCACATAATGAAAACCTATACTTTGTTTCGTGCGAGTTCCCCATTCAAATGCATGTAATCGTCAGAAACACACTGTCTTGGCGAAATAAAGCGTTTTTGCACAACTTCATATAAATGGGTGTAACTTTTGATAGAAGATTCAGAAATACATATTTATGGCTTTATCTTATAGAATTCATTATCCCCGTGCTGGGCAAACGGGTTTTGCAGCTGTTTGAGCTAAGATTTTCAAGTTATTCACATAATGAAAACCTATACTTTGTTTCGTGCGAGTTCCCCATTCAAATGCATGTAATCATCAGAAACGCACTGTCTTGGTGAAATAAAGCGTTTTTGCACAACTTCATATAAATGGGTGTAACTTTTGATAGAAGATTCAGATATATGTATTCATGGCTTTATCTTATAGAATTCAATTTCCCCGTGCTGGGCAAAAACGTTTTGCAGCTGTTTGAGCTAAGATTTTCAAGTTATTCACATAATGAAAACCTATACTTTGTTTCAGGCGAGTTCCCCATTCAAATGCATGTAATCGTCAGAAACGCACTAACGTGGTGAAATAAAGCGTTTTTCTTGGTCTTCATAAAGACAGCTGTAACTTTTGATAGAAGACTCAGAAATACATATTTATGGCTTTATCTTATAGAATTCAATATCCCCGTGCTGGGCAAACAGGTTTTGCAGCTGTGTGAGCTAAGATTTTCAAGTTATTCACATAATGAATACCTATACTTTGTTTCAGGCGAGTTCCCCATTCAAATGCATGTAATAGCGAGAAACGCACTGTCTTGGCGAAATAAAGCGTTTTTTCACAACTTAATATAAATAGCTGTAACCTTTGATAGAAGACTCAGAAATACATATTTATGGCTTTATCTTATAGAATTCAATATCCCCGTGCTGGGCAAACAGGTTTTGCAGCTGTTTGAGCTAAGATTTTCAAGTTATTCACATAATGAAAACCTATACTTTGTTTCGTGCGAGTTCCCCATTCAAATGCATGTAATCGTCAGAAACGCACTAACGTGGTGAATAAAGCGTTTTTCTTGGTCTTAATAAAGACAGCTGTAACGTTTGATAGAAGACTCAGAAATACATATTTATGGCTTTATCTTATAGAATTCAATATCCCCGTGCTGGGCAAAAAGGTTTTGCAGCTGTTTGAGCTAAGATTTTCAAGTTATTCACATAATGAAAACCAATACTTTGTTTCAGGCGAGTTCCCCATTCAAATGCATGTAACAGTGAGAAACGCACTGTCTTGGCGAAATAAAGCGTTTTTCATCAACTTCATATAAATGGGTGTAACTTTTGATAGAAGATTCAGATATACGTATTCATGGCTTTATCTTATAGAATTCAATTTCCCCGTGCTGGGTAAAAATGTTTTGCAGCTGTTTGAGCTAAGATTTTCAAGTGATTCACATAATGAAAACCTATACTTTGTTTCAGGCGAGTTCCCCATTCAAATGCATGTAATAGCGAGAAACGCACTGTCTTGGTGAAATAAAGCGTTTTTCATGGTCTTCTTAAAGACAGCTGTAACTTTTGAGAGAAGACTCAGAAATACATATTTATGGCTTTATCTTCTAGACGTCAATATCACCGTGCTGGGCAAACGGGTTTTGCAGCTGTTCGAGCTAAGATTTTCCAGTTATTCACATAATGAAAACCTATACTTTGTTTCGTGCGAGTTCCCCATTCAAATGCATGTAACAGTGAGAAACGCACTAACGTGGTGAAATAAAGCGTTTTTTCTTGGTCTTCATAAAGACAGCTGTAACTTTTGATAGAAGACTCAAAAATACATATTTATGGCTTTATCTTCTAGACTCCAATATCCCCGTGCTGGGCAAACAGGTTTTAAAGCTGTGTGAGCTAAGATTTTCAAGTTATTCACATAATGAAAACCTATACTTTGTGTCGGGCGAGAACTCCATTCAAATGCATGTACTAACGTGGTGAAATAAAGCCTTTTTCATGGTCTTCATAAAGACAGCTGTAACTTAAAGCAAGAAATACATATTTATGGCTTTATCTTCTAGAATTCAATATCCCCGTGTTGGTCAAACGGGTTTTGCAGCTGTTTGAGCTAAGATTTTCAAGTTATTCACATAATGAAAACCTACACTTTTGTTTCTTGCGAGTTCCCCATTCAAATGCATGTAACAGTGAGAAACGCACTAAGGTGGTGAAATAAAGCGTTTTTCTTGGTCTTCATAAAGACAGCTGTAACTTTTGATAGAAGACTTTGGAGCTGTTTGAGCTAAGATTTTCAAGTTATTCACATAATGAAAACCTATACTTTGTTTCTTGCGAGTTCCCCATTCAAATGCATGTAATCGTCAGAAACGCACTAACGTGGTGAAATAAAGCGTTTTTCTTGGTCTTCATAAAGACAGCTGTAACTTTTGATAGAAGACTCAGAAATACGTATTTATGGCTTTATCTTATAGAATTCAATATCCCCGTGCTGGGCAAACAGGTTTTAAAGCTGTGTGAGCTAAGATTTTCAAGTTATTCACATAATGAAAACCTATACTTTGTGTCGGACGAGAACTCCATTCAAATGCATGTAATAGCGAGAAACGCACTAACGTGGTGAAATAAAGCCTTTTTCATGGTCTTCATAAAGACAGCTGTAACTTTTGATAGAAGACTCGGATACACATGTTTATGGCTTTATCTTATAGAACTCAAGGTCTCCGTGCTGGGAAAACAGGTTTTGCAGCTGTGTGAGCTAAGATTTTCAAGTTATTCACATAATGAATACCTATACTTTGTTTCAGGCGAGTTCCCCATTCAAATGCATGTAATCGTCAGAAACGCACTGTCTTGGCGAAATAAAGCGTTTTTGCACAACTTCATATAAATGGGTGTAACTTTTGATAGAAGATTCAGATATACGTATTCATGGCTTTATCTTATAGAATTCAATATCCCCGTGCTGGGCAAACAGGTTTTGCAGCTGTTTGAGCTAAGATTTTCAAGTTATTCACATAATGAAAACCTATACTTTGTTTCAGGCTAGTTCCCCATTCAAATGCATGTAATAGCGAGAAACGCACTGTCTTGGTGAATTAAAGCGTTTTTCATGGTCTTCTTAAAGACAGCTGTAACTTTTGATAGAAGACTTTGCAGCTGTTTGAGCTAAGATTTTCAAGTTATTCACATAATGAAAACCTATACTTTGTTTCTTGCGAGTTCCCCATTCAAATGCATGTAATCGTCAGAAACGAACTAACGTGGTGAAATAAAGCGTTTTTCTTGGTCTTCATAAAGACAGCTGTAACTTTTGATAGAAGACTCAGAAATACATGTTTATGGCTTTATCTTATAGAATTCAATATCCCCGTGCTGGGCAAACAGGTTTTGCAGCTGTTTGAGCTAAGATTTTTAAGTTATTCACATAATGAAAACCTATACTTTGTGTCGTTCGAGAACGCCATTCAAATGCATGTAATAGTCAGAAAAGCACTGTCTTGACAAAATAAAGCGTTTTTGCACAACTTCATATAAATCGGTGTAACTTTTGATAGAAGATTCAGACTCACATATTTATGGCTTTATCTTATAGAATTCAATATCCCCGTGCTGGGCAAAAAGGTTTTGCAGCTGTGTGTGAGCTAAGATTTTCAAGTTATTCACATAATGAAAACCTATACTTTGTTTCGGTCGAGTTCCCCATTCAAATGCATGTAACAGTGAGAAACGCACTAACGTGGTGAAATAAAGCGTTTTTCATGGTCTTCATAAAGACAGCTGTAACTTTTGATAGAAGACTCAGAAATACATGTTTATGGCTTTATCTTATAGAGTTCAATATCCCCGTGCTGGGCAAACGGGTTTTGCAGCTGTTTGAGCTAAGATTTTCAAGTTATTCACATAATGAAAACCTATACTTTGTTTCGTGCAAGTTCCCCATTCAAATGCATGTAATCGTCAGAAACGCACTGTCTTGGCGAAATAAAGCGTTTTTGCACAACTTCATATAAATCGGTGTAACTTTTGATAGAAGATTCAGATATACGTATTCATGGCGTTATCTTATAGAATTCAATATCCCCGTGCTGGGCAAAAATGTTTTGCAGCTGTTTGAGCTAAGATTTTCAAGTTATACACATAATGAAAACCTATACTTTGTTTCGGTCGAGTTCCCCATTCAAATGCATGTAACAGTGAGAAACGCACTGTCTTGGCGAAAGAAAGCGTTTTTGTACAACTTCATATAAATAGCTGTAACTTTTGATAGAAGACTCGGATACACATGTTTATGGCTTTATCTTATAGAACTCAAGGTCTTCGTGCTGGGAAAACAGGTTTTGCAGCTGTTTGAGCTAAGATTTCCAAGTTATTCACATAATGAAAACCTATACTTTGTTTCGGTCGAGTTCCCCATTCAAATGCATGTAACAGTGAGAAACGCACTGTCTTGGCGAAATAAAGCGTTTTTGTACAACTTCATATAAATAGCTGTAACTTTTGATAGAAGACTCAGACAAACATGTTTATGGCTTTATCTTATAGAACTCAAGGTCCCCGTGCTGGGCAAAAAGGTTTTGCAGCTGTTTGAGCTAAGATTTTCAAGTTATACACATAATGAAAACCTATACTTTGTTTCGGTCGAGTTCCCCATTCAAATGCATGTAACAGTGAGAAACGCACTGTCTTGGCGAAAGAAAGCGTTTTTGTACAACTTCATATAAATAGCTGTAACTTTTGATAGAAGACTCGGATACACATGTTTATGGCTTTATCTTATAGAACTCAAGGTCTCCGTGCTGGGAAAACAGGTTTTGCAGCTGTTTGAGCTAAGATTTCCAAGTTATTCACATAATGAAAACCTATACTTTGTTTCGGTCGAGTTCCCCATTCAAATGCATGTAACAGTGAGAAACGCACTGTCTTGGCGAAAGAAAGCGTTTTTGTACAACTTCATATAAATAGCTGTAACTTTTGATAGAAGACTCGGATACACATGTTTATGGCTTTATCTTATAGAACTCAAGGTCTCCGTGCTGGGAAAACAGGTTTTGCAGCCGTTTGAGCTAAGATTTTAAAATGATTCACATAATGAAAACCTATACTTTGTTTCAGGCGAGTTTCCCATTCAAATGCATGTAACAGTGAGAAACGCATTGTCTTGGCGAAATAAAGCGTTTTTGAACAACTTCATATAAATCGCTGTAACTTTTGATAGAAGACTCAGACAAACATGTTTATGGCTTTTTCTTATAGAACTCAATATCCCCGTGCTGGGCAAACAGAACAGGTTTTGCAGCTGTTTGAGCTAAGATTTTAAAATTATTCACATAATGAAAACCTATACTTTGTCTCGGGTGAGTTTCCCATTCAAATGCATGTAACAGTGAGAAACACACTGTCTTGGCGAAATAAAGCGATTTTCAACCACTTCATATAAATCGCTGTAACTTTTGATAGAAGACTCAGACAACCATGTTTATGGCTTTATCTTATAGAACTCAATATCCCCGTGCTGGGCAAACAGGTTTTGCAGCCGTTTGAGCTAAGATTTTAAAATTATTCACATAATGAAAACCTATACTTTGTTTCAGGCGAGTTTCCCATTCAAATGCATGTAACAGTGAGAAACGCATTGTCTTGGTGAAATAAAGCGTTTTTGAACAACTTCATATAAATCGCTGTAACTTTTGATAGAAGACTCAGACAACCATGTTTATGGCTTTATCTTATAGAACTCAATATCCCCGTGCTGGGCAAACAGGTTTTGCAGCTGTTTGAGCTAAGATTTTAAAATTATTCACATAATGAAAACCTATACTTTGTCTCGGGTGAGTTTCCCATTCAAATGCATGTAACAGTGAGAAACACACTGTCTTGGCGAAATAAAGCGATTTTCAACCACTTCATATAAATCGCTGTAACTTTTGATAGAAGACTCAGACAACCATGTTTATGGCTTTATCTTATAGAACTCAATATCCCCGTGCTGGGCAAACAGGTTTTGCAGCCGTTTGAGCTAAGATTTTAAAATTATTCACATTATGAAAACCTATACTTTGTTTCAGGCGAGTTTCCCATTCAAATGCATGTAACAGTGAGAAACGCATTGTCTTGGCGAAATAAAGCGTTTTTGTACAACTTCATATAAATAGCTGTAACTTTTGATAGAAGACTCAGACAAACATGTTTATGGCTTTATCTTATAGAACTCAAGGTCCCCGTGCTGGGAAAACAGGATTTGCAGCTGTTTGAGCTAAGATTTTCAAGTTATACACATAATGAAAACCTATACTTTGTTTCGGTCGAGTTCCCCATTCAAATGCATGTAACAGTGAGAAACGCACTGTCTTGGCGAAAGAAAGCGTTTTTGTACAACTTCATATAAATAGCTGTAACTTTTGATAGAAGACTCAGACAAACATGTTTATGGCTTTATCTTATAGAACTCAAGGTCCCCGTGCTGGGCAAAAAGGTTTTGCAGCTGTTTGAGCTAAGATTTTCAAGTTATACACATAATGAAAACCTATACTTTGTTTCGGTCGAGTTCCCCATTCAAATGCATGTAACAGTGAGAAACGCACTGTCTTGGCGAAAGAAAGCGTTTTTGTACAACTTCATATAAATAGCTGTAACTTTTGATAGAAGACTCGGATACACATGTTTATGGCTTTATCTTATAGAACTCAAGGTCTCCGTGCTGGGAAAACAGGTTTTGCAGCTGTTTGAGCTAAGATTTCCAAGTTATTCACATAATGAAAACCTATACTTTGTTTCGGTCGAGTTCCCCATTCAAATGCATGTAACAGTGAGAAACGCACTGTCTTGGCGAAAGAAAGCGTTTTTGTACAACTTCATATAAATAGCTGTAACTTTTGATAGAAGACTCGGATACACATGTTTATGGCTTTATCTTATAGAACTCAAGGTCTCCGTGCTGGGAAAACAGGTTTTGCAGCTGTTTGAGCTAAGATTTCCAAGTTATTCACATAATGAAAACCTATACTTTGTTTCGGTCGAGTTCCCCATTCAAATGCATGTAACAGTGAGAAACGCACTGTCTTGGCGAAAGAAAGCTATTTTGTACAACTTCATATAAATAGCTGTAACTTTTGATAGAAGACTCGGATACACATGTTTATGGCTTTATCTTATAGAACTCAAGGTCTCCGTGCTGGGAAAACAGGTTTTGCAGCTGTTTGAGCTAAGATTTCCAAGTTATTCACATAATGAAAACCTATACTTTGTTTCGGTCGAGTTCCCCATTCAAATGCATGTAACAGTGAGAAACGCACTGTCTTGGCGAAAGAAAGCGTTTTTGTACAACTTCATATAAATAGCTGTAACTTTTGATAGAAGACTCGGATACACATGTTTATGGCTTTATCTTATAGAACTCAAGGTCTCCGTGCTGGGAAAACAGGTTTTGCAGCTGTTTGAGCTAAGATTTCCAAGTTATTCACATAATGAAAACCTATACTTTGTTTCGGTCGAGTTCCCCATTCAAATGCATGTAACAGTGAGAAACGCACTGTCTTGGCGAAAGAAAGCTATTTTGTACAACTTCATATAAATAGCTGTAACTTTTGATAGAAGACTCAGACAAACATGTTTATGGCTTTATCTTATAGAACTCAAGGTCTCCGTGCTGGGAAAACAGGTTTTGCAGCTGTTTGAGCTAAGATTTCCAAGTTATTCACATAATGAAAACCTATACTTTGTTTCGGTCGAGTTCCCCATTCAAATGCATGTAACAGTGAGAAACGCACTGTCTTGGCGAACGAAAGCGTTTTTGTACAACTTCATATAAATAGCTGTAACTTTTGATAGAAGACTCGGATACACATGTTTATGGCTTTATCTTATAGAACTCAAGGTTCCCGTGCTGGGAAAACAGGTTTTGCAGCTGTTTGAGCTAAGATTTCCAAGTTATTCACATAATGAAAACCTATACTTTGTTTCGGTCGAGTTCCCCATTCAAATGCATGTAACAGTGAGAAACGCATTGTCTTGGCGAAATAAAGCGTTTTTGAACAACTTCATATAAATCGCTGTAACTTTTGATAGAAGACTCAGACAAACATGTTTATGGCTTTATCTTATAGAACTCAATATCCCGTGCTGGGCAAACAGGTTTTGCAGCCGTTTGAGCTAAGATTTTAAAATGATTCACATAATGAAAACCTATACTTTGTTTCGGTCGAGTTCCCCATTCAAATGCATGTAACAGTGAGAAACGCACTGTCTTGGCGAAAGAAAGCGTTTTTGTACAACTTCATATAAATAGCTGTAACTTTTGATAGAAGACTCGGATACACATGTTTATGGCTTTATCTTATAGAACTCAAGGTCTCCGTGCTGGGAAAACAGGTTTTGCAGCCGTTTGAGCTAAGATTTTAAAATGATTCACATAATGAAAACCTATACTTTGTTTCAGGCGAGTTTCCCATTCAAATGCATGTAACAGTGAGAAACGCATTGTCTTGGCGAAATAAAGCGTTTTTGAACAACTTCATATAAATCGCTGTAACTTTTGATAGAAGACTCAGACAAACATGTTTATGGCTTTATCTTATAGAACTCAATATCCCCGTGCTGGGCAAACAGGTTTTGCAGCCGTTTGAGCTAAGATTTTAAAATTATTCACATAATGAAAACCTATACTTTGTCTCGGGTGAGTTTCCCATTCAAATGCATGTAACAGTGAGAAACACACTGTCTTGGCGAAATAAAGCGATTTTCAACCACTTCATATAAATCGCTGTAACTTTTGATAGAAGACTCAGACAAACATGTTTATGGCTTTATCTTATAGAACTCAATATCCCCGTGCTGGCCAAACAGGTTTTGCAGCCGTTTGAGCTAAGATTTTAAAATTATTCACATAATGAAAACCTATACTTTGTTTCAGGCGAGTTTCCCATTCAAATGCATGTAACAGTGAGAAACGCATTGTCTTGGCGAAATAAAGCGTTTTTGTACAACTTCATATAAATAGCTGTAACTTTTGATAGAAGACTCAGACAAACATGTTTATGGCTTTATCTTATAGAACTCAAGGTCCCCGTGCTGGGAAAACAGGATTTGCAGCTGTTTGAGCTAAGATTTTCAAGTTATACACATAATGAAAACCTATACTTTGTTTCGGTCGAGTTCCCCATTCAAATGCATGTAACAGTGAGAAAAGCACTGTCTTGGCGAAAGAAAGCGTTTTTGTACAACTTCATATAAATAGCTGTAACTTTTGATAGAAGACTCAGACAAACATGTTTATGGCTTTATCTTATAGAACTCAAGGTCCCCGTGCTGGGAAAACAGGATTTGCAGCTGTTTGAGCTAAGATTTTCAAGTTATACACATAATGAAAACCTATACTTTGTTTCGGTCGAGTTCCCCATTCAAATGCATGTAACAGTGAGAAACGCACTGTCTTGGCGAAAGAAAGCGTTTTTGTACAACTTCATATAAATAGCTGTAACTTTTGATAGAAGACTCGGATACACATGTTTATGGCTTTATCTTATAGAACTCAAGGTCTCCGTGCTGGGAAAACAGGTTTTGCAGCCGTTTGAGCTAAGATTTTAAAATGATTCACATAATGAAAACCTATACTTTGTTTCAGGCGAGTTTCCGATTCAAATGCATGTAACAGTGAGAAACGCATTGTCTTGGCGAAATAAAGCGTTTTTGAACAACTTCATATAAATCGCTGTAACTTTTGATAGAAGACTCAGACAAACATGTTTATGGCTTTATCTTATAGAACTCAATATCCCGTGCTGGGCAAACAGGTTTTGCAGCCGTTTGAGCTAAGATTTTAAAATTATTCACATAATGAAAACCTATACTTTGTCTCGGGTGAGTTTCCCATTCAAATGCATGTAACAGTGAGAAACATACTGTCTTGGCGAAATAAAGCGATTTTCAACCACTTCATATAAATCGCTGTAACTTTTGATAGAAGACTCAGACAAACATGTTTATGGCTTTATCTTATAGAACTCAATATCCCCGTGCTGGGCAAACAGAACAGGTTTTGCAGCCGTTTGAGCTAAGATTTTAAAATTATTCACATAATGAAAACCTATACTTTGTCTCGGGTGAGTTTCCCATTCAAATGCATGTAACAGTGAGAAACACACTGTCTTGGCGAAATAAAGCGATTTTCAACCACTTCATATAAATCGCTGTAACTTTTGATAGAAGACTCAGACAACCATGTTTATGGCTTTATCTTATAGAACTCAAGGTCCCCGTGCTGGGCAAACAGGTTTTGCAGCCGTTTGAGCTAAGATTTTAAAATTATTCACATAATGAAAACCTATACTTTGTTTCAGGCGAGTTTCCCATTCAAATGCATGTAACAGTGAGAAACGCATTGTCTTGGCGAAATAAAGCGTTTTTGTACAACTTCATATAAATAGCTGTAACTTTTGATAGAAGACTCGGATACACATGTTTATGGCTTTATCTTATAGAACTCAAGGTCCCCGTGCTGGGAAAACAGGATTTGCAGCTGTTTGAGCTAAGATTTTAAAATTATTCACATAATGAAAACCTATACTTTGTTTCGGTCGAGTTCCCCATTCAAATGCATGTAACAGTGAGAAACGCACTGTCTTGGCGAAAGAAAGCGTTTTTGTACAACTTCATATAAATAGCTGTAACTTTTGATAGAAGACTCGGATACACATGTTTATGGCTTTATCTTATAGAACTCAAGGTCTCCGTGCTGGGAAAACAGGTTTTGCAGCTGTTTGAGCTAAGATTTCCAAGTTATTCACATAATGAAAACCTATACTTTGTTTCGGTCGAGTTCCCCATTCAAATGCATGTAACAGTGAGAAACGCACTGTCTTGGCGAAAGAAAGCTATTTTGTACAACTTCATATAAATAGCTGTAACTTTTGATAGAAGACTCGGATACACATGTTTATGGCTTTATCTTATAGAACTCAAGGTCTCCGTGCTGGGAAAACAGGTTTTGCAGCTGTTTGAGCTAAGATTTCCAAGTTATTCACATAATGAAAACCTATACTTTTTTTTTCGGTGGAGTTCCCCATTCAAATGCATGTAACAGTGAGAAACGCACTGTCTTGGCGAAAGAAAGCTATTTTGTACAACTTCATATAAATAGCTGTAACTTTTGATAGAAGACTCGGATACACATGTTTATGGCTTTATCTTATAGAACTCAAGGTCTCCGTGCTGGGAAAACAGGTTTTGCAGCTGTTTGAGCTAAGATTTCCAAGTTATTCACATAATGAAAACCTATACTTTGTTTCGGTCGAGTTCCCCATTCAAATGCATGTAACAGTGAGAAACGCACTGTCTTGGCGAAAGAAAGCTATTTTGTACAACTTCATATAAATAGCTGTAACTTTTGATAGAAGACTCGGATACACATGTTTATGGCTTTATCTTATAGAACTCAAGGTCTCCGTGCTGGGAAAACAGGTTTTGCAGCTGTTTGAGCTAAGATTTCCAAGTTATTCACATAATGAAAACCTATACTTTGTTTCGGTCGAGTTCCCCATTCAAATGCATGTAACAGTGAGAAACGCACTGTCTTGGCGAAAGAAAGCGTTTTTGTACAACTTCATATAAATAGCTGTAACTTTTGATAGAAGACTCGGATACACATGTTTATGGCTTTATCTTATAGAACTCAAGGTCTCCGTGCTGGGAAAACAGGTTTTGCAGCTGTTTGAGCTAAGATTTCCAAGTTATTCACATAATGAAAACCTATACTTTTTTTTTCGGTGGAGTTCCCCATTCAAATGCATGTAACAGTGAGAAACGCACTGTCTTGGCGAAAGAAAGCTATTTTGTACAACTTCATATAAATAGCTGTAACTTTTGATAGAAGACTCGGATACACATGTTTATGGCTTTATCTTATAGAACTCAAGGTCTCCGTGCTGGGAAAACAGGTTTTGCAGCTGTTTGAGCTAAGATTTCCAAGTTATTCACATAATGAAAACCTATACTTTGTTTCGGTCGAGTTCCCCATTCAAATGCATGTAACAGTGAGAAACGCACTGTCTTGGCGAAAGAAAGCTATTTTGTACAACTTCATATAAATAGCTGTAACTTTTGATAGAAGACTCGGATACACATGTTTATGGCTTTATCTTATAGAACTCAAGGTCTCCGTGCTGGGAAAACAGGTTTTGCAGCTGTTTGAGCTAAGATTTCCAAGTTATTCACATAATGAAAACCTATACTTTGTTTCGGTCGAGTTCCCCATTCAAATGCATGTAACAGTGAGAAACGCACTGTCTTGGCGAAAGAAAGCGTTTTTGTACAACTTCATATAAATAGCTGTAACTTTTGATAGAAGACTCGGATACACATGTTTATGGCTTTATCTTATAGAACTGAAGGTCTCCGTGCTGGGAAAACAGGTTTTGCAGCTGTTTGAGCTAAGATTTCCAAGTTATTCACATAATGAAAACCTATACTTTGTTTCGGTCGAGTTCCCCATTCAAATGCATGTAACAGTGAGAAACGCACTGTCTTGGCGAAAGAAAGCGTTTTTGTACAACTTCATATAAATAGCTGTAACTTTTGATAGAAGACTCGGATACACATGTTTATGGCTTTATCTTATAGAACTCAAGGTCTCCGTGCTGGGAAAACAGGTTTTGCAGCTGTTTGAGCTAAGATTTCCAAGTTATTCACATAATGAAAACCTATACTTTGTTTCGGTCGAGTTCCCCATTCAAATGCATGTAACAGTGAGAAACGCACTGTCTTGGCGAAAGAAAGCTATTTTGTACAACTTCATATAAATAGCTGTAACTTTTGATAGAAGACTCGGATACACATGTTTATGGCTTTATCTTATAGAACTCAAGGTCTCCGTGCTGGGAAAACAGGTTTTGCAGCTGTTTGAGCTAAGATTTCCAAGTTATTCACATAATGAAAACCTATACTTTGTTTCGGTCGAGTTCCCCATTCAAATGCATGTAACAGTGAGAAACGCACTGTCTTGGCGAAAGAAAGCTATTTTGTACAACTTCATATAAATAGCTGTAACTTTTGATAGAAGACTCAGACAAACATGTTTATGGCTTTATCTTATAGAACTCAAGGTCTCCGTGCTGGGAAAACAGGTTTTGCAGCTGTTTGAGCTAAGATTTCCAAGTTATTCACATAATGAAAACCTATACTTTGTTTCGGTCGAGTTCCCCATTCAAATGCATGTAACAGTGAGAAACGCACTGTCTTGGCGAAAGAAAGCGTTTTTGTACAACTTCATATAAATAGCTGTAACTTTTGATAGAAGACTCGGATACACATGTTTATGGCTTTATCTTATAGAACTCAAGGTCTCCGTGCTGGGAAAACAGGTTTTGCAGCTGTTTGAGCTAAGATTTCCAAGTTATTCACATAATGAAAACCTATACTTTGTTTCGGTCGAGTTCCCCATTCAAATGCATGTAACAGTGAGAAACGCACTGTCTTGGCGAAAGAAAGCTATTTTGTACAACTTCATATAAATAGCTGTAACTTTTGATAGAAGACTCGGATACACATGTTTATGGCTTTATCTTATAGAACTCAAGGTCTCCGTGCTGGGAAAACAGGTTTTGCAGCTGTTTGAGCTAAGATTTCCAAGTTATTCACATAATGAAAACCTATACTTTGTTTCGGTGGAGTTCCCCATTCAAATGCATGTAACAGTGAGAAACGCACTGTCTTGGCGAAAGAAAGCTATTTTGTACAACTTCATATAAATAGCTGTAACTTTTTATAGAAGACTCAGACAAACATGTTTATGGCTTTATCTTATAGAACTCAAGGTCTCCGTGCTGGGAAAACAGGTTTTGCAGCTGTTTGAGCTAAGATTTCCAAGTTATTCACATAATGAAAACCTATACTTTGTTTCGGTCGAGTTCCCCATTCAAATGCATGTAACAGTGAGAAACGCACTGTCTTGGCGAAAGAAAGCGTTTTTGTACAACTTCATATAAATAGCTGTAACTTTTGATAGAAGACTCAGACAAACATGTTTATGGCTTTATCTTATAGAACTCAAGGTCTCCGTGCTGGGAAAACAGGTTTTGCAGCTGTTTGAGCTAAGATTTCCAAGTTATTCACATAATGAAAACCTATACTTTGTTTCGGTCGAGTTCCCCATTCAAATGCATGTAACAGTGAGAAACGCACTGTCTTGGCGAAAGAAAGCGTTTTTGTACAACTTCATATAAATAGCTGTAACTTTTGATAGAAGACTCGGATACACATGTTTATGGCTTTATCTTATAGAACTCAAGGTCTCCGTGCTGGGAAAACAGGTTTTGCAGCTGTTTGAGCTAAGATTTCCAAGTTATTCACATAATGAAAACCTATACTTTGTTTCGGTCGAGTTCCCCATTCAAATGCATGTAACAGTGAGAAACGCACTGTCTTGGCGAAAGAAAGCGTTTTTGTACAACTTCATATAAATAGCTGTAACTTTTGATAGAAGACTCAGACAAACATGTTTATGGCTTTATCTTATAGAACTCAAGGTTCCCGTGCTGGGAAAACAGGTTTTGCAGCTGTTTGAGCTAAGATTTCCAAGTTATTCACATAATGAAAACTTATACTTTGTTTCGGTCGAGTTCCCCATTCAAATGCATGTAACAGTGAGAAACGCACTGTCTTGGCGAAAGAAAGCGTTTTTGTACAACTTCATAGAAATAGCTGTAACTTTTGATAGAAGACTCAGACAAACATGTTTATGGCCTTATATTATAGAACTCAAGGTCTCCGTGCTGGGAAAACAGGTTTTGCAGCTGTTTCAGCTAAGATTTCCAAGTTATTCACATAATGAAAACTTATACTTTGTTTCGGTCGAGTTCCCCATTCAAATGCATGTAACAGTGAGAAACGCCTGTCTTGGCGAAAGAAAGCGTTTTTGTACAACTTCATATAAATAGCTGTAACTTTTGATAGAAGACTCGGATACACATGTTTATGGCTTTATCTTATAGAACTCAAGGTCTCCGTGCTGGGAAAACAGGTTTTGCAGCTGTTTGAGCTAAGATTTCCAAGTTATTCACATAATGAAAACCTATACTTTGTTTCGGTGGAGTTCCCCATTCAAATGCATGTAACAGTGAGAAACGCACTGTCTTGGCGAAAGAAAGCGTTTTTGTACAACTTCATATAAATAGCTGTAACTTTTGATAGAAGACTCGGATACACATGTTTATGGCTTTATCTTATAGAACTCAAGGTCTCCGTGCTGGGAAAACAGGTTTTGCAGCTGTTTGAGCTAAGATTTCCAAGTTATTCACATAATGAAAACCTATACTTTGTTTCGGTCGAGTTCCCCATTCAAATGCATGTAACAGTGAGAAACGCACTGTCTTGGCGAAAGAAAGCTATTTTGTACAACTTCATATAAATAGCTGTAACTTTTGATAGAAGACTCAGACAAACATGTTTATGGCTTTATCTTATAGAACTCAAGGTCTCCGTGCTGGGAAAACAGGTTTTGCAGCTGTTTGAGCTAAGATTTCCAAGTTATTCACATAATGAAAACCTATACTTTGTTTTGGTCGAGTTCCCCATTCAAATGCATGTAACAGTGAGAAACGCCTGTCTTGGCGAAAGAAAGCATTTTTGTACAACTTCATATAAATAGCTGTAACTTTTGATAGAAGACTCGGATACACATGTTTATGGCTTTATCTTATAGAACTCAAGGTCTCCGTGCTGGGAAAACAGGTTTTGCAGCTGTTTGAGCTAAGATTTCCAAGTTATTCACATAATGAAAACCTATACTTTGTTTCGGTGGAGTTCCCCATTCAAATGCATGTAACAGTGAGAAACGCACTGTCTTGGCGAAAGAAAGCTATTTTGTACAACTTCATATAAATAGCTGTAACTTTTGATAGAAGACTCGGATACACATGTTTATGGCTTTATCTTATAGAACTCAAGGTCTCCGTGCTGGGAAAACAGGTTTTGCAGCTGTTTGAGCTAAGATTTCCAAGTTATTCACATAATGAAAACCTATACTTTGTTTCGGTCGAGTTCCCCATTCAAAATGCATGTAACAGTGAGAAACGCACTGTCTTGGCGAAAGAAAGCTATTTTGTACAACTTCATATAAATAGCTGTAATTTTGATAGAAGACTCGGATACACATGTTTATGGCTTTATCTTATAGAACTCAAGGTCTCCGTGCTGGGAAAACAGGTTTTGCAGCTGTTTGAGCTAAGATTTCCAAGTTATTCACATAATGAAAACCTATACTTTGTTTCGGTCGAGTTCCCCATTCAAAATGCATGTAACAGTGAGAAACGCACTGTCTTGGCGAAAGAAAGCTATTTTGTACAACTTCATATAAATAGCTGTAACTTTTGATAGAAGACTCAGACAAACATGTTTATGGCTTTATCTTATAGAACTCAAGGTCTCCGTGCTGGGAAAACAGGTTTTGCAGCTGTTTGAGCTAAGATTTCCAAGTTATTCACATAATGAAAACCTATACTTTGTTTCGGTCGAGTTCCCCATTCAAATGCATGTAACAGTGAGAAACGCACTGTCTTGGCGAAAGAAAGCTATTTTGTACAACTTCATATAAATAGCTGTAACTTTTGATAGAAGACTCAGACAAACATGTTTATGGCTTTATCTTATAGAACTCAAGGTCTCCGTGCTGGGAAAACAGGTTTTGCAGCTGTTTGAGCTAAGATTTCCAAGTTATTCACATAATGAAAACCTATACTTTGTTTCGGTGGAGTTCCCCATTCAAATGCATGTAACAGTGAGAAACGCACTGTCTTGGCGAAAAAAAGCGTTTTTGTACAACTTCATATAAATAGCTGTAACTTTTGATAGAAGACTCGGATACACATGTTTATGGCTTTATCTTATAGAACTCAAGGTCTCCGTGCTGGGAAAACAGGTTTTGCAGCTGTTTGAGCTAAGATTTCCAAGTTATTCACATAATGAAAACCTATACTTTGTTTCGGTGGAGTTCCCCATTCAAATGCATGTAACAGTGAGAAACGCACTGTCTTGGCGAAAGAAAGCTATTTTGTACAACTTCATATAAATAGCTGTAACTTTTGATAGAAGACTCAGACAAACATGTTTATGGCTTTATCTTATAGAACTCAAGGTCTCCGTGCTGGGAAAACAGGTTTTGCAGCTGTTTGAGCTAAGATTTCCAAGTTATTCACATAATGAAAACCTATACTTTGTTTCGGTCGAGTTCCCCATTCAAATGCATGTAACAGTGAGAAACGCACTGTCTTGGCGAAAGAAAGCGTTTTTGTACAACTTCATAGAAATAGCTGTAACTTTTGATAGAAGACTCAGACAAACATGTTTATGGCCTTATATTATAGAACTCAAGGTCTCCGTGCTGGGAAAACAGGTTATGCAGCTGTTTGAGCTAAGATTTCCAAGTTATTCACATAATGAAAACTTATACTTTGTTTCGGTCGAGTTCCCCATTCAAATGCATGTAACAGTGAGAAACGCCTGTCTTGGCGAAAGAAAGCGTTTTTGTACAACTTCATATAAATAGCTGTAACTTTTGATAGAAGACTCGGATACACATGTTTATGGCTTTATCTTATAGAACTCAAGGTCTCCGTGCTGGGAAAACAGGTTTTGCAGCTGTTTGAGCTAAGATTTCCAAGTTATTCACATAATGAAAACCTATACTTTGTTTCGGTCGAGTTCCCCATTCAAAATGCATGTAACAGTGAGAAACGCACTGTCTTGGCGAAAGAAAGCTATTTTGTACAACTTCATATAAATAGCTGTAACTTTTGATAGAAGACTCGGATACACATGTTTATGGCTTTATCTTATAGAACTCAAGGTCTCCGTGCTGGGCAAACAGGTTTTGCAGCTGTTTGAGCTAAGATTTCCAAGTTATTCACATAATGAAAACCTATACTTTGTTTCGGTGGAGTTCCCCATTCAAATGCATGTAACAGTGAGAAACGCACTGTCTTGGCGAAAGAAAGCTATTTTGTACAACTTCATATAAATAGCTGTAACTTTTGATAGAAGACTCAGACAAACATGTTTATGGCTTTATCTTATAGAACTCAAGGTTCCCGTGCTGGGAAAACAGGTTTTGCAGCTGTTTGAGCTAAGATTTCCAAGTTATTCACATAATGAAAACCTATACTTTGTTTCGGTCGAGTTCCCCATTCAAATGCATGTAACAGTGAGAAACGCACTGTCTTTGCGAAAGAAAGCGTTTTTGTACAACTTCATATAAATAGCTGTAACTTTTGATAGAAGACTCGGATACACATGTTTATGGCTTTATCTTATAGAACTCAAGGTCTCCGTGCTGGGAAAACAGGTTTTGCAGCTGTTTGACCTAAGATTTCCAAGTTATTCACATAATGAAAACCTATACTTTGTTTCGGTCGAGTTCCCCATTCAAATGCATGTAACAGTGAGAAACGCATTGTCTTGGCGAAATAAAGCGTTTTTGAACAACTTCATATAAATCGCTGTAACTTTTGATAGAAGACTCAGACAAACATGTTTATGGCTTTATCTTATAGAACTCAATATCCCGTGCTGGGCAAACAGGTTTTGCAGCCGTTTGAGCTAAGATTTTAAAATGATTCACATAATGAAAACCTATACTTTGTTTCGGTCGAGTTCCCCATTCAAATGCATGTAACAGTGAGAAACGCACTGTCTTGGCGAAAGAAAGCGTTTTTGTACAACTTCATATAAATAGCTGTAACTTTTGATAGAAGACTCGGATACACATGTTTATGGCTTTATCTTATAGAACTCAAGGTCTCCGTGCTGGGAAAACAGGTTTTGCAGCCGTTTGAGCTAAGATTTTAAAATGATTCACATAATGAAAACCTATACTTTGTTTCAGGCGAGTTTCCCATTCAAATGCATGTAACAGTGAGAAACGCATTGTCTTGGCGAAATAAAGCGTTTTTGAACAACTTCATATAAATCGCTGTAACTTTTGATAGAAGACTCAGACAAACATGTTTATGGCTTTATCTTATAGAACTCAATATCCCCGTGCTGGGCAAACAGGTTTTGCAGCCGTTTGAGCTAAGATTTTAAAATTATTCACATAATGAAAACCTATACTTTGTCTCGGGTGAGTTTCCCATTCAAATGCATGTAACAGTGAGAAACACACTGTCTTGGCGAAATAAAGCGATTTTCAACCACTTCATATAAATCGCTGTAACTTTTGATAGAAGACTCAGACAAACATGTTTATGGCTTTATCTTATAGAACTCAATATCCCCGTGCTGGCCAAACAGGTTTTGCAGCCGTTTGAGCTAAGATTTTAAAATTATTCACATAATGAAAACCTATACTTTGTTTCAGGCGAGTTTCCCATTCAAATGCATGTAACAGTGAGAAACGCATTGTCTTGGCGAAATAAAGCGTTTTTGTACAACTTCATATAAATAGCTGTAACTTTTGATAGAAGACTCAGACAAACATGTTTATGGCTTTATCTTATAGAACTCAAGGTCCCCGTGCTGGGAAAACAGGATTTGCAGCTGTTTGAGCTAAGATTTTCAAGTTATACACATAATGAAAACCTATACTTTGTTTCGGTCGAGTTCCCCATTCAAATGCATGTAACAGTGAGAAACGCACTGTCTTGGCGAAAGAAAGCGTTTTTGTACAACGTCATATAAATAGCTGTAACTTTTGATAGAAGACTCAGACAAACATGTTTATGGCTTTATCTTATAGAACTCAAGGTCCCCGTGCTGGGAAAACAGGATTTGCAGCTGTTTGAGCTAAGATTTTCAAGTTATACACATAATGAAAACCTATACTTTGTTTCGGTCGAGTTCCCCATTCAAATGCATGTAACAGTGAGAAAAGCACTGTCTTGGCGAAAGAAAGCGTTTTTGTACAACTTCATATAAATAGCTGTAACTTTTGATAGAAGACTCAGACAAACATGTTTATGGCTTTATCTTATAGAACTCAAGGTCCCCGTGCTGGGAAAACAGGATTTGCAGCTGTTTGAGCTAAGATTTTCAAGTTATACACATAATGAAAACCTATACTTTGTTTCGGTCGAGTTCCCCATTCAAATGCATGTAACAGTGAGAAACGCACTGTCTTGGCGAAAGAAAGCGTTTTTGTACAACTTCATATAAATAGCTGTAACTTTTGATAGAAGACTCGGATACACATGTTTATGGCTTTATCTTATAGAACTCAAGGTCTCCGTGCTGGGAAAACAGGTTTTGCAGCCGTTTGAGCTAAGATTTTAAAATGATTCACATAATGAAAACCTATACTTTGTTTCAGGCGAGTTTCCGATTCAAATGCATGTAACAGTGAGAAACGCATTGTCTTGGCGAAATAAAGCGTTTTTGAACAACTTCATATAAATCGCTGTAACTTTTGATAGAAGACTCAGACAAACATGTTTATGGCTTTATCTTATAGAACTCAATATCCCGTGCTGGGCAAACAGGTTTTGCAGCCGTTTGAGCTAAGATTTTAAAATTATTCACATAATGAAAACCTATACTTTGTCTCGGGTGAGTTTCCCATTCAAATGCATGTAACAGTGAGAAACATACTGTCTTGGCGAAATAAAGCGATTTTCAACCACTTCATATAAATCGCTGTAACTTTTGATAGAAGACTCAGACAAACATGTTTATGGCTTTATCTTATAGAACTCAATATCCCCGTGCTGGGCAAACAGAACAGGTTTTGCAGCCGTTTGAGCTAAGATTTTAAAATTATTCACATAATGAAAACCTATACTTTGTCTCGGGTGAGTTTCCCATTCAAATGCATGTAACAGTGAGAAACACACTGTCTTGGCGAAATAAAGCGATTTTCAACCACTTCATATAAATCGCTGTAACTTTTGATAGAAGACTCAGACAACCATGTTTATGGCTTTATCTTATAGAACTCAAGGTCCCCGTGCTGGGCAAACAGGTTTTGCAGCCGTTTGAGCTAAGATTTTAAAATTATTCACATAATGAAAACCTATACTTTGTTTCAGGCGAGTTTCCCATTCAAATGCATGTAACAGTGAGAAACGCATTGTCTTGGCGAAATAAAGCGTTTTTGTACAACTTCATATAAATAGCTGTAACTTTTGATAGAAGACTCGGATACACATGTTTATGGCTTTATCTTATAGAACTCAAGGTCCCCGTGCTGGGAAAACAGGATTTGCAGCTGTTTGAGCTAAGATTTTAAAATTATTCACATAATGAAAACCTATACTTTGTTTCGGTCGAGTTCCCCATTCAAATGCATGTAACAGTGAGAAACGCACTGTCTTGGCGAAAGAAAGCGTTTTTGTACAACTTCATATAAATAGCTGTAACTTTTGATAGAAGACTCGGATACACATGTTTATGGCTTTATCTTATAGAACTCAAGGTCTCCGTGCTGGGAAAACAGGTTTTGCAGCTGTTTGAGCTAAGATTTCCAAGTTATTCACATAATGAAAACCTATACTTTGTTTCGGTCGAGTTCCCCATTCAAATGCATGTAACAGTGAGAAACGCACTGTCTTGGCGAAAGAAAGCTATTTTGTACAACTTCATATAAATAGCTGTAACTTTTGATAGAAGACTCGGATACACATGTTTATGGCTTTATCTTATAGAACTCAAGGTCTCCGTGCTGGGAAAACAGGTTTTGCAGCTGTTTGAGCTAAGATTTCCAAGTTATTCACATAATGAAAACCTATACTTTTTTTTTCGGTGGAGTTCCCCATTCAAATGCATGTAACAGTGAGAAACGCACTGTCTTGGCGAAAGAAAGCTATTTTGTACAACTTCATATAAATAGCTGTAACTTTTGATAGAAGACTCGGATACACATGTTTATGGCTTTATCTTATAGAACTCAAGGTCTCCGTGCTGGGAAAACAGGTTTTGCAGCTGTTTGAGCTAAGATTTCCAAGTTATTCACATAATGAAAACCTATACTTTGTTTCGGTCGAGTTCCCCATTCAAATGCATGTAACAGTGAGAAACGCACTGTCTTGGCGAAAGAAAGCTATTTTGTACAACTTCATATAAATAGCTGTAACTTTTGATAGAAGACTCGGATACACATGTTTATGGCTTTATCTTATAGAACTCAAGGTCTCCGTGCTGGGAAAACAGGTTTTGCAGCTGTTTGAGCTAAGATTTCCAAGTTATTCACATAATGAAAACCTATACTTTGTTTCGGTCGAGTTCCCCATTCAAATGCATGTAACAGTGAGAAACGCACTGTCTTGGCGAAAGAAAGCGTTTTTGTACAACTTCATATAAATAGCTGTAACTTTTGATAGAAGACTCGGATACACATGTTTATGGCTTTATCTTATAGAACTCAAGGTCTCCGTGCTGGGAAAACAGGTTTTGCAGCTGTTTGAGCTAAGATTTCCAAGTTATTCACATAATGAAAACCTATACTTTTTTTTTCGGTGGAGTTCCCCATTCAAATGCATGTAACAGTGAGAAACGCACTGTCTTGGCGAAAGAAAGCTATTTTGTACAACTTCATATAAATAGCTGTAACTTTTGATAGAAGACTCGGATACACATGTTTATGGCTTTATCTTATAGAACTCAAGGTCTCCGTGCTGGGAAAACAGGTTTTGCAGCTGTTTGAGCTAAGATTTCCAAGTTATTCACATAATGAAAACCTATACTTTGTTTCGGTCGAGTTCCCCATTCAAATGCATGTAACAGTGAGAAACGCACTGTCTTGGCGAAAGAAAGCTATTTTGTACAACTTCATATAAATAGCTGTAACTTTTGATAGAAGACTCGGATACACATGTTTATGGCTTTATCTTATAGAACTCAAGGTCTCCGTGCTGGGAAAACAGGTTTTGCAGCTGTTTGAGCTAAGATTTCCAAGTTATTCACATAATGAAAACCTATACTTTGTTTCGGTCGAGTTCCCCATTCAAATGCATGTAACAGTGAGAAACGCACTGTCTTGGCGAAAGAAAGCGTTTTTGTACAACTTCATATAAATAGCTGTAACTTTTGATAGAAGACTCGGATACACATGTTTATGGCTTTATCTTATAGAACTGAAGGTCTCCGTGCTGGGAAAACAGGTTTTGCAGCTGTTTGAGCTAAGATTTCCAAGTTATTCACATAATGAAAACCTATACTTTGTTTCGGTCGAGTTCCCCATTCAAATGCATGTAACAGTGAGAAACGCACTGTCTTGGCGAAAGAAAGCGTTTTTGTACAACTTCATATAAATAGCTGTAACTTTTGATAGAAGACTCGGATACACATGTTTATGGCTTTATCTTATAGAACTCAAGGTCTCCGTGCTGGGAAAACAGGTTTTGCAGCTGTTTGAGCTAAGATTTCCAAGTTATTCACATAATGAAAACCTATACTTTGTTTCGGTCGAGTTCCCCATTCAAATGCATGTAACAGTGAGAAACGCACTGTCTTGGCGAAAGAAAGCTATTTTGTACAACTTCATATAAATAGCTGTAACTTTTGATAGAAGACTCGGATACACATGTTTATGGCTTTATCTTATAGAACTCAAGGTCTCCGTGCTGGGAAAACAGGTTTTGCAGCTGTTTGAGCTAAGATTTCCAAGTTATTCACATAATGAAAACCTATACTTTGTTTCGGTCGAGTTCCCCATTCAAATGCATGTAACAGTGAGAAACGCACTGTCTTGGCGAAAGAAAGCTATTTTGTACAACTTCATATAAATAGCTGTAACTTTTGATAGAAGACTCAGACAAACATGTTTATGGCTTTATCTTATAGAACTCAAGGTCTCCGTGCTGGGAAAACAGGTTTTGCAGCTGTTTGAGCTAAGATTTCCAAGTTATTCACATAATGAAAACCTATACTTTGTTTCGGTCGAGTTCCCCATTCAAATGCATGTAACAGTGAGAAACGCACTGTCTTGGCGAAAGAAAGCGTTTTTGTACAACTTCATATAAATAGCTGTAACTTTTGATAGAAGACTCGGATACACATGTTTATGGCTTTATCTTATAGAACTCAAGGTCTCCGTGCTGGGAAAACAGGTTTTGCAGCTGTTTGAGCTAAGATTTCCAAGTTATTCACATAATGAAAACCTATACTTTGTTTCGGTCGAGTTCCCCATTCAAATGCATGTAACAGTGAGAAACGCACTGTCTTGGCGAAAGAAAGCTATTTTGTACAACTTCATATAAATAGCTGTAACTTTTGATAGAAGACTCGGATACACATGTTTATGGCTTTATCTTATAGAACTCAAGGTCTCCGTGCTGGGAAAACAGGTTTTGCAGCTGTTTGAGCTAAGATTTCCAAGTTATTCACATAATGAAAACCTATACTTTGTTTCGGTGGAGTTCCCCATTCAAATGCATGTAACAGTGAGAAACGCACTGTCTTGGCGAAAGAAAGCTATTTTGTACAACTTCATATAAATAGCTGTAACTTTTTATAGAAGACTCAGACAAACATGTTTATGGCTTTATCTTATAGAACTCAAGGTCTCCGTGCTGGGAAAACAGGTTTTGCAGCTGTTTGAGCTAAGATTTCCAAGTTATTCACATAATGAAAACCTATACTTTGTTTCGGTCGAGTTCCCCATTCAAATGCATGTAACAGTGAGAAACGCACTGTCTTGGCGAAAGAAAGCGTTTTTGTACAACTTCATATAAATAGCTGTAACTTTTGATAGAAGACTCAGACAAACATGTTTATGGCTTTATCTTATAGAACTCAAGGTCTCCGTGCTGGGAAAACAGGTTTTGCAGCTGTTTGAGCTAAGATTTCCAAGTTATTCACATAATGAAAACCTATACTTTGTTTCGGTCGAGTTCCCCATTCAAATGCATGTAACAGTGAGAAACGCACTGTCTTGGCGAAAGAAAGCGTTTTTGTACAACTTCATATAAATAGCTGTAACTTTTGATAGAAGACTCGGATACACATGTTTATGGCTTTATCTTATAGAACTCAAGGTCTCCGTGCTGGGAAAACAGGTTTTGCAGCTGTTTGAGCTAAGATTTCCAAGTTATTCACATAATGAAAACCTATACTTTGTTTCGGTCGAGTTCCCCATTCAAATGCATGTAACAGTGAGAAACGCACTGTCTTGGCGAAAGAAAGCGTTTTTGTACAACTTCATATAAATAGCTGTAACTTTTGATAGAAGACTCAGACAAACATGTTTATGGCTTTATCTTATAGAACTCAAGGTTCCCGTGCTGGGAAAACAGGTTTTGCAGCTGTTTGAGCTAAGATTTCCAAGTTATTCACATAATGAAAACTTATACTTTGTTTCGGTCGAGTTCCCCATTCAAATGCATGTAACAGTGAGAAACGCACTGTCTTGGCGAAAGAAAGCGTTTTTGTACAACTTCATAGAAATAGCTGTAACTTTTGATAGAAGACTCAGACAAACATGTTTATGGCCTTATATTATAGAACTCAAGGTCTCCGTGCTGGGAAAACAGGTTTTGCAGCTGTTTCAGCTAAGATTTCCAAGTTATTCACATAATGAAAACTTATACTTTGTTTCGGTCGAGTTCCCCATTCAAATGCATGTAACAGTGAGAAACGCCTGTCTTGGCGAAAGAAAGCGTTTTTGTACAACTTCATATAAATAGCTGTAACTTTTGATAGAAGACTCGGATACACATGTTTATGGCTTTATCTTATAGAACTCAAGGTCTCCGTGCTGGGAAAACAGGTTTTGCAGCTGTTTGAGCTAAGATTTCCAAGTTATTCACATAATGAAAACCTATACTTTGTTTCGGTGGAGTTCCCCATTCAAATGCATGTAACAGTGAGAAACGCACTGTCTTGGCGAAAGAAAGCGTTTTTGTACAACTTCATATAAATAGCTGTAACTTTTGATAGAAGACTCGGATACACATGTTTATGGCTTTATCTTATAGAACTCAAGGTCTCCGTGCTGGGAAAACAGGTTTTGCAGCTGTTTGAGCTAAGATTTCCAAGTTATTCACATAATGAAAACCTATACTTTGTTTCGGTCGAGTTCCCCATTCAAATGCATGTAACAGTGAGAAACGCACTGTCTTGGCGAAAGAAAGCTATTTTGTACAACTTCATATAAATAGCTGTAACTTTTGATAGAAGACTCAGACAAACATGTTTATGGCTTTATCTTATAGAACTCAAGGTCTCCGTGCTGGGAAAACAGGTTTTGCAGCTGTTTGAGCTAAGATTTCCAAGTTATTCACATAATGAAAACCTATACTTTGTTTTGGTCGAGTTCCCCATTCAAATGCATGTAACAGTGAGAAACGCCTGTCTTGGCGAAAGAAAGCATTTTTGTACAACTTCATATAAATAGCTGTAACTTTTGATAGAAGACTCGGATACACATGTTTATGGCTTTATCTTATAGAACTCAAGGTCTCCGTGCTGGGAAAACAGGTTTTGCAGCTGTTTGAGCTAAGATTTCCAAGTTATTCACATAATGAAAACCTATACTTTGTTTCGGTGGAGTTCCCCATTCAAATGCATGTAACAGTGAGAAACGCACTGTCTTGGCGAAAGAAAGCTATTTTGTACAACTTCATATAAATAGCTGTAACTTTTGATAGAAGACTCGGATACACATGTTTATGGCTTTATCTTATAGAACTCAAGGTCTCCGTGCTGGGAAAACAGGTTTTGCAGCTGTTTGAGCTAAGATTTCCAAGTTATTCACATAATGAAAACCTATACTTTGTTTCGGTCGAGTTCCCCATTCAAAATGCATGTAACAGTGAGAAACGCACTGTCTTGGCGAAAGAAAGCTATTTTGTACAACTTCATATAAATAGCTGTAATTTTGATAGAAGACTCGGATACACATGTTTATGGCTTTATCTTATAGAACTCAAGGTCTCCGTGCTGGGAAAACAGGTTTTGCAGCTGTTTGAGCTAAGATTTCCAAGTTATTCACATAATGAAAACCTATACTTTGTTTCGGTCGAGTTCCCCATTCAAAATGCATGTAACAGTGAGAAACGCACTGTCTTGGCGAAAGAAAGCTATTTTGTACAACTTCATATAAATAGCTGTAACTTTTGATAGAAGACTCAGACAAACATGTTTATGGCTTTATCTTATAGAACTCAAGGTCTCCGTGCTGGGAAAACAGGTTTTGCAGCTGTTTGAGCTAAGATTTCCAAGTTATTCACATAATGAAAACCTATACTTTGTTTCGGTCGAGTTCCCCATTCAAATGCATGTAACAGTGAGAAACGCACTGTCTTGGCGAAAGAAAGCTATTTTGTACAACTTCATATAAATAGCTGTAACTTTTGATAGAAGACTCAGACAAACATGTTTATGGCTTTATCTTATAGAACTCAAGGTCTCCGTGCTGGGAAAACAGGTTTTGCAGCTGTTTGAGCTAAGATTTCCAAGTTATTCACATAATGAAAACCTATACTTTGTTTCGGTGGAGTTCCCCATTCAAATGCATGTAACAGTGAGAAACGCACTGTCTTGGCGAAAAAAAGCGTTTTTGTACAACTTCATATAAATAGCTGTAACTTTTGATAGAAGACTCGGATACACATGTTTATGGCTTTATCTTATAGAACTCAAGGTCTCCGTGCTGGGAAAACAGGTTTTGCAGCTGTTTGAGCTAAGATTTCCAAGTTATTCACATAATGAAAACCTATACTTTGTTTCGGTGGAGTTCCCCATTCAAATGCATGTAACAGTGAGAAACGCACTGTCTTGGCGAAAGAAAGCTATTTTGTACAACTTCATATAAATAGCTGTAACTTTTGATAGAAGACTCAGACAAACATGTTTATGGCTTTATCTTATAGAACTCAAGGTCTCCGTGCTGGGAAAACAGGTTTTGCAGCTGTTTGAGCTAAGATTTCCAAGTTATTCACATAATGAAAACCTATACTTTGTTTCGGTCGAGTTCCCCATTCAAATGCATGTAACAGTGAGAAACGCACTGTCTTGGCGAAAGAAAGCGTTTTTGTACAACTTCATAGAAATAGCTGTAACTTTTGATAGAAGACTCAGACAAACATGTTTATGGCCTTATATTATAGAACTCAAGGTCTCCGTGCTGGGAAAACAGGTTATGCAGCTGTTTGAGCTAAGATTTCCAAGTTATTCACATAATGAAAACTTATACTTTGTTTCGGTCGAGTTCCCCATTCAAATGCATGTAACAGTGAGAAACGCCTGTCTTGGCGAAAGAAAGCGTTTTTGTACAACTTCATATAAATAGCTGTAACTTTTGATAGAAGACTCGGATACACATGTTTATGGCTTTATCTTATAGAACTCAAGGTCTCCGTGCTGGGAAAACAGGTTTTGCAGCTGTTTGAGCTAAGATTTCCAAGTTATTCACATAATGAAAACCTATACTTTGTTTCGGTCGAGTTCCCCATTCAAAATGCATGTAACAGTGAGAAACGCACTGTCTTGGCGAAAGAAAGCTATTTTGTACAACTTCATATAAATAGCTGTAACTTTTGATAGAAGACTCGGATACACATGTTTATGGCTTTATCTTATAGAACTCAAGGTCTCCGTGCTGGGCAAACAGGTTTTGCAGCTGTTTGAGCTAAGATTTCCAAGTTATTCACATAATGAAAACCTATACTTTGTTTCGGTGGAGTTCCCCATTCAAATGCATGTAACAGTGAGAAACGCACTGTCTTGGCGAAAGAAAGCTATTTTGTACAACTTCATATAAATAGCTGTAACTTTTGATAGAAGACTCAGACAAACATGTTTATGGCTTTATCTTATAGAACTCAAGGTTCCCGTGCTGGGAAAACAGGTTTTGCAGCTGTTTGAGCTAAGATTTCCAAGTTATTCACATAATGAAAACCTATACTTTGTTTCGGTCGAGTTCCCCATTCAAATGCATGTAACAGTGAGAAACGCACTGTCTTTGCGAAAGAAAGCGTTTTTGTACAACTTCATATAAATAGCTGTAACTTTTGATAGAAGACTCGGATACACATGTTTATGGCTTTATCTTATAGAACTCAAGGTCTCCGTGCTGGGAAAACAGGTTTTGCAGCTGTTTGACCTAAGATTTCCAAGTTATTCACATAATGAAAACCTATACTTTGTTTCGGTCGAGTTCCCCATTCAAATGCATGTAACAGTGAGAAACGCAATGTCTTGGCGAAAGAAAGCGTTTTTGTACAACTTCATAGAAATAGCTGTAACTTTTGATAGAAGACTCAGACAAACATGTTTATGGCCTTATATTATAGAACTCAAGGTCTTCGTGCTGGGAAAACAGGTTTTGCAGCTGTTTGAGCTAAGATTTCCAAGTTATTCACATAATGAAAACTTATACTTTGTTTCGGTCGAGTTCCCCATTCAAATGCATGTAACAGTGAGAAACGCCTGTCTTGACGAAAGAAAGCGTTTTTGTACAACTTCATATAAATAGCTGTAACTTTTGATAGAAGACTCGGATACACATGTTTATGGCTTTATCTTATAGAACTCAAGGTCTCCGTGCTGGGAAAACAGGTTTTGCAGCTGTTTGAGCTAAGATTTCCAAGTTATTCACATAATGAAAACCTATACTTTGTTTCGGTCGAGTTCCCCATTCAAATGCATGTAACAGT
Source organism: Aulonocara sp. 'chitande type north' Nkhata Bay (assembly GCF_057382095.1). Lineage (NCBI taxonomy): Eukaryota > Metazoa > Chordata > Actinopteri > Cichliformes > Cichlidae > Aulonocara > Aulonocara sp. 'chitande type north' Nkhata Bay. The sequence continues at coordinate 6,218,035 of NC_141359.1, read as the reverse complement.
GAGAAACGCACTGTCTTGGCGAAAGAAAGCTATTTTGTACAACTTCATATAAATAGCTGTAACTTTTGATAGAAGACTCAGACAAACATGTTTATGGCTTTATCTTATAGAACTCAAGGTCTCCGTGCTGGGAAAACAGGTTTTGCAGCTGTTTGAGCTAAGATTTCCAAGTTATTCACATAATGAAAACCTATACTTTGTTTCGGTCGAGTTCCCCATTCAAATGCATGTAACAGTGAGAAATGCACTGTCTTGGCGAAAGAAAGCTATTTTGTACAACTTCATATAAATAGCTGTAACTTTTGATAGAAGACTCGGATACACATGTTTATGGCTTTATCTTATAGAACTCAAGGTCTCCGTGCTGGGAAAACAGGTTTTGCAGCTGTTTGAGCTAAGATTTCCAAGTTATTCACATAATGAAAACCTATACTTTGTTTCGGTCGAGTTCCCCATTCAAAATGCATGTAACAGTGAGAAACGCACTGTCTTGGCGAAAGAAAGCGTTTTTGTACAACTTCATATAAATAGCTGTAACTTTTGATAGAAGACTCGGATACACATGTTTATGGCTTTATCTTATAGAACTCAAGGTCTCCGTGCTGGGAAAACAGGTTTTGCAGCTGTTTGAGCTAAGATTTCCAAGTTATTCACATAATGAAAACCTATACTTTGTTTCGGTCGAGTTCCCCATTCAAATGCATGTAACAGTGAGAAACGCACTGTCTTGGCGAAAGAAAGTGTTTTTGTACAACTTCATATAAATAGCTGTAACTTTTGATAGAAGACTTGGATACACATGTTTATGGCTTTATCTTATAGAACTTAAGGTCTCCGTGCTGGGAAAACAGGTTTTGCAGCTGTTTGAGCTAAGATTTCCAAGTTATTCACATAATGAAAACCTATACTTTGTTTCGGTCGAGTTCCCCATTCAAATGCATGTAACAGTGAGAAACGCACTGTCTTGGCGAAAGAAAGCGTTTTTGTACAACTTCATATAAATAGCTGTAACTTTTGATAGAAGACTCGGATACACATGTTTATGGCTTTATCTTATAGAACTCAAGGTCTCCGTGCTGGGAAAACAGGTTTTGCAGCTGTTTGAGCTAAGATTTCCAAGTTATTCACATAATGAAAACCTATACTTTGTTTCGGTCGAGTTCCCCATTCAAATGCATGTAACAGTGAGAAACGCAATGTCTTGGCGAAAGAAAGCGTTTTTGTACAACTTCATAGAAATAGCTGTAACTTTTGATAGAAGACTCAGACAAACATGTTTATGGCCTTATATTATAGAACTCAAGGTCTCCGTGCTGGGAAAACAGGTTTTGCAGCTGTTTGAGCTAAGATTTCCAAGTTATTCACATAATGAAAACTTATACTTTGTTTCGGTCGAGTTCCCCATTCAAATGCATGTAACAGTGAGAAACGCCTGTCTTGGCGAAAGAAAGCGTTTTTGTACAACTTCATATAAATAGCTGTAACTTTTGATAGAAGACTCGGATACACATGTTTATGGCTTTATCTTATAGAACTCAAGGTCTCCGTGCTGGGAAAACAGGTTTTGCAGCTGTTTGAGCTAAGATTTCCAAGTTATTCACATAATGAAAACCTATACTTTGTTTCGGTCGAGTTCCCCATTCAAAATGCATGTAACAGTGAGAAACGCACTGTCTTGGCGAAATAAAGCTATTTTGTACAACTTCATATAAATAGCTGTAACTTTTGATAGAAGACTCGGATACACATGTTTATGGCTTTATCTTATAGAACTCAAGGTCTCCGTGCTGGGCAAACAGGTTTTGCAGCTGTTTGAGCTAAGATTTCCAAGTTATTCACATAATGAAAACCTATACTTTGTTTCGGTGGAGTTCCCCATTCAAATGCATGTAACAGTGAGAAACGCACTGTCTTGGCGAAAGAAAGCGTTTTTGTACAACTTCATATAAATAGCTGTAACTTTTGATAGAAGACTCGGATACACATGTTTATGGCTTTATCTTATAGAACTCAAGGTCTCCGTGCTGGGAAAGCAGGTTTTGCAGCTGTTTGAGCTAAGATTTCCAAGTTATTCACATAATGAAAACCTATACTTTGTTTCGGTCGAGTTCCCCATTCAAATGCATGTAACAGTGAGAAACGCACTGTCTTGGCGAAAGAAAGCTATTTTGTACAACTTCATATAAATAGCTGTAACTTTTGATAGAAGACTCAGACAAACATGTTTATGGCTTTATCTTATAGAACTCAAGGTCTCCGTGCTGGGAAAACAGGTTTTGCAGCTGTTTGAGCTAAGATTTCCAAGTTATTCACATAATGAAAACCTATACTTTGTTTCGGTCGAGTTCCCCATTCAAATGCATGTAACAGTGAGAAATGCACTGTCTTGGCGAAAGAAAGCTATTTTGTACAACTTCATATAAATAGCTGTAACTTTTGATAGAAGACTCGGATACACATGTTTATGGCTTTATCTTATAGAACTCAAGGTCTCCGTGCTGGGAAAACAGGTTTTGCAGCTGTTTGAGCTAAGATTTCCAAGTTATTCACATAATGAAAACCTATACTTTGTTTCGGTCGAGTTCCCCATTTAAAATGCATGTAACAGTGAGAAACGCACTGTCTTGGCGAAAGAAAGCGTTTTTGTACAACTTCATATAAATAGCTGTAACTTTTGATAGAAGACTCGGATACACGTGTTTATGGCTTTATCTTATAGAACTCAAGGTCTCCGTGCTGGGCAAACAGGTTTTCCAGCTGTTTGAGCTAAGATTTCCAAGTTATTCACATAATGAAAACCTATACTTTGTTTCGGTCGAGTTCCCCATTCAAATGCATGTAACAGTGAGAAACGCACTGTCTTGGCGAAAGAAAGCGTTTTTGTACAACTTCATATAAATAGCTGTAACTTTTGATAGAAGACTCGGATACACATGTTTATGGCTTTATCTTATAGAACTCAAGGTCTCCGTGCTGGGAAAGCAGGTTTTGCAGCTGTTTGAGCTAAGATTTCCAAGTTATTCACATAATGAAAACCTATACTTTGTTTCGGTCGAGTTCCCCATTCAAATGCATGTAACAGTGAGAAACGCACTGTCTTGGCGAAAGAAAGCGTTTTTGTACAACTTCATATAAATAGCTGTAACTTTTGATAGAAGACTTGGATACACATGTTTATGGCTTTATCTTATAGAACTTAAGGTCTCCGTGCTGGGAAAACAGGTTTTGCAGCTGTTTGAGCTAAGATTTCCAAGTTATTCACATAATGAAAACTTATACTTTGTTTCGGTCGAGTTCCCCATTCAAATGCATGTAACAGTGAGAAACGCACTGTCTTTGCGAAAGAAAGCGTTTTTGTACAACTTCATATAAATAGCTGTAACTTTTGATAGAAGACTCGGATACACATGTTTATGGCTTTATCTTATAGAACTCAAGGTCTCCGTGCTGGGAAAACAGGTTTTGCAGCTGTTTGAGCTAAGATTTCCAAGTTATTCACATAATGAAAACCTATACTTTGTTTCGGTCGAGTTCCCCATTCAAATGCATGTAACAGTGAGAAACGCACTGTCTTGGCGAAAGAAAGCGTTTTTGTACAACTTCATATAAATAGCTGTAACTTTTGATAGAAGACTCGGATACACATGTTTATGGCTTTATCTTATAGAACTCAAGGTCTCCGTGCTGGGAAAACAGGTTTTGCAGCTGTTTGAGCTAAGATTTCCAAGTTATTCACATAATGAAAACCTATACTTTGTTTCGGTCGAGTTCCCCATTCAAATGCATGTAACAGTGAGAAACGCACTGTCTTGGCGAAAGAAAGCGTTTTTGTACAACTTCATATAAATAGCTGTAACTTTTGATAGAAGACTTGGATACACATGTTTATGGCTTTATCTTATAGAACTCAAGGTCTCCGTGCTGGGAAAACAGGTTTTGCAGCTGTTTGAGCTAAGATTTCCAAGTTATTCACATAATGAAAACCTATACTTTGTTTCGGTCGAGTTCCCCATTCAAATGCATGTAACAGTGAGAAACGCACTGTCTTGGCGAAAGAAAGCGTTTTTGTACAACTTCATATAAATAGCTGTAACTTTTGATAGAAGACTTGGATACACATGTTTATGGCTTTATCTTATAGAACTTAAGGTCTCCGTGCTGGGAAAACAGGTTTTGCAGCTGTTTGAGCTAAGATTTCCAAGTTATTCACATAATGAAAACCTATACTTTGTTTCGGTGGAGTTCCCCATTCAAATGCATGTAACAGTGAGAAACGCACTGTCTTGGCGAAAGAAAGCGTTTTTGTACAACTTCATATAAATAGCTGTAACTTTTGATAGAAGACTCGGATACACATGTTTATGGCTTTATCTTATAGAACTCAAGGTCTCCGTGCTGGGCAAACAGGTTTTGCAGCTGTTTGAGCTAAGATTTCCAAGTTATTCACATAATGAAAACCTATACTTTGTTTCGGTCGAGTTCCCCATTCAAATGCATGTAACAGTGAGAAACGCACTGTCTTGGCGAAAGAAAGCGTTTTTGTACAACTTCATATAAATAGCTGTAACTTTTGATAGAAGACTCAGACAAACATGTTTATGGCTTTATCTTATAGAACTCAAGGTTCCCGTGCTGGGAAAACAGGTTTTGCAGCTGTTTGAGCTAAGATTTCCAAGTTATTCACATAATGAAAACCTATACTTTGTTTCGGTCGAGTTCCCCATTCAAATGCATGTAACAGTGAGAAACGCACTGTCTTGGCGAAAGAAGACGTTTTTGTACAACTTCATAGAAATAGCTGTAACTTTTGATAGAAGACTCATACAAACATGTTTATGGCTTTATCTTATAGAACTCAAGGTCTCCGTGCTGGGAAAACAGGTTTTGCAGCTGTTTGAGCTAAGATTTCCAAGTTATTCACATAATGAAAACCTATACTTTGTTTCGGTCGAGTTCCCCATTCAAATGCATGTAACAGTGAGAAACGCACTGTCTTGGCGAAAGAAAGCTATTTTGTACAACTTCATATAAATAGCTGTAACTTTTGATAGAAGACTCATACAAACATGTTTATGGCTTTATCTTATAGAACTCAAGGTCTCCGTGCTGGGAAAACAGGTTTTGCAGCTGTTTGAGCTAAGATTTCCAAGTTATTCACATAATGAAAACTTATACTTTGTTTCGGTCGAGTTCCCCATTCAAATGCATGTAACAGTGAGAAACGCACTGTCTTGGCGAAAGAAAGCGTTTTTGTACAACTTCATATAAATAGCTGTAACTTTTGATAGAAGACTTGGATACACATGTTTATGGCTTTATCTTATAGAACTCAAGGTCTCCGTGCTGGGCAAACAGGTTTTGCAGCTGTTTGAGCTAAGATTTCCAAGTTATTCACATAATGAAAACTTATACTTTGTTTCGGTCGAGTTCCCCATTCAAATGCATGTAACAGTGAGAAACGCACTGTCTTGGCGAAAGAAAGCGTTTTTGTACAACTTCATATAAATAGCTGTAACTTTTGATAGAAGACTCGGATACACATGTTTATGGCTTTATCTTATAGAACTCAAGGTCTCCGTGCTGGGAAAACAGGTTTTGCAGCTGTTTGAGCTAAGATTTCCAAGTTATTCACATAATGAAAACCTATACTTTGTTTCGGTCGAGTTCCCCATTCAAATGCATGTAACAGTGAGAAACGCACTGTCTTGGCGAAAGAAAGCATTTTTGTACAACTTCATATAAATAGCTGTAACTTTTGATAGAAGACTCGGATACACATGTTTATGGCTTTATCTTATAGAACTCAAGGTCTCCGTGCTGGGAAAACAGGTTTTGCAGCTGTTTGAGCTAAGATTTCCAAGTTATTCACATAATGAAAACTTATACTTTGTTTCGGTCGAGTTCCCCATTCAAATGCATGTAACAGTGAGAAACGCACTGTCTTGGCGAAAGAAAGCGTTTTTGTACAACTTCATATAAATAGCTGTAACTTTTGATAGAAGACTCGGATACACATGTTTATGGCTTTATCTTATAGAACTCAAGGTCTCCGTGCTGGGAAAACAGGTTTTGCAGCTGTTTGAGCTAACATTTCCAAGTTATTCACATAATGAAAACCTATACTTTGTTTCGGTGGAGTTCCCCATTCAAAATGCATGTAACAGTGAGAAACGCACTGTCTTGGCGAAAGAAAGCGTTTTTGTACAACTTCATATAAATAGCTGTAACTTTTGATAGAAGACTCAGACAAACATGTTTATGGCTTTATCTTATAGAACTCAAGGTCTCCGTGCTGGGCAAACAGGTTTTGCAGCTGTTTGAGCTAAGATTTCCAAGTTATTCACATAATGAAAACCTATACTTTGTTTCGGTCGAGTTCCCCATTCAAATGCATGTAACAGTGAGAAACGCACTGTCTTGGCGAAAGAAAGCTATTTTGTACAACTTCATATAAATAGCTGTAACTTTTGATAGAAGACTCAGACAAACATGTTTATGGCTTTATCTTATAGAACTCAAGGTCTCCGTGCTGGGAAAACAGGTTTTGCAGCTGTTTGAGCTAAGATTTCCAAGTTATTCACATAATGAAAACTTATACTTTGTTTCGGTCGAGTTCCCCATTCAAATGCATGTAACAGTGAGAAACGCACTGTCTTGGCGAAAGAAAGCGTTTTTGTACAACTTCATATAAATAGCTGTAACTTTTGATAGAAGACTCGGATACACATGTTTATGGCTTTATCTTATAGAACTCAAGGTCTCCGTGCTGGGAAAACAGGTTTTGCAGCTGTTTGAGCTAAGATTTCCAAGTTATTCACATAATGAAAACCTATACTTTGTTTCGGTCGAGTTCCCCATTCAAAATGCATGTAACAGTGAGAAACGCACTGTCTTGGCGAAAGAAAGCGTTTTTGTACAACTTCATATAAATAGCTGTAACTTTTGATAGAAGACTCGGATACACATGTTTATGGCTTTATCTTATAGAACTCAAGGTCTCCGTGCTGGGCAAACAGGTTTTGCAGCTGTTTGAGCTAAGATTTCCAAGTTATTCACATAATGAAAACCTATACTTTGTTTCGGTCGAGTTCCCCATTCAAATGCATGTAACAGTGAGAAACGCACTGTCTTGGCGAAAGAAAGCTATTTTGTACAACTTCATATAAATAGCTGTAACTTTTGATAGAAGACTCGGATACACATGTTTATGGCTTTATCTTATAGAACTCAAGGTCTCCGTGCTGGGAAAACAGGTTTTGCAGCTGTTTGAGCTAAGATTTCCAAGTTATTCACATAATGAAAACCTATACTTTGTTTCGGTGGAGTTCCCCATTCAAATGCATGTAACAGTGAGAAACGCACTGTCTTGGCGAAAGAAAGCGTTTTTGTACAACTTCATATAAATAGCTGTAACTTTTGATAGAAGACTCAGACAAACATGTTTATGGCTTTATCTTATAGAACTCAAGGTCTCCGTGCTGGGAAAACAGGTTTTGCAGCTGTTTGAGCTAAGATTTCCAAGTTATTCACATAATGAAAACCTATACTTTGTTTCGGTCGAGTTCCCCATTCAAATGCATGTAACAGTGAGAAACGCACTGTCTTGGCGAAAGAAAGCGTTTTTGTACAACTTCATATAAATAGCTGTAACTTTTGATAGAAGACTCGGATACACATGTTTATGGCTTTATCTTATAGAACTCAAGGTCTCCGTGCTGGGCAAACAGGTTTTGCAGCTGTTTGAGCTAAGATTTCCAAGTTATTCACATAATGAAAACCTATACTTTGTTTCGGTGGAGTTCCCCATTCAAATGCATGTAACAGTGAGAAACGCACTGTCTTGGCGAAAGAAAGCTATTTTGTACAACTTCATATAAATAGCTGTAACTTTTGATAGAAGACTCGGATACACATGTTTATGGCTTTATCTTATAGAACTCAAGGTCTCCGTGCTGGGAAAACAGGTTTTGCAGCTGTTTGAGCTAAGATTTCCAAGTTATTCACATAATGAAAACTTATACTTTGTTTCGGTCGAGTTCCCCATTCAAATGCATGTAACAGTGAGAAACGCACTGTCTTGGCGAAAGAAAGCGTTTTTGTACAACTTCATATAAATAGCTGTAACTTTTGATAGAAGACTCGGATACACATGTTTATGGCTTTATCTTATAGAACTCAAGGTCTCCGTGCTGGGCAAACAGGTTTTGCAGCTGTTTGAGCTAAGATTTCCAAGTTATTCACATAATGAAAACCTATACTTTGTTTCAGTCGAGTTCCCCATTCAAATGCATGTAACAGTGAGAAACGCACTGTCTTGGCGAAAGAAAGCGTTTTTGTACAACTTCATATAAATAGCTGTAACTTTTGATAGAAGACTCAGACAAACATGTTTATGGCTTTATCTTATAGAACTCAAGGTCTCCGTGCTGGGAAAACAGGTTTTGCAGCTGTTTGAGCTAAGATTTCCAAGTTATTCACATAATGAAAACTTATACTTTGTTTCGGTCGAGTTCCCCATTCAAATGCATGTAACAGTGAGAAACGCACTGTCTTGGCGAAAGAAAGCGTTTTTGTACAACTTCATATAAATAGCTGTAACTTTTGATAGAAGACTCAGACAAACATGTTTATGGCTTTATCTTATAGAACTCAAGGTCTCCGTGCTGGGCAAACAGGTTTTGCAGCTGTTTGAGCTAAGATTTCCAAGTTATTCACATAATGAAAACCTATACTTTGTTTCAGTCGAGTTCCCCATTCAAATGCATGTAACAGTGAGAAACGCACTGTCTTGGCGAAAGAAAGCGTTTTTGTACAACTTCATATAAATAGCTGTAACTTTTGATAGAAGACTCGGATACACATGTTTATGGCTTTATCTTATAGAACTCAAGGTCTCCGTGCTGGGCAAACAGGTTTTGCAGCTGTTTGAGCTAAGATTTCCAAGTTATTCACATAATGAAAACCTATACTTTGTTTCGGTCGAGTTCCCCATTCAAATGCATGTAACAGTGAGAAACGCACTGTCTTGGCGAAAGAAAGCGTTTTTGTACAACTTCATATAAATAGCTGTAACTTTTGATAGAAGACTCAGACAAACATGTTTATGGCTTTATCTTATAGAACTCAAGGTCTCCGTGCTGGGAAAACAGGTTTTGCAGCTGTTTGAGCTAAGATTTCCAAGTTATTCACATAATGAAAACCTATACTTTGTTTCAGTCGAGTTCCCCATTCAAATGCATGTAACAGTGAGAAACGCACTGTCTTGGCGAAAGAAAGCGTTTTTGTACAACTTCATATAAATAGCTGTAACTTTTGATAGAAGACTCAGACAAACATGTTTATGGCTTTATCTTATAGAACTCAAGGTCTCCGTGCTGGGAAAACAGGTTTTGCAGCTGTTTGAGCTAAGATTTCCAAGTTATTCACATAATGAAAACCTATACTTTGTTTCGGTCGAGTTCCCCATTCAAATGCATGTAACAGTGAGAAACGCACTGTCTTGGCGAAAGAAAGCTATTTTGTACAACTTCATATAAATAGCTGTAACTTTTGATAGAAGACTCGGATACACATGTTTATGGCTTTATCTTATAGAACTCAAGGTCTCCATGCTGGGAAAACAGGTTTTGCAGCTGTTTGAGCTAAGATTTCCAAGTTATTCACATAATGAAAACCTATACTTTGTTTCGGTCGAGTTCCCCATTCAAATGCATGTAACAGTGAGAAACGCACTGTCTTGGCGAAAGAAAGCGTTTTTGTACAACTTCATATAAATAGCTGTAACTTTTGATAGAAGACTTGGATACACATGTTTATGGCTTTATCTTATAGAACTCAAGGTCTCCGTGCTGGGCAAACAGGTTTTGCAGCTGTTTGAGCTAAGATTTCCAAGTTATTCACATAATGAAAACCTATACTTTGTTTCGGTCGAGTTCCCCATTCAAATGCATGTAACAGTGAGAAACGCACTGTCTTGGCGAAAGAAAGCGTTTTTGTACAACTTCATATAAATAGCTGTAACTTTTGATAGAAGACTTGGATACACATGTTTATGGCTTTATCTTATAGAACTCAAGGTCTCCGTGCTGGGAAAACAGGTTTTGCAGCTGTTTGAGCTAAGATTTCCAAGTTATTCACATAATGAAAACCTATACTTTGTTTCGGTCGAGTTCCCCATTCAAATGCATGTAACAGTGAGAAACGCACTGTCTTGGCGAAAGAAAGCGTTTTTGTACAACTTCATATAAATAGCTGTAACTTTTGATAGAAGACTTGGATACACATGTTTATGGCTTTATCTTATAGAACTTAAGGTCTCCGTGCTGGGAAAACAGGTTTTGCAGCTGTTTGAGCTAAGATTTCCAAGTTATTCACATAATGAAAACCTATACTTTGTTTCGGTCGATTTCCCCATTCAAATGCATGTAACAGTGAGAAACGCACTGTCTTGGCGAAAGAAAGCGTTTTTGTACAACTTCATATAAATAGCTGTAACTTTTGATAGAAGACTTGGATACACATGTTTATGTCTTTATCTTATAGAACTTAAGGTCTCCGTGCTGGGAAAACAGGTTTTGCAGCTGTTTGAGCTAAGATTTCCAAGTTATTCACATAATGAAAACCTATACTTTGTTTCGGTCGAGTTCCCCATTCAAATGCATGTAACAGTGAGAAACGCACTGTCTTGGCGAAAGAAAGCGTTTTTGTACAACTTCATATAAATAGCTGTAACTTTTGATAGAAGACTCAGACAAACATGTTTATGGCTTTATCTTATAGAACTCAAGGTCTCCGTGCTGGGAAAACAGGTTTTGCAGCTGTTTGAGCTAAGATTTCCAAGTTATTCACATAATGAAAACCTATACTTTGTTTCGGTCGAGTTCCCCATTCAAATGCATGTAACAGTGAGAAACGCACTGTCTTGGCGAAAGAAAGCTATTTTGTACAACTTCATATAAATAGCTGTAACTTTTGATAGAAGACTCGGATACACATGTTTATGGCTTTATCTTATAGAACTCAAGGTCTCCGTGCTGGGAAAACAGGTTTTGCAGCTGTTTGAGCTAACATTTCCAAGTTATTCACATAATGAAAACCTATACTTTGTTTCGGTCGAGTTCCCCATTCAAAATGCATGTAACAGTGAGAAACGCACTGTCTTGGCGAAAGAAAGCGTTTTTGTACAACTTCATATAAATAGCTGTAACTTTTGATAGAAGACTCAGACAAACATGTTTATGGCTTTATCTTATAGAACTCAAGGTCTCCGTGCTGGGCAAACAGGTTTTGCAGCTGTTTGAGCTAAGATTTCCAAGTTATTCACATAATGAAAACCTATACTTTGTTTCAGTCGAGTTCCCCATTCAAATGCATGTAACAGTGAGAAACGCACTGTCTTGGCGAAAGAAAGCTATTTTGTACAACTTCATATAAATAGCTGTAACTTTTGATAGAAGACTCAGACAAACATGTTTATGGCTTTATCTTATAGAACTCAAGGTCTCCGTGCTGGGAAAACAGGTTTTGCAGCTGTTTGAGCTAAGATTTCCAAGTTATTCACATAATGAAAACTTATACTTTGTTTCGGTCGAGTTCCCCATTCAAATGCATGTAACAGTGAGAAACGCACTGTCTTGGCGAAAGAAAGCGTTTTTGTACAACTTCATATAAATAGCTGTAACTTTTGATAGAAGACTCGGATACACATGTTTATGGCTTTATCTTATAGAACTCAAGGTCTCCGTGCTGGGAAAACAGGTTTTGCAGCTGTTTGAGCTAAGATTTCCAAGTTATTCACATAATGAAAACCTATACTTTGTTTCGGTCGAGTTCCCCATTCAAAATGCATGTAACAGTGAGAAACGCACTGTCTTGGCGAAAGAAAGCGTTTTTGTACAACTTCATATAAATAGCTGTAACTTTTGATAGAAGACTCGGATACACATGTTTATGGCTTTATCTTATAGAACTCAAGGTCTCCGTGCTGGGCAAACAGGTTTTGCAGCTGTTTGAGCTAAGATTTCCAAGTTATTCACATAATGAAAACCTATACTTTGTTTCGGTCGAGTTCCCCATTCAAATGCATGTAACAGTGAGAAACGCACTGTCTTGGCGAAAGAAAGCTATTTTGTACAACTTCATATAAATAGCTGTAACTTTTGATAGAAGACTCGGATACACATGTTTATGGCTTTATCTTATAGAACTCAAGGTCTCCGTGCTGGGAAAACAGGTTTTGCAGCTGTTTGAGCTAACATTTCCAAGTTATTCACATAATGAAAACCTATACTTTGTTTCGGTCGAGTTCCCCATTCAAAATGCATGTAACAGTGAGAAACGCACTGTCTTGGCGAAAGAAAGCGTTTTTGTACAACTTCATATAAATAGCTGTAACTTTTGATAGAAGACTCAGACAAACATGTTTATGGCTTTATCTTATAGAACTCAAAGTCTCCGTGCTGGGCAAACAGGTTTTGCAGCTGTTTGAGCTAAGATTTCCAAGTTATTCACATAATGAAAACCTATACTTTGTTTCAGTCGAGTTCCCCATTCAAAATGCATGTAACAGTGAGAAACGCACTGTCTTGGCGAAAGAAAGCGTTTTTGTACAACTTCATATAAATAGCTGTAACTTTTGATAGAAGACTCAGACAAACATGTTTATGGCTTTATCTTATAGAACTCAAGGTCTCCGTGCTGGGAAAACAGGTTTTGCAGCTGTTTGAGCTAAGATTTCCAAGTTATTCACATAATGAAAACCTATACTTTGTTTCGGTGGAGTTCCCCATTCAAATGCATGTAACAGTGAGAAACGCACTGTCTTGGCGAAAGAAAGCTATTTTGTACAACTTCATATAAATAGCTGTAACTTTTGATAGAAGACTCGGATACACATGTTTATGGCTTTATCTTATAGAACTCAAGGTCTCCGTGCTGGGAAAACAGGTTTTGCAGCTGTTTGAGCTAAGATTTCCAAGTTATTCACATAATGAAAACTTATACTTTGTTTCGGTCGAGTTCCCCATTCAAATGCATGTAACAGTGAGAAACGCACTGTCTTGGCGAAAGAAAGCGTTTTTGTACAACTTCATATAAATAGCTGTAACTTTTGATAGAAGACTCGGATACACATGTTTATGGCTTTATCTTATAGAACTCAAGGTCTCCGTGCTGGGCAAACAGGTTTTGCAGCTGTTTGAGCTAAGATTTCCAAGTTATTCACATAATGAAAACCTATACTTTGTTTCAGTCGAGTTCCCCATTCAAATGCATGTAACAGTGAGAAACGCACTGTCTTGGCGAAAGAAAGCGTTTTTGTACAACTTCATATAAATAGCTGTAACTTTTGATAGAAGACTCAGACAAACATGTTTATGGCTTTATCTTATAGAACTCAAGGTCTCCGTGCTGGGAAAACAGGTTTTGCAGCTGTTTGAGCTAAGATTTCCAAGTTATTCACATAATGAAAACTTATACTTTGTTTCGGTCGAGTTCCCCATTCAAATGCATGTAACAGTGAGAAACGCACTGTCTTGGCGAAAGAAAGCGTTTTTGTACAACTTCATATAAATAGCTGTAACTTTTGATAGAAGACTCAGACAAACATGTTTATGGCTTTATCTTATAGAACTCAAGGTCTCCGTGCTGGGCAAACAGGTTTTGCAGCTGTTTGAGCTAAGATTTCCAAGTTATTCACATAATGAAAACCTATACTTTGTTTCAGTCGAGTTCCCCATTCAAATGCATGTAACAGTGAGAAACGCACTGTCTTGGCGAAAGAAAGCGTTTTTGTACAACTTCATATAAATAGCTGTAACTTTTGATAGAAGACTCGGATACACATGTTTATGGCTTTATCTTATAGAACTCAAGGTCTCCGTGCTGGGCAAACAGGTTTTGCAGCTGTTTGAGCTAAGATTTCCAAGTTATTCACATAATGAAAACCTATACTTTGTTTCGGTCGAGTTCCCCATTCAAATGCATGTAACAGTGAGAAACGCACTGTCTTGGCGAAAGAAAGCGTTTTTGTACAACTTCATATAAATAGCTGTAACTTTTGATAGAAGACTCAGACAAACATGTTTATGGCTTTATCTTATAGAACTCAAGGTCTCCGTGCTGGGAAAACAGGTTTTGCAGCTGTTTGAGCTAAGATTTCCAAGTTATTCACATAATGAAAACCTATACTTTGTTTCAGTCGAGTTCCCCATTCAAATGCATGTAACAGTGAGAAACGCACTGTCTTGGCGAAAGAAAGCGTTTTTGTACAACTTCATATAAATAGCTGTAACTTTTGATAGAAGACTCAGACAAACATGTTTATGGCTTTATCTTATAGAACTCAAGGTCTCCGTGCTGGGAAAACAGGTTTTGCAGCTGTTTGAGCTAAGATTTCCAAGTTATTCACATAATGAAAACCTATACTTTGTTTCGGTCGAGTTCCCCATTCAAATGCATGTAACAGTGAGAAACGCACTGTCTTGGCGAAAGAAAGCTATTTTGTACAACTTCATATAAATAGCTGTAACTTTTGATAGAAGACTCGGATACACATGTTTATGGCTTTATCTTATAGAACTCAAGGTCTCCATGCTGGGAAAACAGGTTTTGCAGCTGTTTGAGCTAAGATTTCCAAGTTATTCACATAATGAAAACCTATACTTTGTTTCGGTCGAGTTCCCCATTCAAATGCATGTAACAGTGAGAAACGCACTGTCTTGGCGAAAGAAAGCGTTTTTGTACAACTTCATATAAATAGCTGTAACTTTTGATAGAAGACTTGGATACACATGTTTATGGCTTTATCTTATAGAACTCAAGGTCTCCGTGCTGGGCAAACAGGTTTTGCAGCTGTTTGAGCTAAGATTTCCAAGTTATTCACATAATGAAAACCTATACTTTGTTTCGGTCGAGTTCCCCATTCAAATGCATGTAACAGTGAGAAACGCACTGTCTTGGCGAAAGAAAGCGTTTTTGTACAACTTCATATAAATAGCTGTAACTTTTGATAGAAGACTTGGATACACATGTTTATGGCTTTATCTTATAGAACTTAAGGTCTCCGTGCTGGGAAAACAGGTTTTGCAGCTGTTTGAGCTAAGATTTCCAAGTTATTCACATAATGAAAACCTATACTTTGTTTCGGTCGATTTCCCCATTCAAATGCATGTAACAGTGAGAAACGCACTGTCTTGGCGAAAGAAAGCGTTTTTGTACAACTTCATATAAATAGCTGTAACTTTTGATAGAAGACTTGGATACACATGTTTATGTCTTTATCTTATAGAACTTAAGGTCTCCGTGCTGGGAAAACAGGTTTTGCAGCTGTTTGAGCTAAGATTTCCAAGTTATTCACATAATGAAAACCTATACTTTGTTTCGGTCGAGTTCCCCATTCAAATGCATGTAACAGTGAGAAACGCACTGTCTTGGCGAAAGAAAGCGTTTTTGTACAACTTCATATAAATAGCTGTAACTTTTGATAGAAGACTCAGACAAACATGTTTATGGCTTTATCTTATAGAACTCAAGGTTCCCGTGCTGGGAAAACAGGTTTTGCAGCTGTTTGAGCTAAGATTTCCAAGTTATTCACATAATGAAAACCTATACTTTGTTTCGGTCGAGTTCCCCATTCAAATGCATGTAACAGTGAGAAACGCACTGTCTTGGCGAAAGAAGACGTTTTTGTACAACTTCATAGAAATAGCTGTAACTTTTGATAGAAGACTCATACAAACATGTTTATGGCCTTATATTATAGAACTCAAGGTTCCGTGCTGGGAAAACAGGTTTTGCAGCTGTTTGAGCTAAGATTTCCAAGTTATTCACATAATGAAAACTTATACTTTGTTTCGGTCGAGTTCCCCATTCAAATGCATGTAACAGTGAGAAACGCACTGTCTTGGCGAAAGAAAGCGTTTTTGTACAACTTCATATAAATAGCTGTAACTTTTGATAGAAGACTCGGATACACATGTTTATGGCTTTATCTTATAGAACTCAAGGTCTCCGTGCTGGGAAAACAGGTTTTGCAGCTGTTTGAGCTAAGATTTCCAAGTTATTCACATAATGAAAACCTATACTTTGTTTCGGTCGAGTTCCCCATTCAAATGCATGTAACAGTGAGAAACGCACTGTCTTGGCGAAAGAAAGCGTTTTTGTACAACTTCATATAAATAGCTGTAACTTTTGATAGAAGACTCGGATACACATGTTTATGGCTTTATCTTATAGAACTCAAGGTCTCCGTGCTGGGAAAACAGGTTTTGCAGCTGTTTGAGCTAAGATTTCCAAGTTATTCACATAATGAAAACCTATACTTTGTTTCGGTCGAGTTCCCCATTCAAATGCATGTAACAGTGAGAAACGCACTGTCTTGGCGAAAGAAAGCGTTTTTGTACAACTTCATATAAATAGCTGTAACTTTTGATAGAAGACTTGGATACACATGTTTATGGCTTTATCTTATAGAACTTAAGGTCTCCGTGCTGGGAAAACAGGTTTTGCAGCTGTTTGAGCTAAGATTTCCAAGTTATTCACATAATGAAAACCTATACTTTGTTTCGGTCGAGTTCCCCATTCAAATGCATGTAACAGTGAGAAACGCACTGTCTTGGCGAAAGAAAGCGTTTTTGTACAACTTCATATAAATAGCTGTAACTTTTGATAGAAGACTCGGATACACATGTTTATGGCTTTATCTTATAGAACTCAAGGTCTCCGTGCTGGGAAAACAGGTTTTGCAGCTGTTTGAGCTAAGATTTCCAAGTTATTCACATAATGAAAACCTATACTTTGTTTCGGTGGAGTTCCCCATTCAAATGCATGTAACAGTGAGAAACGCACTGTCTTGGCGAAAGAAAGCGTTTTTGTACAACTTCATATAAATAGCTGTAACTTTTGATAGAAGACTCAGACAAACATGTTTATGGCTTTATCTTATAGAACTCAAGGTTCCCGTGCTGGGAAAACAGGTTTTGCAGCTGTTTGAGCTAAGATTTCCAAGTTATTCACATAATGAAAACCTATACTTTGTTTCGGTCGAGTTCCCCATTCAAATGCATGTAACAGTGAGAAACGCACTGTCTTGGCGAAAGAAGACGTTTTTGTACAACTTCATATAAATAGCTGTAACTTTTGATAGAAGACTCATACAAACATGTTTATGGCTTTATCTTATAGAACTCAAGGTCTCCGTGCTGGGAAAACAGGTTTTGCAGCTGTTTGAGCTAAGATTTCCAAGTTATTCACATAATGAAAACTTATACTTTGTTTCGGTCGAGTTCCCCATTCAAATGCATGTAACAGTGAGAAACGCACTGTCTTGGCGAAAGAAAGCGTTTTTGTACAACTTCATATAAATAGCTGTAACTTTTGATAGAAGACTTGGATACACATGTTTATGGCTTTATCTTATAGAACTCAAGGTCTCCGTGCTGGGCAAACAGGTTTTGCAGCTGTTTGAGCTAAGATTTCCAAGTTATTCACATAATGAAAACTTATACTTTGTTTCGGTCGAGTTCCCCATTCAAATGCATGTAACAGTGAGAAACGCACTGTCTTGGCGAAAGAAAGCTATTTTGTACAACTTCATATAAATAGCTGTAACTTTTGATAGAAGACTCGGATACACATGTTTATGGCTTTATCTTATAGAACTCAAGGTCTCCGTGCTGGGCAAACAGGTTTTGCAGCTGTTTGAGCTAAGATTTCCAAGTTATTCACATAATGAAAACCTATACTTTGTTTCGGTCGAGTTCCCCATTCAAATGCATGTAACAGTGAGAAACGCACTGTCTTGGCGAAAGAAAGCTATTTTGTACAACTTCATATAAATAGCTGTAACTTTTGATAGAAGACTCGGATACACATGTTTATGGCTTTATCTTATAGAACTCAAGGTCTCCGTGCTGGGAAAACAGGTTTTGCAGCTGTTTGAGCTAAGATTTCCAAGTTATTCACATAATGAAAACCTATACTTTGTTTCGGTGGAGTTCCCCATTCAAATGCATGTAACAGTGAGAAACGCACTGTCTTGGCGAAAGAAAGCGTTTTTGTACAACTTCATATAAATAGCTGTAACTTTTGATAGAAGACTCGGATACACATGTTTATGGCTTTATCTTATAGAACTCAAGGTCTCCGTGCTGGGAAAACAGGTTTTGCAGCTGTTTGAGCTAAGATTTCCAAGTTATTCACATAATGAAAACCTATACTTTGTTTCGGTCGAGTTCCCCATTCAAAATGCATGTAACAGTGAGAAACGCACTGTCTTGGCGAAAGAAAGCATTTTTGTACAACTTCATATAAATAGCTGTAACTTTTGATAGAAGACTCGGATACACATGTTTATGGCTTTATCTTATAGAACTCAAGGTCTCCGTGCTGGGCAAACAGGTTTTGCAGCTGTTTGAGCTAACATTTCCAAGTTATTCACATAATGAAAACCTATACTTTGTTTCGGTGGAGTTCCCCATTCAAATGCATGTAACAGTGAGAAACGCACTGTCTTGGCGAAAGAAAGCTATTTTGTACAACTTCATATAAATAGCTGTAACTTTTGATAGAAGACTCAGACAAACATGTTTATGGCTTTATCTTATAGAACTCAAGGTCTCCGTGCTGGGCAAACAGGTTTTGCAGCTGTTTGAGCTAAGATTTCCAAGTTATTCACATAATGAAAACCTATACTTTGTTTCAGTCGAGTTCCCCATTCAAATGCATGTAACAGTGAGAAACGCACTGTCTTGGCGAAAGAAAGCTATTTTGTACAACTTCATATAAATAGCTGTAACTTTTGATAGAAGACTCAGACAAACATGTTTATGGCTTTATCTTATAGAACTCAAGGTCTCCGTGCTGGGAAAACAGGTTTTGCAGCTGTTTGAGCTAAGATTTCCAAGTTATTCACATAATGAAAACTTATACTTTGTTTCGGTCGAGTTCCCCATTCAAATGCATGTAACAGTGAGAAACGCACTGTCTTGGCGAAAGAAAGCGTTTTTGTACAACTTCATATAAATAGCTGTAACTTTTGATAGAAGACTCGGATACACATGTTTATGGCTTTATCTTATAGAACTCAAGGTCTCCGTGCTGGGAAAACAGGTTTTGCAGCTGTTTGAGCTAAGATTTCCAAGTTATTCACATAATGAAAACCTATACTTTGTTTCGGTCGAGTTCCCCATTCAAAATGCATGTAACAGTGAGAAACGCACTGTCTTGGCGAAAGAAAGCGTTTTTGTACAACTTCATATAAATAGCTGTAACTTTTGATAGAAGACTCGGATACACATGTTTATGGCTTTATCTTATAGAACTCAAGGTCTCCGTGCTGGGAAAACAGGTTTTGCAGCTGTTTGAGCTAACATTTCCAAATTATTCACATAATGAAAACCTATACTTTGTTTCGGTCGAGTTCCCCATTCAAAATGCATGTAACAGTGAGAAACGCACTGTCTTGGCGAAAGAAAGCTATTTTGTACAACTTCATATAAATAGCTGTAACTTTTGATAGAAGACTCAGACAAACATGTTTATGGCTTTATCTTATAGAACTCAAGGTCTCCGTGCTGGGCAAACAGGTTTTGCAGCTGTTTGAGCTAAGATTTCCAAGTTATTCACATAATGAAAACCTATACTTTGTTTCAGTCGAGTTCCCCATTCAAAATGCATGTAACAGTGAGAAACGCACTGTCTTGGCGAAAGAAAGCGTTTTTGTACAACTTCATATAAATAGCTGTAACTTTTGATAGAAGACTCAGACAAACATGTTTATGGCTTTATCTTATAGAACTCAAGGTCTCCGTGCTGGGAAAACAGGTTTTGCAGCTGTTTGAGCTAAGATTTCCAAGTTATTCACATAATGAAAACCTATACTTTGTTTCGGTGGAGTTCCCCATTCAAATGCATGTAACAGTGAGAAACGCACTGTCTTGGCGAAAGAAAGCGTTTTTGTACAACTTCATATAAATAGCTGTAACTTTTGATAGAAGACTCGGATACACATGTTTATGGCTTTATCTTATAGAACTCAAGGTCTCCGTGCTGGGCAAACAGGTTTTGCAGCTGTTTGAGCTAAGATTTCCAAGTTATTCACATAATGAAAACCTATACTTTGTTTCGGTCGAGTTCCCCATTCAAATGCATGTAACAGTGAGAAACGCACTGTCTTGGCAAAAGAAAGCGTTTTTGTACAACTTCATATAAATAGCTGTAACTTTTGATAGAAGACTCGGATACACATGTTTATGGCTTTATCTTATAGAACTCAAGGTCTCCGTGCTGGGCAAACAGGTTTTGCAGCTGTTTGAGCTAAGATTTCCAAGTTATTCACATAATGAAAACCTATACTTTGTTTCGGTCGAGTTCCCCATTCAAAATGCATGTAACAGTGAGAAACGCACTGTCTTGGCGAAAGAAAGCGTTTTTGTACAACTTCATATAAATAGCTGTAACTTTTGATAGAAGACTCGGATACACATGTTTATGGCTTTATCTTATAGAACTCAAGGTCTCCGTGCTGGGCAAACAGGTTTTGCAGCTGTTTGAGCTAAGATTTCCAAGTTATTCACATAATGAAAACCTATACTTTGTTTCGGTCGAGTTCCCCATTCAAATGCATGTAACAGTGAGAAACGCACTGTCTTGGCGAAAGAAAGCGTTTTTGTACAACTTCATATAAATAGCTGTAACTTTTGATAGAAGACTCAGACAAACATGTTTATGGCCTTATATTATAGAACTCAAGGTTCCGTGCTGGGCAAACAGGTTTTGCAGCTGTTTGAGCTAAGATTTCCAAGTTATTCACATAATGAAAACCTATACTTTGTTTCGGTCGAGTTCCCCATTCAAATGCATGTAACAGTGAGAAACGCACTGTCTTGGCGAAAGAAAGCGTTTTTGTACAACTTCATATAAATAGCTGTAACTTTTGATAGAAGACTCGGATACACATGTTTATGGCTTTATCTTATAGAACTCAAGGTCTCCGTGCTGGGAAAACAGGTTTTGCAGCTGTTTGAGCTAAGATTTCCAAGTTATTCACATAATGAAAACGTATACTTTGTTTCGGTCGAGTTCCCCATTCAAATGCATGTAACAGTGAGAAACGCACTGTCTTGGCGAAAGAAAGCGTTTTTGTACAACTTCATATAAATAGCTGTAACTTTTGATAGAAGACTCGGATACACATGTTTATGGCTTTATCTTATAGAACTCAAGGTCTCCGTGCTGGGAAAACAGGTTTTGCAGCTGTTTGAGCTAAGATTTCCAAGTTATTCACATAATGAAAACCTATACTTTGTTTCGGTCGAGTTCCCCATTCAAAATGCATGTAACAGTGAGAAACGCACTGTCTTGGCGAAAGAAAGCGTTTTTGTACAACTTCATATAAATAGCTGTAACTTTTGATAGAAGACTCAGACAAACATGTTTATGGCTTTATCTTATAGAATTCAAGGTCTCCGTGTTGGGAAAACAGGTTTTGCAGCTGTTTGAGCTAACATTTCCAAGTTATTCACATAATGAAAACCTATACTTTGTTTCGGTCGAGTTCCCCATTCAAAATGCATGTAACAGTGAGAAACGCACTGTCTTGGCGAAAGAAAGCATTTTTGTACAACTTCATATAAATAGCTGTAACTTTTGATAGAAGACTCGGATACACATGTTTATGGCCTTATATTATAGAACTCAAGGTCTCCGTGCTGGGCAAACAGGTTTTGCAGCTGTTTGAGCTAAGATTTCCAAGTTATTCACATAATGAAAACCTATACTTTGTTTCGGTGGAGTTCCCCATTCAAATGCATGTAACAGTGAGAAACGCACTGTCTTGGCGAAAGAAAGCTATTTTGTACAACTTCATATAAATAGCTGTAACTTTTGATAGAAGACTCGGATACACATGTTTATGGCTTTATCTTATAGAACTCAAGGTCTCCGTGCTGGGAAAACAGGTTTTGCAGCTGTTTGAGCTAAGATTTCCAAGTTATTCACATAATGAAAACTTATACTTTGTTTCGGTCGAGTTCCCCATTCAAATGCATGTAACAGTGAGAAACGCACTGTCTTGGCGAAAGAAAGCTATTTTGTACAACTTCATATAAATAGCTGTAACTTTTGATAGAAGACTCGGATACACATGTTTATGGCTTTATCTTATAGAACTCAAGGTCTCCGTGCTGGGAAAACAGGTTTTGCAGCTGTTTGAGCTAAGATTTCCAAGTTATTCACATAATGAAAACCTATACTTTGTTTCGGTCGAGTTCCCCATTCAAAATGCATGTAACAGTGAGAAACGCACTGTCTTGGCGAAAGAAAGCGTTTTTGTACAACTTCATATAAATAGCTGTAACTTTTGATAGAAGACTCGGATACACATGTTTATGGCTTTATCTTATAGAACTCAAGGTCTCCGTGCTGGGAAAACAGGTTTTGCAGCTGTTTGAGCTAACATTTCCAAATTATTCACATAATGAAAACCTATACTTTGTTTCGGTCGAGTTCCCCATTCAAAATGCATGTAACAGTGAGAAACGCACTGTCTTGGCGAAAGAAAGCTATTTTGTACAACTTCATATAAATAGCTGTAACTTTTGATAGAAGACTCAGACAAACATGTTTATGGCTTTATATTATAGAACTCAAGGTTCCGTGCTGGGCAAACAGGTTTTGCAGCTGTTTGAGCTAAGATTTCCAAGTTATTCACATAATGAAAACCTATACTTTGTTTCGGTCGAGTTCCCCATTCAAATGCATGTAACAGTGAGAAACGCACTGTCTTGGCGAAAGAAAGCGTTTTTGTACAACTTCATATAAATAGCTGTAACTTTTGATAGAAGACTCGGATACACATGTTTATGGCTTTATCTTATAGAACTCAAGGTCTCCGTGCTGGGAAAACAGGTTTTGCAGCTGTTTGAGCTAAGATTTCCAAGTTATTCACATAATGAAAACGTATACTTTGTTTCGGTCGAGTTCCCCATTCAAATGCATGTAACAGTGAGAAACGCACTGTCTTGGCGAAAGAAAGCGTTTTTGTACAACTTCATATAAATAGCTGTAACTTTTGATAGAAGACTCGGATACACATGTTTATGGCTTTATCTTATAGAACTCAAGGTCTCCGTGCTGGGAAAACAGGTTTTGCAGCTGTTTGAGCTAAGATTTCCAAGTTATTCACATAATGAAAACCTATACTTTGTTTCGGTCGAGTTCCCCATTCAAAATGCATGTAACAGTGAGAAACGCACTGTCTTGGCGAAAGAAAGCGTTTTTGTACAACTTCATATAAATAGCTGTAACTTTTGATAGAAGACTCAGACAAACATGTTTATGGCTTTATCTTATAGAATTCAAGGTCTCCGTGTTGGGAAAACAGGTTTTGCAGCTGTTTGAGCTAACATTTCCAAGTTATTCACATAATGAAAACCTATACTTTGTTTCGGTCGAGTTCCCCATTCAAAATGCATGTAACAGTGAGAAACGCACTGTCTTGGCGAAAGAAAGCATTTTTGTACAACTTCATATAAATAGCTGTAACTTTTGATAGAAGACTCGGATACACATGTTTATGGCCTTATATTATAGAACTCAAGGTCTCCGTGCTGGGCAAACAGGTTTTGCAGCTGTTTGAGCTAAGATTTCCAAGTTATTCACATAATGAAAACCTATACTTTGTTTCGGTGGAGTTCCCCATTCAAATGCATGTAACAGTGAGAAACGCACTGTCTTGGCGAAAGAAAGCTATTTTGTACAACTTCATATAAATAGCTGTAACTTTTGATAGAAGACTCGGATACACATGTTTATGGCTTTATCTTATAGAACTCAAGGTCTCCGTGCTGGGAAAACAGGTTTTGCAGCTGTTTGAGCTAAGATTTCCAAGTTATTCACATAATGAAAACTTATACTTTGTTTCGGTCGAGTTCCCCATTCAAATGCATGTAACAGTGAGAAACGCACTGTCTTGGCGAAAGAAAGCTATTTTGTACAACTTCATATAAATAGCTGTAACTTTTGATAGAAGACTCGGATACACATGTTTATGGCTTTATCTTATAGAACTCAAGGTCTCCGTGCTGGGAAAACAGGTTTTGCAGCTGTTTGACCTAAGATTTCCAAGTTATTCACATAATGAAAACTTATACTTTGTTTCGGTCGAGTTCCCCATTCAAATGCATGTAACAGTGAGAAACGCAGTGTCTTGGCGAAAGAAAGCGTTTTTGTACAACTTCATATAAATAGCTGTAACTTTTGATAGAAGACTCGGATACACATGTTTATGGCTTTATCTTATAGAACTCAAGGTCTCCGTGCTGGGAAAACAGGTTTTGCAGCTGTTTGAGCTAAGATTTCCAAGTTATTCACATAATGAAAACCTATACTTTGTTTCGGTCGAGTTCCCCATTCAAATGCATGTAACAGTGAGAAACGCACTGTCTTGGCGAAAGAAAGCGTTTTTGTACAACTTCATATAAATAGCTGTAACTTTTGATAGAAGACTCAGACAAACATGTTTATGGCTTTATCTTATAGAACTCAAGGTCTCCGTGCTGGGAAAACAGGTTTTGCAGCTGTTTGAGCTAAGATTTCCAAGTTATTCACATAATGAAAACCTATACTTTGTTTCAGTCGAGTTCCCCATTCAAATGCATGTAACAGTGAGAAACGCACTGTCTTGGCGAAAGAAAGCGTTTTTGTACAACTTCATATAAATAGCTGTAACTTTTGATAGAAGACTCA
This sequence comes from Aulonocara sp. 'chitande type north' Nkhata Bay, assembly GCF_057382095.1. Taxonomy (NCBI): domain Eukaryota; kingdom Metazoa; phylum Chordata; class Actinopteri; order Cichliformes; family Cichlidae; genus Aulonocara; species Aulonocara sp. 'chitande type north' Nkhata Bay. The sequence continues at coordinate 6,193,291 of NC_141359.1, read as the reverse complement.
GACAAACATGTTTATGGCTTTATCTTATAGAACTCAAGGTCTCCGTGCTGGGAAAACAGGTTTTGCAGCTGTTTGAGCTAAGATTTCCAAGTTATTCACATAATGAAAACCTATACTTTGTTTCGGTCGAGTTCCCCATTCAAATGCATGTAACAGTGAGAAACGCACTGTCTTGGCGAAAGAAGACGTTTTTGTACAACTTCATAGAAATAGCTGTAACTTTTGATAGAAGACTCATACAAACATGTTTATGGCCTTATATTATAGAACTCAAGGTTCCGTGCTGGGAAAACAGGTTTTGCAGCTGTTTGAGCTAAGATTTCCAAGTTATTCACATAATGAAAACTTATACTTTGTTTCGGTCGAGTTCCCCATTCAAATGCATGTAACAGTGAGAAACGCACTGTCTTGGCGAAAGAAAGCGTTTTTGTACAACTTCATATAAATAGCTGTAACTTTTGATAGAAGACTTGGATACACATGTTTATGGCTTTATCTTATAGAACTTAAGGTCTCCGTGCTGGGAAAACAGGTTTTGCAGCTGTTTGAGCTAAGATTTCCAAGTTATTCACATAATGAAAACCTATACTTTGTTTCGGTCGAGTTCCCCATTCAAATGCATGTAACAGTGAGAAACGCAGTGTCTTGGCGAAAGAAAGCGTTTTTGTACAACTTCATATAAATAGCTGTAACTTTTGATAGAAGACTCGGATACACATGTTTATGGCTTTATCTTATAGAACTCAAGGTCTCCGTGCTGGGAAAACAGGTTTTGCAGCTGTTTGAGCTAAGATTTCCAAGTTATTCACATAATGAAAACCTATACTTTGTTTCGGTCGAGTTCCCCATTCAAAATGCATGTAACAGTGAGAAACGCACTGTCTTGGCGAAAGAAAGCGTTTTTGTACAACTTCATATAAATAGCTGTAACTTTTGATAGAAGACTCAGACAAACATGTTTATGGCTTTATCTTATAGAACTCAAGGTCTCCGTGCTGGGAAAACAGGTTTTGCAGCTGTTTGAGCTAAGATTTCCAAGTTATTCACATAATGAAAACCTATACTTTGTTTCAGTCGAGTTCCCCATTCAAATGCATGTAACAGTGAGAAACGCACTGTCTTGGCGAAAGAAAGCGTTTTTGTACAACTTCATATAAATAGCTGTAACTTTTGATAGAAGACTCAGACAAACATGTTTATGGCTTTATCTTATAGAACTCAAGGTCTCCGTGCTGGGAAAACAGGTTTTGCAGCTGTTTGAGCTAAGATTTCCAAGTTATTCACATAATGAAAACCTATACTTTGTTTCGGTCGAGTTCCCCATTCAAATGCATGTAACAGTGAGAAACGCATTGTCTTGGCGAAAGAAAGCGTTTTTGTACAACTTCATATAAATAGCTGTAACTTTTGATAGAAGACTCAGACAAACATGTTTATGGCTTTATCTTATAGAACTCAAGGTCTCCGTGCTGGGAAAACAGGTTTTGCAGCTGTTTGAGCTAAGATTTCCAAGTTATTCACATAATGAAAACCTATACTTTGTTTCGGTCGAGTTCCCCATTCAAATGCATGTAACAGTGAGAAACGCACTGTCTTGGCGAAAGAAAGCTATTTTGTACAACTTCATAGAAATAGCTGTAACTTTTGATAGAAGACTCGGATACACATGTTTATGGCTTTATCTTATAGAACTCAAGGTCTCCGTGCTGGGAAAACAGGTTTTGCAGCTGTTTGAGCTAAGATTTCCAAGTTATTCACATAATGAAAACCTATACTTTGTTTCGGTCGAGTTCCCCATTCAAATGCATGTAACAGTGAGAAACGCATTGTCTTGGCGAAAGAAAGCGTTTTTGTACAACTTCATATAAATAGCTGTAACTTTTGATAGAAGACTTGGATACACATGTTTATGGCTTTATCTTATAGAACTTAAGGTCTCCGTGCTGGGAAAACAGGTTTTGCAGCTGTTTGAGCTAAGATTTCCAAGTTATTCACATAATGAAAACCTATACTTTGTTTCGGTCGAGTTCCCCATTCAAATGCATGTAACAGTGAGAAACGCAGTGTCTTGGCGAAAGAAAGCGTTTTTGTACAACTTCATATAAATAGCTGTAACTTTTGATAGAAGACTCGGATACACATGTTTATGGCTTTATCTTATAGAACTCAAGGTCTCCGTGCTGGGAAAACAGGTTTTGCAGCTGTTTGAGCTAAGATTTCCAAGTTATTCACATAATGAAAACCTATACTTTGTTTCGGTCGAGTTCCCCATTCAAAATGCATGTAACAGTGAGAAACGCACTGTCTTGGCGAAAGAAAGCGTTTTTGTACAACTTCATATAAATAGCTGTAACTTTTGATAGAAGACTCAGACAAACATGTTTATGGCTTTATCTTATAGAACTCAAGGTCTCCGTGCTGGGAAAACAGGTTTTGCAGCTGTTTGAGCTAAGATTTCCAAGTTATTCACATAATGAAAACCTATACTTTGTTTCGGTCGAGTTCCCCATTCAAATGCATGTAACAGTGAGAAACGCACTGTCTTGGCGAAAGAAGACGTTTTTGTACAACTTCATATAAATAGCTGTAACTTTTGATAGAAGACTCGGATACACATGTTTATGGCTTTATCTTATAGAACTCAAGGTCTCCGTGCTGGGAAAACAGGTTTTGCAGCTGTTTGAGCTAAGATTTCCAAGTTATTCACATAATGAAAACCTATACTTTGTTTCGGTCGAGTTCCCCATTCAAATGCATGTAACAGTGAGAAACGCACTGTCTTGGCGAAAGAAAGCGTTTTTGTACAACTTCATATAAATAGCTGTAACTTTTGATAGAAGACTCAGACAAACATGTTTATGGCTTTATCTTATAGAACTCAAGGTTCCCGTGCTGGGAAAACAGGTTTTGCAGCTGTTTGAGCTAAGATTTCCAAGTTATTCACATAATGAAAACCTATACTTTGTTTCGGTCGAGTTCCCCATTCAAATGCATGTAACAGTGAGAAACGCACTGTCTTGGCGAAAGAAAGCTATTTTGTACAACTTCATATAAATAGCTGTAACTTTTGATAGAAGACTCGGATACACATGTTTATGGCTTTATCTTATAGAACTCAAGGTCTCCGTGCTGGGAAAACAGGTTTTGCAGCTGTTTGAGCTAAGATTTCCAAGTTATTCACATAATGAAAACCTATACTTTGTTTCGGTCGAGTTCCCCATTCAAAATGCATGTAACAGTGAGAAACGCACTGTCTTGGCGAAAGAAAGCTATTTTGTACAACTTCATATAAATAGCTGTAACTTTTGATAGAAGACTCAGACAAACATGTTTATGGCTTTATCTTATAGAACTCAAGGTCTCCGTGCTGGGAAAACAGGTTTTGCAGCTGTTTGAGCTAAGATTTCCAAGTTATTCACATAATGAAAACCTATACTTTGTTTCGGTCGAGTTCCCCATTCAAATGCATGTAACAGTGAGAAACGCACTGTCTTGGCGAAAGAAGACGTTTTTGTACAACTTCATAGAAATAGCTGTAACTTTTGATAGAAGACTCATACAAACATGTTTATGGCTTTATATTATAGAACTCAAGGTTCCGTGCTGGGAAAACAGGTTTTGCAGCTGTTTGAGCTAAGATTTCCAAGTTATTCACATAATGAAAACCTATACTTTGTTTCGGTCGAGTTCCCCATTCAAATGCATGTAACAGTGAGAAACGCACTGTCTTGGCGAAAGAAAGCGTTTTTGTACAACTTCATATAAATAGCTGTAACTTTTGATAGAAGACTCAGACAAACATGTTTATGGCTTTATCTTATAGAACTCAAGGTTCCCGTGCTGGGAAAACAGGTTTTGCAGCTGTTTGAGCTAAGATTTCCAAGTTATTCACATAATGAAAACCTATACTTTGTTTCGGTCGAGTTCCCCATTCAAATGCATGTAACAGTGAGAAACGCAGTGTCTTGGCGAAAGAAAGCGTTTTTGTACAACTTCATATAAATAGCTGTAACTTTTGATAGAAGACTCGGATACACATGTTTATGGCTTTATCTTATAGAACTCAAGGTCTCCGTGCTGGGAAAACAGGTTTTGCAGCTGTTTGAGCTAAGATTTCCAAGTTATTCACATAATGAAAACCTATACTTTGTTTCGGTCGAGTTCCCCATTCAAAATGCATGTAACAGTGAGAAACGCACTGTCTTGGCGAAAGAAAGCGTTTTTGTACAACTTCATATAAATAGCTGTAACTTTTGATAGAAGACTCAGACAAACATGTTTATGGCTTTATCTTATAGAACTCAAGGTCTCCGTGCTGGGCAAACAGGTTTTGCAGCTGTTTGAGCTAAGATTTCCAAGTTATTCACATAATGAAAACCTATACTTTGTTTCGGTCGAGTTCCCCATTCAAATGCATGTAACAGTGAGAAACGCACTGTCTTGGCGAAAGAAAGCGTTTTTGTACAACTTCATATAAATAGCTGTAACTTTTGATAGAAGACTCGGATACACATGTTTATGGCTTCATCTTATAGAACTCAAGGTCTCCGTGCTGGGAAAACAGGTTTTGCAGCTGTTTGAGCTAAGATTTCCAAGTTATTCACATAATGAAAACCTATACTTTGTTTCGGTCGAGTTCCCCATTCAAATGCATGTAACAGTGAGAAACGCACTGTCTTGGCGAAAGAAAGCGTTTTTGTACAACTTCATATAAATAGCTGTAACTTTTGATAGAAGACTTGGATACACATGTTTATGGCTTTATCTTATAGAACTTAAGGTCTCCGTGCTGGGAAAACAGGTTTTGCAGCTGTTTGAGCTAAGATTTCCAAGTTATTCACATAATGAAAACCTATACTTTGTTTCGGTCGAGTTCCCCATTCAAATGCATGTAACAGTGAGAAACGCAGTGTCTTGGCGAAAGAAAGCGTTTTTGTACAACTTCATATAAATAGCTGTAACTTTTGATAGAAGACTCGGATACACATGTTTATGGCTTTATCTTATAGAACTCAAGGTCTCCGTGCTGGGAAAACAGGTTTTGCAGCTGTTTGAGCTAAGATTTCCAAGTTATTCACATAATGAAAACCTATACTTTGTTTCGGTCGAGTTCCCCATTCAAATGCATGTAACAGTGAGAAACGCACTGTCTTGGCGAAAGAAAGCTATTTTGTACAACTTCATAGAAATAGCTGTAACTTTTGATAGAAGACTCGGATACACATGTTTATGGCTTTATCTTATAGAACTCAAGGTCTCCGTGCTGGGAAAACAGGTTTTGCAGCTGTTTGAGCTAAGATTTCCAAGTTATTCACATAATGAAAACCTATACTTTGTTTCGGTCGAGTTCCCCATTCAAATGCATGTAACAGTGAGAAACGCACTGTCTTGGCGAAAGAAAGCGTTTTTGTACAACTTCATATAAATAGCTGTAACTTTTGATAGAAGACTCAGACAAACATGTTTATGGCTTTATCTTATAGAACTCAAGGTCTCCGTGCTGGGAAAACAGGTTTTGCAGCTGTTTGAGCTAAGATTTCCAAGTTATTCACATAATGAAAACCTATACTTTGTTTCGGTCGAGTTCCCCATTCAAATGCATGTAACAGTGAGAAACGCACTGTCTTGGCGAAAGAAAGCGTTTTTGTACAACTTCATATAAATAGCTGTAACTTTTGATAGAAGACTCAGACAAACATGTTTATGGCTTTATCTTATAGAACTCAAGGTCTCCGTGCTGGGAAAACAGGTTTTGCAGCTGTTTGAGCTAAGATTTCCAAGTTATTCACATAATGAAAACCTATACTTTGTTTCGGTCGAGTTCCCCATTCAAATGCATGTAACAGTGAGAAACGCACTGTCTTGGCGAAAGAAAGCGTTTTTGTACAACTTCATATAAATAGCTGTAACTTTTGATAGAAGACTCGGATACACATGTTTATGGCTTTATCTTATAGAACTCAAGGTCTCCGTGCTGGGAAAACAGGTTTTGCAGCTGTTTGAGCTAAGATTTCCAAGTTATTCACATAATGAAAACCTATACTTTGTTTCGGTCGAGTTCCCCATTCAAATGCATGTAACAGTGAGAAACGCACTGTCTTGGCGAAAGAAAGCGTTTTTGTACAACTTCATATAAATAGCTGTAACTTTTGATAGAAGACTCAGACAAACATGTTTATGGCTTTATCTTATAGAACTCAAGGTTCCCGTGCTGGGAAAACAGGTTTTGCAGCTGTTTGAGCTAAGATTTCCAAGTTATTCACATAATGAAAACTTATACTTTGTTTCGGTCGAGTTCCCCATTCAAATGCATGTAACAGTGAGAAACGCACTGTCTTGGCGAAAGAAAGCTATTTTGTACAACTTCATATAAATAGCTGTAACTTTTGATAGAAGACTCGGATACACATGTTTATGGCTTTATCTTATAGAACTCAAGGTCTCCGTGCTGGGCAAACAGGTTTTGCAGCTGTTTGAGCTAAGATTTCCAAGTTATTCACATAATGAAAACCTATACTTTGTTTCGGTCGAGTTCCCCATTCAAATGCATGTAACAGTGAGAAACGCACTGTCTTGGCGAAAGAAAGCTATTTTTTACAACTTCATATAAATAGCTGTAACTTTTGATAGAAGACTCGGATACACATGTTTATGGCTTTATCTTATAGAACTCAAGGTCTCCGTGCTGGGAAAACAGGTTTTGCAGCTGTTTGAGCTAAGATTTCCAAGTTATTCACATAATGAAAACCTATACTTTGTTTCGGTCGAGTTCCCCATTCAAAATGCATGTAACAGTGAGAAACGCACTGTCTTGGCGAAAGAAAGCGTTTTTGTACAACTTCATATAAATAGCTGTAACTTTTGATAGAAGACTCGGATACACATGTTTATGGCTTTATCTTATAGAACTCAAGGTCTCCGTGCTGGGAAAACAGGTTTTGCAGCTGTTTGAGCTAAGATTTCCAAGTTATTCACATAATGAAAACCTATACTTTGTTTCGGTCGAGTTCCCCATTCAAATGCATGTAACAGTGAGAAACGCACTGTCTTGGCGAAAGAAAGCGTTTTTGTACAACTTCATATAAATAGCTGTAACTTTTGATAGAAGACTCAGACAAACATGTTTATGGCTTTATCTTATAGAACTCAAGGTCTCCGTGCTGGGAAAACAGGTTTTGCAGCTGTTTGAGCTAAGATTTCCAAGTTATTCACATAATGAAAACCTATACTTTGTTTCAGTCGAGTTCCCCATTCAAATGCATGTAACAGTGAGAAACGCACTGTCTTGGCGAAAGAAAGCGTTTTTGTACAACTTCATATAAATAGCTGTAACTTTTGATAGAAGACTCAGACAAACATGTTTATGGCTTTATCTTATAGAACTCAAGGTCTCCGTGCTGGGAAAACAGGTTTTGCAGCTGTTTGAGCTAAGATTTCCAAGTTATTCACATAATGAAAACCTATACTTTGTTTCGGTCGAGTTCCCCATTCAAATGCATGTAACAGTGAGAAACGCACTGTCTTGGCGAAAGAAAGCTATTTTGTACAACTTCATAGAAATAGCTGTAACTTTTGATAGAAGACTCGGATACACATGTTTATGGCTTTATCTTATAGAACTCAAGGTCTCCGTGCTGGGAAAACAGGTTTTGCAGCTGTTTGAGCTAAGATTTCCAAGTTATTCACATAATGAAAACCTATACTTTGTTTCGGTCGAGTTCCCCATTCAAATGCATGTAACAGTGAGAAACGCATTGTCTTGGCGAAAGAAAGCGTTTTTGTACAACTTCATATAAATAGCTGTAACTTTTGATAGAAGACTCAGACAAACATGTTTATGGCTTTATCTTATAGAACTCAAGGTCTCCGTGCTGGGAAAACAGGTTTTGCAGCTGTTTGAGCTAAGATTTCCAAGTTATTCACATAATGAAAACCTATACTTTGTTTCGGTCGAGTTCCCCATTCAAATGCATGTAACAGTGAGAAACGCACTGTCTTGGCGAAAGAAAGCTATTTTGTACAACTTCATAGAAATAGCTGTAACTTTTGATAGAAGACTCGGATACACATGTTTATGGCTTTATCTTATAGAACTCAAGGTCTCCGTGCTGGGAAAACAGGTTTTGCAGCTGTTTGAGCTAAGATTTCCAAGTTATTCACATAATGAAAACCTATACTTTGTTTCGGTCGAGTTCCCCATTCAAATGCATGTAACAGTGAGAAACGCATTGTCTTGGCGAAAGAAAGCGTTTTTGTACAACTTCATATAAATAGCTGTAACTTTTGATAGAAGACTTGGATACACATGTTTATGGCTTTATCTTATAGAACTTAAGGTCTCCGTGCTGGGAAAACAGGTTTTGCAGCTGTTTGAGCTAAGATTTCCAAGTTATTCACATAATGAAAACCTATACTTTGTTTCGGTCGAGTTCCCCATTCAAATGCATGTAACAGTGAGAAACGCAGTGTCTTGGCGAAAGAAAGCGTTTTTGTACAACTTCATATAAATAGCTGTAACTTTTGATAGAAGACTCGGATACACATGTTTATGGCTTTATCTTATAGAACTCAAGGTCTCCGTGCTGGGAAAACAGGTTTTGCAGCTGTTTGAGCTAAGATTTCCAAGTTATTCACATAATGAAAACCTATACTTTGTTTCGGTCGAGTTCCCCATTCAAAATGCATGTAACAGTGAGAAACGCACTGTCTTGGCGAAAGAAAGCGTTTTTGTACAACTTCATATAAATAGCTGTAACTTTTGATAGAAGACTCAGACAAACATGTTTATGGCTTTATCTTATAGAACTCAAGGTCTCCGTGCTGGGAAAACAGGTTTTGCAGCTGTTTGAGCTAAGATTTCCAAGTTATTCACATAATGAAAACCTATACTTTGTTTCGGTCGAGTTCCCCATTCAAATGCATGTAACAGTGAGAAACGCACTGTCTTGGCGAAAGAAGACGTTTTTGTACAACTTCATATAAATAGCTGTAACTTTTGATAGAAGACTCGGATACACATGTTTATGGCTTTATCTTATAGAACTCAAGGTCTCCGTGCTGGGAAAACAGGTTTTGCAGCTGTTTGAGCTAAGATTTCCAAGTTATTCACATAATGAAAACCTATACTTTGTTTCGGTCGAGTTCCCCATTCAAATGCATGTAACAGTGAGAAACGCACTGTCTTGGCGAAAGAAAGCGTTTTTGTACAACTTCATATAAATAGCTGTAACTTTTGATAGAAGACTCAGACAAACATGTTTATGGCTTTATCTTATAGAACTCAAGGTTCCCGTGCTGGGAAAACAGGTTTTGCAGCTGTTTGAGCTAAGATTTCCAAGTTATTCACATAATGAAAACCTATACTTTGTTTCGGTCGAGTTCCCCATTCAAATGCATGTAACAGTGAGAAACGCACTGTCTTGGCGAAAGAAAGCTATTTTGTACAACTTCATATAAATAGCTGTAACTTTTGATAGAAGACTCGGATACACATGTTTATGGCTTTATCTTATAGAACTCAAGGTCTCCGTGCTGGGAAAACAGGTTTTGCAGCTGTTTGAGCTAAGATTTCCAAGTTATTCACATAATGAAAACCTATACTTTGTTTCGGTCGAGTTCCCCATTCAAAATGCATGTAACAGTGAGAAACGCACTGTCTTGGCGAAAGAAAGCTATTTTGTACAACTTCATATAAATAGCTGTAACTTTTGATAGAAGACTCAGACAAACATGTTTATGGCTTTATCTTATAGAACTCAAGGTCTCCGTGCTGGGAAAACAGGTTTTGCAGCTGTTTGAGCTAAGATTTCCAAGTTATTCACATAATGAAAACCTATACTTTGTTTCGGTCGAGTTCCCCATTCAAATGCATGTAACAGTGAGAAACGCACTGTCTTGGCGAAAGAAGACGTTTTTGTACAACTTCATAGAAATAGCTGTAACTTTTGATAGAAGACTCATACAAACATGTTTATGGCTTTATATTATAGAACTCAAGGTTCCGTGCTGGGAAAACAGGTTTTGCAGCTGTTTGAGCTAAGATTTCCAAGTTATTCACATAATGAAAACCTATACTTTGTTTCGGTCGAGTTCCCCATTCAAATGCATGTAACAGTGAGAAACGCACTGTCTTGGCGAAAGAAAGCGTTTTTGTACAACTTCATATAAATAGCTGTAACTTTTGATAGAAGACTCAGACAAACATGTTTATGGCTTTATCTTATAGAACTCAAGGTTCCCGTGCTGGGAAAACAGGTTTTGCAGCTGTTTGAGCTAAGATTTCCAAGTTATTCACATAATGAAAACCTATACTTTGTTTCGGTCGAGTTCCCCATTCAAATGCATGTAACAGTGAGAAACGCAGTGTCTTGGCGAAAGAAAGCGTTTTTGTACAACTTCATATAAATAGCTGTAACTTTTGATAGAAGACTCGGATACACATGTTTATGGCTTTATCTTATAGAACTCAAGGTCTCCGTGCTGGGAAAACAGGTTTTGCAGCTGTTTGAGCTAAGATTTCCAAGTTATTCACATAATGAAAACCTATACTTTGTTTCGGTCGAGTTCCCCATTCAAAATGCATGTAACAGTGAGAAACGCACTGTCTTGGCGAAAGAAAGCGTTTTTGTACAACTTCATATAAATAGCTGTAACTTTTGATAGAAGACTCAGACAAACATGTTTATGGCTTTATCTTATAGAACTCAAGGTCTCCGTGCTGGGCAAACAGGTTTTGCAGCTGTTTGAGCTAAGATTTCCAAGTTATTCACATAATGAAAACCTATACTTTGTTTCGGTCGAGTTCCCCATTCAAATGCATGTAACAGTGAGAAACGCACTGTCTTGGCGAAAGAAAGCGTTTTTGTACAACTTCATATAAATAGCTGTAACTTTTGATAGAAGACTCGGATACACATGTTTATGGCTTCATCTTATAGAACTCAAGGTCTCCGTGCTGGGAAAACAGGTTTTGCAGCTGTTTGAGCTAAGATTTCCAAGTTATTCACATAATGAAAACCTATACTTTGTTTCGGTCGAGTTCCCCATTCAAATGCATGTAACAGTGAGAAACGCACTGTCTTGGCGAAAGAAAGCGTTTTTGTACAACTTCATATAAATAGCTGTAACTTTTGATAGAAGACTTGGATACACATGTTTATGGCTTTATCTTATAGAACTTAAGGTCTCCGTGCTGGGAAAACAGGTTTTGCAGCTGTTTGAGCTAAGATTTCCAAGTTATTCACATAATGAAAACCTATACTTTGTTTCGGTCGAGTTCCCCATTCAAAATGCATGTAACAGTGAGAAACGCACTGTCTTGGCGAAAGAAAGCGTTTTTGTACAACTTCATATAAATAGCTGTAACTTTTGATAGAAGACTCAGACAAACATGTTTATGGCTTTATCTTATAGAACTCAAGGTCTCCGTGCTGGGCAAACAGGTTTTGCAGCTGTTTGAGCTAAGATTTCCAAGTTATTCACATAATGAAAACCTATACTTTGTTTCGGTCGAGTTCCCCATTCAAATGCATGTAACAGTGAGAAACGCACTGTCTTGGCGAAAGAAAGCGTTTTTGTACAACTTCATATAAATAGCTGTAACTTTTGATAGAAGACTCGGATACACATGTTTATGGCTTCATCTTATAGAACTCAAGGTCTCCGTGCTGGGAAAACAGGTTTTGCAGCTGTTTGAGCTAAGATTTCCAAGTTATTCACATAATGAAAACCTATACTTTGTTTCGGTCGAGTTCCCCATTCAAATGCATGTAACAGTGAGAAACGCACTGTCTTGGCGAAAGAAAGCGTTTTTGTACAACTTCATATAAATAGCTGTAACTTTTGATAGAAGACTTGGATACACATGTTTATGGCTTTATCTTATAGAACTTAAGGTCTCCGTGCTGGGAAAACAGGTTTTGCAGCTGTTTGAGCTAAGATTTCCAAGTTATTCACATAATGAAAACCTATACTTTGTTTCGGTCGAGTTCCCCATTCAAATGCATGTAACAGTGAGAAACGCAGTGTCTTGGCGAAAGAAAGCGTTTTTGTACAACTTCATATAAATAGCTGTAACTTTTGATAGAAGACTCGGATACACATGTTTATGGCTTTATCTTATAGAACTCAAGGTCTCCGTGCTGGGAAAACAGGTTTTGCAGCTGTTTGAGCTAAGATTTCCAAGTTATTCACATAATGAAAACCTATACTTTGTTTCGGTCGAGTTCCCCATTCAAATGCATGTAACAGTGAGAAACGCACTGTCTTGGCGAAAGAAAGCTATTTTGTACAACTTCATAGAAATAGCTGTAACTTTTGATAGAAGACTCGGATACACATGTTTATGGCTTTATCTTATAGAACTCAAGGTCTCCGTGCTGGGAAAACAGGTTTTGCAGCTGTTTGAGCTAAGATTTCCAAGTTATTCACATAATGAAAACCTATACTTTGTTTCGGTCGAGTTCCCCATTCAAATGCATGTAACAGTGAGAAACGCACTGTCTTGGCGAAAGAAAGCGTTTTTGTACAACTTCATATAAATAGCTGTAACTTTTGATAGAAGACTCAGACAAACATGTTTATGGCTTTATCTTATAGAACTCAAGGTCTCCGTGCTGGGAAAACAGGTTTTGCAGCTGTTTGAGCTAAGATTTCCAAGTTATTCACATAATGAAAACCTATACTTTGTTTCGGTCGAGTTCCCCATTCAAATGCATGTAACAGTGAGAAACGCACTGTCTTGGCGAAAGAAAGCGTTTTTGTACAACTTCATATAAATAGCTGTAACTTTTGATAGAAGACTCAGACAAACATGTTTATGGCTTTATCTTATAGAACTCAAGGTCTCCGTGCTGGGAAAACAGGTTTTGCAGCTGTTTGAGCTAAGATTTCCAAGTTATTCACATAATGAAAACCTATACTTTGTTTCGGTCGAGTTCCCCATTCAAATGCATGTAACAGTGAGAAACGCACTGTCTTGGCGAAAGAAAGCGTTTTTGTACAACTTCATATAAATAGCTGTAACTTTTGATAGAAGACTCGGATACACATGTTTATGGCTTTATCTTATAGAACTCAAGGTCTCCGTGCTGGGAAAACAGGTTTTGCAGCTGTTTGAGCTAAGATTTCCAAGTTATTCACATAATGAAAACCTATACTTTGTTTCGGTCGAGTTCCCCATTCAAATGCATGTAACAGTGAGAAACGCACTGTCTTGGCGAAAGAAAGCGTTTTTGTACAACTTCATATAAATAGCTGTAACTTTTGATAGAAGACTCAGACAAACATGTTTATGGCTTTATCTTATAGAACTCAAGGTTCCCGTGCTGGGAAAACAGGTTTTGCAGCTGTTTGAGCTAAGATTTCCAAGTTATTCACATAATGAAAACTTATACTTTGTTTCGGTCGAGTTCCCCATTCAAATGCATGTAACAGTGAGAAACGCACTGTCTTGGCGAAAGAAAGCTATTTTGTACAACTTCATATAAATAGCTGTAACTTTTGATAGAAGACTCGGATACACATGTTTATGGCTTTATCTTATAGAACTCAAGGTCTCCGTGCTGGGCAAACAGGTTTTGCAGCTGTTTGAGCTAAGATTTCCAAGTTATTCACATAATGAAAACCTATACTTTGTTTCGGTCGAGTTCCCCATTCAAATGCATGTAACAGTGAGAAACGCACTGTCTTGGCGAAAGAAAGCTATTTTTTACAACTTCATATAAATAGCTGTAACTTTTGATAGAAGACTCGGATACACATGTTTATGGCTTTATCTTATAGAACTCAAGGTCTCCGTGCTGGGAAAACAGGTTTTGCAGCTGTTTGAGCTAAGATTTCCAAGTTATTCACATAATGAAAACCTATACTTTGTTTCGGTCGAGTTCCCCATTCAAAATGCATGTAACAGTGAGAAACGCACTGTCTTGGCGAAAGAAAGCGTTTTTGTACAACTTCATATAAATAGCTGTAACTTTTGATAGAAGACTCGGATACACATGTTTATGGCTTTATCTTATAGAACTCAAGGTCTCCGTGCTGGGAAAACAGGTTTTGCAGCTGTTTGAGCTAAGATTTCCAAGTTATTCACATAATGAAAACCTATACTTTGTTTCGGTCGAGTTCCCCATTCAAATGCATGTAACAGTGAGAAACGCACTGTCTTGGCGAAAGAAAGCGTTTTTGTACAACTTCATATAAATAGCTGTAACTTTTGATAGAAGACTCAGACAAACATGTTTATGGCTTTATCTTATAGAACTCAAGGTCTCCGTGCTGGGAAAACAGGTTTTGCAGCTGTTTGAGCTAAGATTTCCAAGTTATTCACATAATGAAAACCTATACTTTGTTTCAGTCGAGTTCCCCATTCAAATGCATGTAACAGTGAGAAACGCACTGTCTTGGCGAAAGAAAGCGTTTTTGTACAACTTCATATAAATAGCTGTAACTTTTGATAGAAGACTCAGACAAACATGTTTATGGCTTTATCTTATAGAACTCAAGGTCTCCGTGCTGGGAAAACAGGTTTTGCAGCTGTTTGAGCTAAGATTTCCAAGTTATTCACATAATGAAAACCTATACTTTGTTTCGGTCGAGTTCCCCATTCAAATGCATGTAACAGTGAGAAACGCACTGTCTTGGCGAAAGAAAGCTATTTTGTACAACTTCATAGAAATAGCTGTAACTTTTGATAGAAGACTCGGATACACATGTTTATGGCTTTATCTTATAGAACTCAAGGTCTCCGTGCTGGGAAAACAGGTTTTGCAGCTGTTTGAGCTAAGATTTCCAAGTTATTCACATAATGAAAACCTATACTTTGTTTCGGTCGAGTTCCCCATTCAAATGCATGTAACAGTGAGAAACGCATTGTCTTGGCGAAAGAAAGCGTTTTTGTACAACTTCATATAAATAGCTGTAACTTTTGATAGAAGACTCAGACAAACATGTTTATGGCTTTATCTTATAGAACTCAAGGTCTCCGTGCTGGGAAAACAGGTTTTGCAGCTGTTTGAGCTAAGATTTCCAAGTTATTCACATAATGAAAACCTATACTTTGTTTCGGTCGAGTTCCCCATTCAAATGCATGTAACAGTGAGAAACGCACTGTCTTGGCGAAAGAAAGCTATTTTGTACAACTTCATAGAAATAGCTGTAACTTTTGATAGAAGACTCGGATACACATGTTTATGGCTTTATCTTATAGAACTCAAGGTCTCCGTGCTGGGAAAACAGGTTTTGCAGCTGTTTGAGCTAAGATTTCCAAGTTATTCACATAATGAAAACCTATACTTTGTTTCGGTCGAGTTCCCCATTCAAATGCATGTAACAGTGAGAAACGCATTGTCTTGGCGAAAGAAAGCGTTTTTGTACAACTTCATATAAATAGCTGTAACTTTTGATAGAAGACTTGGATACACATGTTTATGGCTTTATCTTATAGAACTTAAGGTCTCCGTGCTGGGAAAACAGGTTTTGCAGCTGTTTGAGCTAAGATTTCCAAGTTATTCACATAATGAAAACCTATACTTTGTTTCGGTCGAGTTCCCCATTCAAATGCATGTAACAGTGAGAAACGCAGTGTCTTGGCGAAAGAAAGCGTTTTTGTACAACTTCATATAAATAGCTGTAACTTTTGATAGAAGACTCGGATACACATGTTTATGGCTTTATCTTATAGAACTCAAGGTCTCCGTGCTGGGAAAACAGGTTTTGCAGCTGTTTGAGCTAAGATTTCCAAGTTATTCACATAATGAAAACCTATACTTTGTTTCGGTCGAGTTCCCCATTCAAAATGCATGTAACAGTGAGAAACGCACTGTCTTGGCGAAAGAAAGCGTTTTTGTACAACTTCATATAAATAGCTGTAACTTTTGATAGAAGACTCAGACAAACATGTTTATGGCTTTATCTTATAGAACTCAAGGTCTCCGTGCTGGGAAAACAGGTTTTGCAGCTGTTTGAGCTAAGATTTCCAAGTTATTCACATAATGAAAACCTATACTTTGTTTCGGTCGAGTTCCCCATTCAAATGCATGTAACAGTGAGAAACGCACTGTCTTGGCGAAAGAAGACGTTTTTGTACAACTTCATATAAATAGCTGTAACTTTTGATAGAAGACTCGGATACACATGTTTATGGCTTTATCTTATAGAACTCAAGGTCTCCGTGCTGGGAAAACAGGTTTTGCAGCTGTTTGAGCTAAGATTTCCAAGTTATTCACATAATGAAAACCTATACTTTGTTTCGGTCGAGTTCCCCATTCAAATGCATGTAACAGTGAGAAACGCACTGTCTTGGCGAAAGAAAGCGTTTTTGTACAACTTCATATAAATAGCTGTAACTTTTGATAGAAGACTCAGACAAACATGTTTATGGCTTTATCTTATAGAACTCAAGGTTCCCGTGCTGGGAAAACAGGTTTTGCAGCTGTTTGAGCTAAGATTTCCAAGTTATTCACATAATGAAAACCTATACTTTGTTTCGGTCGAGTTCCCCATTCAAATGCATGTAACAGTGAGAAACGCACTGTCTTGGCGAAAGAAAGCTATTTTGTACAACTTCATATAAATAGCTGTAACTTTTGATAGAAGACTCGGATACACATGTTTATGGCTTTATCTTATAGAACTCAAGGTCTCCGTGCTGGGAAAACAGGTTTTGCAGCTGTTTGAGCTAAGATTTCCAAGTTATTCACATAATGAAAACCTATACTTTGTTTCGGTCGAGTTCCCCATTCAAAATGCATGTAACAGTGAGAAACGCACTGTCTTGGCGAAAGAAAGCTATTTTGTACAACTTCATATAAATAGCTGTAACTTTTGATAGAAGACTCAGACAAACATGTTTATGGCTTTATCTTATAGAACTCAAGGTCTCCGTGCTGGGAAAACAGGTTTTGCAGCTGTTTGAGCTAAGATTTCCAAGTTATTCACATAATGAAAACCTATACTTTGTTTCGGTCGAGTTCCCCATTCAAAATGCATGTAACAGTGAGAAACGCACTGTCTTGGCGAAAGAAAGCTATTTTGTACAACTTCATATAAATAGCTGTAACTTTTGATAGAAGACTCAGACAAACATGTTTATGGCTTTATCTTATAGAACTCAAGGTCTCCGTGCTGGGAAAACAGGTTTTGCAGCTGTTTGAGCTAAGATTTCCAAGTTATTCACATAATGAAAACCTATACTTTGTTTCGGTCGAGTTCCCCATTCAAATGCATGTAACAGTGAGAAACGCACTGTCTTGGCGAAAGAAAGCGTTTTTGTACAACTTCATATAAATAGCTGTAACTTTTGATAGAAGACTCAGACAAACATGTTTATGGCTTTATCTTATAGAACTCAAGGTTCCCGTGCTGGGAAAACAGGTTTTGCAGCTGTTTGAGCTAAGATTTCCAAGTTATTCACATAATGAAAACCTATACTTTGTTTCGGTCGAGTTCCCCATTCAAATGCATGTAACAGTGAGAAACGCAGTGTCTTGGCGAAAGAAAGCGTTTTTGTACAACTTCATATAAATAGCTGTAACTTTTGATAGAAGACTCGGATACACATGTTTATGGCTTTATCTTATAGAACTCAAGGTCTCCGTGCTGGGAAAACAGGTTTTGCAGCTGTTTGAGCTAAGATTTCCAAGTTATTCACATAATGAAAACCTATACTTTGTTTCGGTCGAGTTCCCCATTCAAAATGCATGTAACAGTGAGAAACGCACTGTCTTGGCGAAAGAAAGCGTTTTTGTACAACTTCATATAAATAGCTGTAACTTTTGATAGAAGACTCAGACAAACATGTTTATGGCTTTATCTTATAGAACTCAAGGTCTCCGTGCTGGGCAAACAGGTTTTGCAGCTGTTTGAGCTAAGATTTCCAAGTTATTCACATAATGAAAACCTATACTTTGTTTCGGTCGAGTTCCCCATTCAAATGCATGTAACAGTGAGAAACGCACTGTCTTGGCGAAAGAAAGCGTTTTTGTACAACTTCATATAAATAGCTGTAACTTTTGATAGAAGACTCGGATACACATGTTTATGGCTTCATCTTATAGAACTCAAGGTCTCCGTGCTGGGAAAACAGGTTTTGCAGCTGTTTGAGCTAAGATTTCCAAGTTATTCACATAATGAAAACCTATACTTTGTTTCGGTCGAGTTCCCCATTCAAATGCATGTAACAGTGAGAAACGCACTGTCTTGGCGAAAGAAAGCGTTTTTGTACAACTTCATATAAATAGCTGTAACTTTTGATAGAAGACTTGGATACACATGTTTATGGCTTTATCTTATAGAACTTAAGGTCTCCGTGCTGGGAAAACAGGTTTTGCAGCTGTTTGAGCTAAGATTTCCAAGTTATTCACATAATGAAAACCTATACTTTGTTTCGGTCGAGTTCCCCATTCAAATGCATGTAACAGTGAGAAACGCAGTGTCTTGGCGAAAGAAAGCGTTTTTGTACAACTTCATATAAATAGCTGTAACTTTTGATAGAAGACTCGGATACACATGTTTATGGCTTTATCTTATAGAACTCAAGGTCTCCGTGCTGGGAAAACAGGTTTTGCAGCTGTTTGAGCTAAGATTTCCAAGTTATTCACATAATGAAAACCTATACTTTGTTTCGGTCGAGTTCCCCATTCAAATGCATGTAACAGTGAGAAACGCACTGTCTTGGCGAAAGAAAGCTATTTTGTACAACTTCATAGAAATAGCTGTAACTTTTGATAGAAGACTCGGATACACATGTTTATGGCTTTATCTTATAGAACTCAAGGTCTCCGTGCTGGGAAAACAGGTTTTGCAGCTGTTTGAGCTAAGATTTCCAAGTTATTCACATAATGAAAACCTATACTTTGTTTCGGTCGAGTTCCCCATTCAAATGCATGTAACAGTGAGAAACGCACTGTCTTGGCGAAAGAAAGCGTTTTTGTACAACTTCATATAAATAGCTGTAACTTTTGATAGAAGACTCAGACAAACATGTTTATGGCTTTATCTTATAGAACTCAAGGTCTCCGTGCTGGGAAAACAGGTTTTGCAGCTGTTTGAGCTAAGATTTCCAAGTTATTCACATAATGAAAACCTATACTTTGTTTCGGTCGAGTTCCCCATTCAAATGCATGTAACAGTGAGAAACGCACTGTCTTGGCGAAAGAAAGCGTTTTTGTACAACTTCATATAAATAGCTGTAACTTTTGATAGAAGACTCAGACAAACATGTTTATGGCTTTATCTTATAGAACTCAAGGTCTCCGTGCTGGGAAAACAGGTTTTGCAGCTGTTTGAGCTAAGATTTCCAAGTTATTCACATAATGAAAACCTATACTTTGTTTCGGTCGAGTTCCCCATTCAAATGCATGTAACAGTGAGAAACGCACTGTCTTGGCGAAAGAAAGCGTTTTTGTACAACTTCATATAAATAGCTGTAACTTTTGATAGAAGACTCGGATACACATGTTTATGGCTTTATCTTATAGAACTCAAGGTCTCCGTGCTGGGAAAACAGGTTTTGCAGCTGTTTGAGCTAAGATTTCCAAGTTATTCACATAATGAAAACCTATACTTTGTTTCGGTCGAGTTCCCCATTCAAATGCATGTAACAGTGAGAAACGCACTGTCTTGGCGAAAGAAAGCGTTTTTGTACAACTTCATATAAATAGCTGTAACTTTTGATAGAAGACTCAGACAAACATGTTTATGGCTTTATCTTATAGAACTCAAGGTTCCCGTGCTGGGAAAACAGGTTTTGCAGCTGTTTGAGCTAAGATTTCCAAGTTATTCACATAATGAAAACTTATACTTTGTTTCGGTCGAGTTCCCCATTCAAATGCATGTAACAGTGAGAAACGCACTGTCTTGGCGAAAGAAAGCTATTTTGTACAACTTCATATAAATAGCTGTAACTTTTGATAGAAGACTCGGATACACATGTTTATGGCTTTATCTTATAGAACTCAAGGTCTCCGTGCTGGGCAAACAGGTTTTGCAGCTGTTTGAGCTAAGATTTCCAAGTTATTCACATAATGAAAACCTATACTTTGTTTCGGTCGAGTTCCCCATTCAAATGCATGTAACAGTGAGAAACGCACTGTCTTGGCGAAAGAAAGCTATTTTTTACAACTTCATATAAATAGCTGTAACTTTTGATAGAAGACTCGGATACACATGTTTATGGCTTTATCTTATAGAACTCAAGGTCTCCGTGCTGGGAAAACAGGTTTTGCAGCTGTTTGAGCTAAGATTTCCAAGTTATTCACATAATGAAAACCTATACTTTGTTTCGGTCGAGTTCCCCATTCAAAATGCATGTAACAGTGAGAAACGCACTGTCTTGGCGAAAGAAAGCGTTTTTGTACAACTTCATATAAATAGCTGTAACTTTTGATAGAAGACTCGGATACACATGTTTATGGCTTTATCTTATAGAACTCAAGGTCTCCGTGCTGGGCAAACAGGTTTTGCAGCTGTTTGAGCTAAGATTTCCAAGTTATTCACATAATGAAAACCTATACTTTGTTTCGGTCGAGTTCCCCATTCAAATGCATGTAACAGTGAGAAACGCACTGTCTTGGCGAAAGAAAGCTATTTTGTACAACTTCATATAAATAGCTGTAACTTTTGATAGAAGACTCGGATACACATGTTTATGGCTTTATCTTATAGAACTCAAGGTCTCCGTGCTGGGAAAACAGGTTTTGCAGCTGTTTGAGCTAAGATTTCCAAGTTATTCACATAATGAAAACCTATACTTTGTTTCGGTCGAGTTCCCCATTCAAAATGCATGTAACAGTGAGAAACGCACTGTCTTGGCGAAAGAAAGCTATTTTGTACAACTTCATATAAATAGCTGTAACTTTTGATAGAAGACTCAGACAAACATGTTTATGGCTTTATCTTATAGAACTCAAGGTCTCCGTGCTGGGAAAACAGGTTTTGCAGCTGTTTGAGCTAAGATTTCCAAGTTATTCACATAATGAAAACCTATACTTTGTTTCGGTCGAGTTCCCCATTCAAATGCATGTAACAGTGAGAAACGCACTGTCTTGGCGAAAGAAAGCTATTTTGTACAACTTCATAGAAATAGCTGTAACTTTTGATAGAAGACTCGGATACACATGTTTATGGCTTTATCTTATAGAACTCAAGGTCTCCGTGCTGGGAAAACAGGTTTTGCAGCTGTTTGAGCTAAGATTTCCAAGTTATTCACATAATGAAAACCTATACTTTGTTTCGGTCGAGTTCCCCATTCAAATGCATGTAACAGTGAGAAACGCACTGTCTTGGCGAAAGAAAGCGTTTTTGTACAACTTCATATAAATAGCTGTAACTTTTGATAGAAGACTTGGATACACATGTTTATGGCTTTATCTTATAGAACTTAAGGTCTCCGTGCTGGGAAAACAGGTTTTGCAGCTGTTTGAGCTAAGATTTCCAAGTTATTCACATAATGAAAACCTATACTTTGTTTCGGTCGAGTTCCCCATTCAAATGCATGTAACAGTGAGAAACGCAGTGTCTTGGCGAAAGAAAGCGTTTTTGTACATTTTCATATAAATAGCTGTAACTTTTGATAGAAGACTCGGATACACATGTTTATGGCTTTATCTTATAGAACTCAAGGTCTCCGTGCTGGGAAAACAGGTTTTGCAGCTGTTTGAGCTAAGATTTCCAAGTTATTCACATAATGCAAACCTATACTTTGTTTCGGGCGAGTTCCCCATTCAAAATGCATGTAACAGTGAGAAACGCACTGTCTTGGCGAAAGAAAGCGTTTTTGTACAACTTCATATAAATAGCTGTAACTTTTGATAGAAGACTCAGACAAACATGTTTATGGCTTTATCTTATAGAACTCAAGGTCTCCGTGCTGGGAAAACAGGTTTTGCAGCTGTTTGAGCTAAGATTTCCAAGTTATTCACATAATGAAAACCTATACTTTGTTTCGGTCGAGTTCCCCATTCAAATGCATGTAACAGTGAGAAACGCACTGTCTTGGCGAAAGAAAGCGTTTTTGTACAACTTCATATAAATAGCTGTAACTTTTGATAGAAGACTCGGATACACATGTTTATGGCTTTATCTTATAGAACTCAAGGTCTCCGTGCTGGGAAAACAGGTTTTGCAGCTGTTTGAGCTAAGATTTCCAAGTTATTCACATAATGAAAACCTATACTTTGTTTCGGTCGAGTTCCCCATTCAAAATGCATGTAACAGTGAGAAACGCACTGTCTTGGCGAAACAAAGCGTTTTTGTACAACTTCATATAAATAGCTGTAACTTTTGATAGAAGACTCGGATACACATGTTTATGGCTTTATCTTATAGAACTCAAGGTCTCCGTGCTGGGAAAACAGGTTTTGCAGCTGTTTGAGCTAAGATTTCCAAGTTATTCACATAATGAAAACCTATACTTTGTTTCGGTCGAGTTCCCCATTCAAATGCATGTAACAGTGAGAAACGCACTGTCTTGGCGAAAGAAAGCTATTTTGTACAACTTCATATAAATAGCTGTAACTTTTGATAGAAGACTCGGATACACATGTTTATGGCTTTATCTTATAGAACTCAAGGTCTCCGTGCTGGGAAAACAGGTTTTGCAGCTGTTTGAGCTAAGATTTCCAAGTTATTCACATAATGAAAACTTATACTTTGTTTCGGTCGAGTTCCCCATTCAAATGCATGTAACAGTGAGAAACGCACTGTCTTGGCGAAAGAAAGCGTTTTTGTACAACTTCATATAAATAGCTGTAACTTTTGATAGAAGACTCGGATACACATGTTTATGGCTTTATCTTATAGAACTCAAGGTCTCCGTGCTGGGAAAACAGGTTTTGCAGCTGTTTGAGCTAACATTTCCAAGTTATTCACGTAATGAAAACCTATACTTTGTTTCGGTCGAGTTCCCCATTCAAAATGCATGTAACAGTGAGAAACGCACTGTCTTGGCGAAAGAAAGCTATTTTGTACAACTTCATATAAATAGCTGTAACTTTTGATAGAAGACTCGGATACACATGTTTATGGCTTTATCTTATAGAACTCAAGGTCTCCGTGCTGGGCAAACAGGTTTTGCAGCTGTTTGAGCTAAGATTTCCAAGTTATTCACATAATGAAAACCTATACTTTGTTTCGGTCGAGTTCCCCATTCAAATGCATGTAACAGTGAGAAACGCACTGTCTTGGCGAAAGAAAGCTATTTTGTACAACTTCATATAAATAGCTGTAACTTTTGATAGAAGACTCGGATACACATGTTTATGGCTTTATCTTATAGAACTCAAGGTCTCCGTGCTGGGAAAACAGGTTTTGCAGCTGTTTGAGCTAAGATTTCCAAGTTATTCACATAATGAAAACCTATACTTTGTTTCGGTGGAGCTCCCCATTCAAATGCATGTAACAGTGAGAAACGCACTGTCTTGGCGAAAGAAAGCGTTTTTGTACAACTTCATATAAATAGCTGTAACTTTTGATAGAAGACTCAGACAAACATGTTTATGGCTTTATCTTATAGAACTCAAGGTCTCCGTGCTGGGAAAACAGGTTTTGCAGCTGTTTGAGCTAAGATTTCCAAGTTATTCACATAATGAAAACCTATACTTTGTTTCGGTCGAGTTCCCCATTCAAATGCATGTAACAGTGAGAAACGCACTGTCTTGGCGAAAGAAAGCGTTTTTGTACAACTTCATATAAATAGCTGTAACTTTTGATAGAAGACTCGGATACACATGTTTATGGCTTTATCTTATAGAACTCAAGGTCTCCGTGCTGGGCAAACAGGTTTTGCAGCTGTTTGAGCTAAGATTTCCAAGTTATTCACATAATGAAAACCTATACTTTGTTTCGGTGGAGTTCCCCATTCAAATGCATGTAACAGTGAGAAACGCACTGTCTTGGCGAAAGAAAGCTATTTTGTACAACTTCATAGAAATAGCTGTAACTTTTGATAGAAGACTCAGACAAACATGTTTATGGCCTTATATTATAGAACTCAAGGTCTCCGTGCTGGGAAAACAGGTTTTGCAGCTGTTTGAGCTAAGATTTCCAAGTTATTCACATAATGAAAACCTATACTTTGTTTCGGTCGAGTTCCCCATTCAAAATGCATGTAACAGTGAGAAACGCACTGTCTTGGCGAAAAAAAGCGTTTTTGTACAACTTCATAGAAATAGCTGTAACTTTTGATAGAAGACTCAGACAAACATGTTTATGGCTTTATATTATAGAACTCAAGGTCTCCGTGCTGGGAAAACAGGTTTTGCAGCTGTTTGAGCTAAGATTTCCAAGTTATTCACATAATGAAAACCTATACTTTGTTTCGGTCGAGTTCCCCATTCAAATGCATGTAACAGTGAGAAACGCACTGTCTTGGCAAAAGAAAGCTATTTTGTACAACTTCATAGAAATAGCTGTAACTTTTGATAGAAGACTCAGACAAACATGTTTATGGCCTTATATTATAGAACTCAAGGTCTCCGTGCTGGGAAAACAGGTTTTGCAGCTGTTTGAGCTAAGATTTCCAAGTTATTCACATAATGAAAACCTATACTTTGTTTCGGTCGAGTTCCCCATTCAAATGCATGTAACAGTGAGAAACGCACTGTCTTGGCGAAAGAAAGCGTTTTTGTACAACTTCATATAAATAGCTGTAACTTTTGATAGAAGACTCGGATACACATGTTTATGGCTTTATCTTATAGAACTCAAGGTCTCCGTGCTGGGAAAACAGGTTTTGCAGCTGTTTGAGCTAAGATTTCCAAGTTATTCACATAATGAAAACCTATACTTTGTTTCGGTCGAGTTCCCCATTCAAATGCATGTAACAGTGAGAAACGCACTGTCTTGGCGAAAGAAAGCGTTTTTGTACAACTTCATATAAATAGCTGTAACTTTTGATAGAAGACTCGGATACACATGTTTATGGCTTTATCTTATAGAACTCAAGGTCTCCGTGCTGGGAAAACAGGTTTTGCAGCTGTTTGAGCTAAGATTTCCAAGTTATTCACATAATGAAAACCTATACTTTGTTTCGGTCGAGTTCCCCATTCAAAATGCATGTAACAGTGAGAAACGCACTGTCTTGGCGAAAGAAGGCTATTTTGTACAACTTCATATAAATAGCTGTAACTTTTGATAGAAGACTCAGACAAACATGTTTATGGCTTTATCTTATAGAACTCAAGGTCTCCGTGCTGGGAAAACAGGTTTTGCAGCTGTTTGAGCTAAGATTTCCAAGTTATTCACATAATGAAAACCTATACTTTGTTTCGGTCGAGTTCCCCATTCAAATGCATGTAACAGTGAGAAACGCACTGTCTTGGCGAAAGAAGACGTTTTTGTACAACTTCATAGAAATAGCTGTAACTTTTGATAGAAGACTCAGACAAACATGTTTATGGACTTATATTATAGAACTCAAGGTCTCCGTGCTGGGAAAACAGGTTTTGCAGCTGTTTGAGCTAAGATTTCCAAGTTATTCACATAATGAAAACCTATACTTTGTTTCGGTGGAGCTCCCCATTCAAATGCATGTAACAGTGAGAAACACACTGTCTTGGCGAAAGAAAGCGTTTTTGTACAACTTCATATAAATAGCTGTAACTTTTGATAGAAGACTCAGACAAACATGTTTATGGCTTTATCTTATAGAACTCAAGGTCTCCGTGCTGGGAAAACAGGTTTTGCAGCTGTTTGAGCTAAGATTTCCAAGTTATTCACATAATGAAAACCTATACTTTGTTTCGGTCGAGTTCCCCATTCAAATGCATGTAACAGTGAGAAACGCACTGTCTTGGCGAAAGAAAGCTATTTTGTACAACTTCATATAAATAGCTGTAACTTTTGATAGAAGACTCGGATACACATGTTTATGGCTTTATCTTATAGAACTCAAGGTCTCCGTGCTGGGCAAACAGGTTTTGCAGCTGTTTGAGCTAAGATTTTCAAGTTATTCACATAATGAAAACCTATACTTTGTTTCGTGCGAGTTCCCCATTCAAATGCATGTAATCGTCAGAAACGCACTGTCTTGGCGAAATAAAGCGTTTTTGCACAACTTCATATAAATCGGTGTAACTTTTGATAGAAGATTCGGATATACGTATTCATGGCTTTATCTTATAGAATTCAATATCCCCGTGCTGAGTAAAAAGGTTTTGCAGCTGTTTGAGCTAAGATTTTCAAGTTATTCACATAATGAAAACCTATACTTTGTTTCGTGCGAGTTCCCCATTCAAATGCATGTAATCGTCAGAAACGCACTGTCTTGGCGAAAGAAAGCGTTTTTGCACAACTTCATATAAATGGGTGTAACTTTTGATAGAAGATTCAGATATACGTATTCATGGCTTTATCTTATAGAATTCAATATCCCCGTGCTGGGCAAACAGGTTTTGCAGCTGTTTGAGCTAAGATTTTCAAGTTATTCACATAATGAAAACCTATACTTTGTTTCGTGCGATTTCCCCATTCAAATGCATGTAATCGTCAGAAACGCACTGTCTTGGCGAAATAAAGCATTTTTGCACAACTTCATATAAATCGGTGTAACTTTTGATAGAAGATTCGGATACACATGTTTATGGCTTTATCTTATAGAATTCAATATCCCCGTGTTGAGTAAAAAGGTTTTGCAGCTGTTTGAGCTAAGATTTTCAAGTTATTCACATAATGAAAACCTATACTTTGTTTCGTGCGAGTTCCCCATTCAAATGCATGTAATCGTCAGAAACGCACTGTCTTGGCGAAATAAAGCGTTTTTCATCAACTTCATATAAATAGCTGTAACTTTTGATAGAAGATTCAGACACACATATTTATGGCTATAGCTTATAGACTTCAATATCCCCGTGCTGGGCAAACAGGTTTTGCAGCTGTTTGAGCTAAGATTTCCAAGTTATTCACATAATGAAAACCTATACTTTGTTTCGGTCGAGAACGCCATTCAAATGCATGTAATCGTCAGAAACGCACTAACGTGGTGAAATAAAGCCTTTTTCATGGTCTTCATAAAGACAGCTGTAAATTTTGATAGAAGACTCAGACACAAATATTTATGGCTTTATCTTATAGAATTCAATATCCCCGTGCTGGGCAAAAAGGTTTTGCAGCTGTTTGAGCTAAGATTTTCAAGTTATTCACATAATGAAAACCTATACTTTGTTTCGGTCGAGTTCCCCATTCAAATGCATGTAACAGTGAGAAACGCACTGTCTTGGCGAAATAAAGCGTTTTTGCACAACTTCATATAAATCGGTGTAACTTTTGATAGAAGATTCAGATATACGTATTCATGGCTTTATCTTATAGAATTCAATATCCCCGTGCTGAGCAAACAGGTTTTGCAGCTGTTTGAGCTAAGATTTTCAAGTTATTCACATAATGAAAACCTATACTTTGTTTCGTGCGAGTTCCCCATTCAAATGCATGTAATCGTCAGAAACGCACTGTCTTGGCGAAATAAAGCGTTTTTCATCAACTTCATATAAATAGCTGTAACTTTTGATAGAAGACTCGGATACACATGTTTATGGCTTTATCTTATAGACTTCAATATCCCCGTGCTGGGCAAACAGGTTTTAAAGCTGTGTGAGCTAAGATTTTAAAAATAGTCCCATAATGAAAACCTATACTTTGTTTCGTGCGAGTTCCCCATTCAAATGCATGTAAACAGTGAGAAACGCACTGTCTTGGCGAAATAAAGCGTTTTTCATCAACTTCATATAAATAGCTGTAACTTTTGATAGAAGGCTCAGAAATACATATTTATGGCTTTTATAATATAGAATTCAATATCCCCGTGCTGGGCAAAAATGTTTTGCAGCTGTTTGAGCTAAGATTTTCAAGTTATTCACATAATGAAAACCAATAAGTAAGAGTACAAGATATTTACAAAAAGCAGACCTCAGTGCAAGAAAGAGTCTTTCCAACACTGAAAAAGCACAGAGGCCAACTTTGACATGAAAAGGTGTTCAAACAAGTACAAGATATTTACAATAAGCAGACCTCAGTGCAAGAAAGAGTCTTTCCAACACTGAAAAAGCACAGAGGCCAACTTTGACATTAAAAGGTGTAAAAACAAGTACAAGATATTCACAATAAGCAGACCTCAGTGCAAGAAAGAGTCTTTCCATCACTGATAAGCTCAGAGGCCAACTTTGACATGAAAAGGTGTAAAAAGAAGTACAAGATAGTTACAATAAGCAGACCTCAGTGCAAGAAAGAGTCTTTCTAACAATGAAAAAGCACAGAGGCCAACTTTGACATGAAAAGGTGTTCAAACAAGTACAAGATATTTACAATAAGCAGACCTCATTGCAAGAAAGAGTCTTTCCAACAATGAAAAAGCACAGAGGCCAACTTTGACATTAAAAGGTGTTCAAACAAGTACAAGATATTTACAATAAGCAGACCTCAGTGCAAGAAAGAGTCTTTCCAACACTGAAAAAGAACAGAGGCCAACTTTGACATGAAAAGGTGTTCAAACAAGTACAAGATATTTACAATAAGCAGACCTCATTGCAAGAAAGAGTCTTTCCAACAATGAAAAAGCACAGAGGCCAACTTTGACATGAAAAGGTGTTCAAACAAGTACAAGATATTTACAAAAAGCAGACCTCAGTGCAAGAAAGAGTCTTTCCAACAATGAAAAAGCACAGAGGCCAACTTTGACATTAAAAGGTGTAAAAATCAAGTACAAGATATTTACAATAAGCAGACCTCAGTGCAAGAAAGAGTCTTTCCAACAATGAAAAAGCACAGAGGCCAACTTTGACATTAAAAGGTGTAAAAACAAGTACAAGATATTTACAATAAGCAGACCTCAGTGCAAGAAAGAGTATTTCCAACAATGAAAAAGCACAGAGGCCAACTTTGACATGAAAAGGTGTAAAAAGAAGTACAAGATATTTACAATAAGCAGACCTCAGTGCAAGAAAGAGTCTTTCCAACACTGATAAGCACAGAGGCCAACTTTGACATGAAAAGTTGTAAAAACAAGTACAAGATATTTACAATAAGCAGACCTCGGTGCAAGAAAGAGTCTTTCCAACACGGAAAAAGCACAGAGGCCAACTTTGACATTAAAAGGTGTAAAAAGAAATACAAGATATTTACAATAAGCAGACCTCAGTGCAAGAAAGAGTCTTTCCAACACTGAAAAAGCACAGAGGCCAACTTTGACATTAAAAGGTGTAAAAACAAGTACAAGATATTTACAATAAGCAGACCTCAGTGCAAGAAAGAGTCTTTCCAACACTGATAAGCACAGAGGCCAACTTTGACATGAAAAGTTGTAAAAACAAGTACAAGATATTTACAATAAGCAGACCTCGGTGCAAGAAAGAGTCTTTCCAACACGGAAAAAGCACAGAGGCCAACTTTGACATTAAAAGGTGTAAAAAGAAATACAAGATATTTACAATAAGCAGACCTCAGTGCAAGAAAGAGTCTTTCCAACACTGAAAAAGCACAGAGGCCAACTTTGACATTAAAAGGTGTAAAAACAAGTACAAGATATTTACAATAAGCAGACCTCAGTGCAAGAAAGAGTCTTTCCAACACTGAAAAAGCACAGAGGCCAACTTTGACATGAAAAGGTGTAAAAACAAGTACAAGATATTTACAAAAAGCAGACCTCAGTGCAAGAAAGAGTCTTTCCAACAATGAAAAAGCACAGAGGCCAACTTTGACATGAAAAGGTGTAAAAACAAGTACAAGATATTTACAATAAGCAGACCTCAGTGCAAGAAAGAGTCTTTCCATCACTGATAAGCTCAGAGGCCAACTTTGACATTAAAAGTTGTAAAAACAAGTACAAGATATTTACAATAAGCAGACCTCGGTGCAAGAAAGAGTCTTTCCAACACGGAAAAAGCACAGAGGCAAACTTTGAAATTAAAAGGTGTTCAAACAAGTACAAGATATTTACAATAAGCAGACCTCAGTGCAAGAAAGAGTCTTTCCAACACTGAAAAAGCACAGAGGCAAACTTTGACATGAAAAGGTGTAAAAACAAGTACAAGATATTTACAAAAAGCAGACCTCAGTGCAAGAAAGAGTCTTTCCAACACTGAAAAAGCACAGAGGCCAACTTTGACATTAAAAGGTGTTCAAACAAGTACAAGATATTTACAATAAGCAGACCTCAGTGCAAGAAAGAGTCTTTCCAACACTGATAAGCACAGAGGCCAACTTTGACATTAAAAGGTGTAAAAACAAGTACAAGATATTTACAATAAGCAGACCTCAGTGCAAGAAAGAGTCTTTCCAACACTGAAAAAGCACAGAGGCCAACTTTGACATTAAAAGGTGTTCAAACAAGTACAAGATATTTACAATAAGCAGACCTCAGTGCAAGAAAGAGTCTTTCCAACACTGACAAGCACAGAGGCCAACTTTGACATTAAAAGGTGTAAAAAGAAGTACAAGATATTTACAATAAGCAGACCTCAGTGCAAGAAAGAGTATTTCCAACAATGAAAAAGCACAGAGGCAAACTTTGACATGAAAAGGTGTAAAAACAAGTACAAGATATTTACAAAAAGCAGACCTCAGTGCAAGAAAGAGTCTTTCCAACACTGAAAAAGCACAGAGGCCAACTTTGACATTAAAAGGTGTTCAAACAAGTACAAGATATTTACAATAAGCAGACCTCAGTGCAAGAAAGAGTCTTTCCAACACTGATAAGCACAGAGGCCAACTTTGACATTAAAAGGTGTAAAAACAAGTACAAGATATTTACAATAAGCAGACCTCAGTGCAAGAAAGAGTCTTTCCAACACTGACAAGCACAGAGGCCAACTTTGACATTAAAAGGTGTAAAAAGAAGTACAAGATATTTACAATAAGCAGACCTCAGTGCAAGAAAGAGTATTTCCAACAATGAAAAAGCACAGAGGCCAACTTTGACATTAAAAGGTGTAAAAAGAAATACAAGATATTTACAATAAGCAGACCTCAGTGCAAGAAAGAGTCTTTTCAACACTGAAAAAGCACAGAGGCCAACTTTGACATTAAAAGGTGTTCAAACAAGTACAAGATATTTACAATAAGCAGACCTCAGTGCAAGAAAGAGTCTTTTCAACACTGAAAAAGCACAGAGGCCAACTTTGACATGAAAAGGTGTTCAAACAAGTATAAGATATTTACAATAAGCAGACCTCAGTGCAAGAAAGAGTCTTTTCAACACTGAAAAAGCACAGAGGCCAACTTTGACATGAAAAGGTGTTCAAACAAGTACAAGATATTTACAATAAGCAGACCTCAGTGCAAGAAAGAGTCTTTTCAACACTGAAAAAGCACAGAGGCCAACTTTGACATTAAAAGGTGTTCAAACAAGTACAAGATATTTACAAAAAGCAGACCTCAGTGCAAAAACGTGTCTTTCCAACACTGACAAGCACAGAGGCCAACTTTGACATGAAAAGGTGTTCAAACAATTACAAGATATTTACAATAAGCAGACCTCAGTGCAAGAAAGAGTCTTTCTAACACTGAGGAAGCGCAGAGGCCAACTTTGACATTAAAAGGTGTTCAAGCAAGTACAAGATATTTACAATAAGCAGACCTCAGTGCAAGAAAGAGTCTTTCCAACACTGAAAAAGCACAGAGGCCAACTTTGACATGAAAAGGTGTTCAAACAAGTACAAGATATTTACAATAAGCAGACCTTAGTGCAAGAAAGAGCCTTTCCAACACTGATAAGCACAGAGGCCAACTTTGACATAAAAAGTGTAAAAACAAGTACAGGATATTTACAATAAGCAGCCCTCAGTGCAAGAAAGAGTCTTTCCAACACTGATAAGCACAGAGGCCAACTTTGACATTAAAAGGTGTTCAAACAAGTACAAGATATTTACAATAAGCAGGCCTCAGTGCAAGAAAGAGTCTTTCCAACACTGAAAAAGCACAGAGGCCAACTTTGACATGAAAAGGTGTAAAAAGAAGTACAAGATAGTTACAATAAGCAGACCTCAGTGCAAGAAAGAGTGTTTCTAACAATGAAAAAGCACAGAGGCCAACTTTGACATTAAAAGGTGTTCAAACAAGTACAAGATATTTACAATAAGCAGACCTCAGTGCAAGAAAGAGTCTTTCCAACACTGAAAAAGAACAGAGGCCAACTTTGACATGAAAAGGTGTTCAAACAAGTACAAGATATTTACAATAAGCAGACCTCAGTGCAAGAAAGAGTCTTTCTAACAATGAAAAAGCACAGAGGCCAACTTTGACATTAAAAGGTGTTCAAACAAGTACAAGATATTTACAATAAGCAGACCTCATTGCAAGAAAGAGTCTTTCCAACAATGAAAAAGCACAGAGGCCAACTTTGACATTAAAAGGTGTTCAAACAAGTACAAGATATTTACAATAAGCAGACCTCAGTGCAAGAAAGAGTCTTTCCAACACTGAAAAAGAACAGAGGCCAACTTTGACATGAAAAGGTGTTCAAACAAGTACAAGATATTTACAATAAGCAGATCTCAGTGCAAGAAAGAGTCTTTCCAACAATGAAAAAGCACAGAGGCCAACTTTGACATGAAAAGGTGTAAAAATCAAGTACAAGATATTTACAATAAGCAGACCTCAGTGCAAGAAAGAGTCTTTCCAACACTGATAAGCACAGAGGCCAACTTTGACATTAAAAGGTGTAAAAACAAGTACAAGATATTCACAATAAGCAGAACTCAGTGCAAGAAAGAGTCTTTCCATCACTGATAAGCTCAGAGGCCAACTTTGACATGAAAAGTTGTAAAAACAAGTACAAGATATTTACAATAAGCAGACCTCGGTGCAAGAAAGAGTCTTTCTAACAATGAAAAAGCACAGAGGCCAACTTTGACATTAAAAGGTGTAAAAACAAGTACAAGATATTTACAATAAGCAGACCTCAGTGCAAGAAAGAGTATTTCCAACAATGAAAAAGCACAGAGGCCAACTTTGACATGAAAAGGTGTAAAAAGAAGTACAAGATATTTACAATAAGCAGACCTCAGTGCAAGAAAGAGTCTTTCCAACACTGATAAGCACAGGGGCCAACTTGGACATTAAAAGGTGTAAAAACAAGTACAAGATATTTACAATAAGCAGACCTCAGTGCAAGAAAGAGTCTTTCCATCACTGATAAGCTCAGAGGCCAACTTTGACATGAAAAGTTGTAAAAACAAGTACAAGATATTTACAATAAGCAGACCTCGGTGCAAGAAAGAGTCTTTCCAACACGGAAAAAGCACAGAGGCCAACTTTGACATTAAAAGGTGTAAAAAGAAATACAAGATATTTACAATAAGCAGACCTCAGTGCAAGAAAGAGTCTTTCCAACAATGAAAAAGCACAGAGGCCAACTTTGACATTAAAAGGTGTTCAAACAAGTACAAGATATTTACAATAAGCAGACCTCAGTGCAAGAAAGAGTCTTTCCAACACTGAAAAAGCACAGAGGCCAACTTTGACATGAAAAGGTGTAAAAACAAGTACAAGATATTTACAAAAAGCAGACCTCAGTGCAAGAAAGAGTCTTTCCAACAATGAAAAAGCACAGAGGCCAACTTTGACATGAAAAGGTGTAAAAACAAGTACAAGATATTTACAAAAAGCAGACCTCAGTGCAAGAAAGAGTCTTTCCAACACTGAAAAAGCACAGAGGCCAACTTTGACATGAAAAGGTGTTCAAACAAGTACAAGATATTTACAATAAGCAGACCTCAGTGCAAGAAAGAGTCTTTCCAACACTGATAAGCACAGAGGCCAACTTTGACATTAAAAGGTGTAAAAAGAAGTACAAGATATTTACAATAAGCAGATCTCAGTGCAAGAAAGAGTCTTTCCAACAATGAAAAAGCACAGAGGCCAACTTTGACATGAAAAGGTGTAAAAATCAAGTACAAGATATTTACAATAAGCAGACCTCAGTGCAAGAAAGAGTCTTTCCAACACTGATAAGCACAGAGGCCAACTTTGACATTAAAAGGTGTAAAAACAAGTACAAGATATTCACAATAAGCAGAACTCAGTGCAAGAAAGAGTCTTTCCATCACTGATAAGCTCAGAGGCCAACTTTGACATGAAAAGTTGTAAAAACAAGTACAAGATATTTACAATAAGCAGACCTCGGTGCAAGAAAGAGTCTTTCTAACAATGAAAAAGCACAGAGGCCAACTTTGACATTAAAAGGTGTAAAAACAAGTACAAGATATTTACAATAAGCAGACCTCAGTGCAAGAAAGAGTATTTCCAACAATGAAAAAGCACAGAGGCCAACTTTGACATGAAAAGGTGTAAAAAGAAGTACAAGATATTTACAATAAGCAGACCTCAGTGCAAGAAAGAGTCTTTCCAACACTGATAAGCACAGGGGCCAACTTGGACATTAAAAGGTGTAAAAACAAGTACAAGATATTTACAATAAGCAGACCTCAGTGCAAGAAAGAGTCTTTCCATCACTGATAAGCTCAGAGGCCAACTTTGACATGAAAAGTTGTAAAAACAAGTACAAGATATTTACAATAAGCAGACCTCGGTGCAAGAAAGAGTCTTTCCAACACGGAAAAAGCACAGAGGCCAACTTTGACATTAAAAGGTGTAAAAAGAAATACAAGATATTTACAATAAGCAGACCTCAGTGCAAGAAAGAGTCTTTCCAACAATGAAAAAGCACAGAGGCCAACTTTGACATTAAAAGGTGTTCAAAC
Source organism: Aulonocara sp. 'chitande type north' Nkhata Bay (assembly GCF_057382095.1). Classification (NCBI taxonomy): domain Eukaryota; kingdom Metazoa; phylum Chordata; class Actinopteri; order Cichliformes; family Cichlidae; genus Aulonocara; species Aulonocara sp. 'chitande type north' Nkhata Bay. The sequence continues at coordinate 6,158,606 of NC_141359.1, read as the reverse complement.
AAGTACAAGATATTTACAATAAGCAGACCTCAGTGCAAGAAAGAGTCTTTCCAACACTGAAAAAGCACAGAGGCCAACTTTGACATGAAAAGGTGTAAAAACAAGTACAAGATATTTACAAAAAGCAGACCTCAGTGCAAGAAAGAGTCTTTCCAACAATGAAAAAGCACAGAGGCCAACTTTGACATGAAAAGGTGTAAAAACAAGTACAAGATATTTACAAAAAGCAGACCTCAGTGCAAGAAAGAGTCTTTCCAACACTGAAAAAGCACAGAGGCCAACTTTGACATGAAAAGGTGTTCAAACAAGTACAAGATATTTACAATAAGCAGACCTCAGTGCAAGAAAGAGTCTTTCCAACACTGATAAGCACAGAGGCCAACTTTGACATTAAAAGGTGTAAAAAGAAGTACAAGATATTTACAATAAGCAGACCTCAGTGCAAGAAAGAGTCTTTCCAACACTGAAAAAGCACAGAGGCCAACTTTGACATTAAAAGGTGTTCAAACAAGTACAAGATATTTACAATAAGCAGACCTCAGTGCAAGAAAGAGTCTTTCCAACACTGACAAGCACAGAGGCCAACTTTGACATTAAAAGGTGTAAAAAGAAGTACAAGATATTCACAATAAGCAGACCTCAGTGCAAGAAAGAGTATTTCCAACAATGAAAAAGCACAGAGGCCAACTTTGACATTAAAAGGTGTAAAAAGAAATACAAGATATTTACAATAAGCAGACCTCAGTGCAAGAAAGAGTCTTTCCAACAATGAAAAAGCACAGAGGCCAACTTTGACATGAAAAGGTGTAAAAACAAGTACAAGATATTTACAAAAAGCAGACCTCAGTGCAAGAAAGAGTCTTTCCAACACTGAAAAAGCACAGAGGCCAACTTTGACATGAAAAGGTGTAAAAATCAAGTACAAGATATTTACAATAAGCAGACCTCAGTGCAAGAAAGAGTCTTTCCAACACTGATAAGCACAGAGGCCAACTTTGACATTAAAAGGTGTTCAAACAAGTACAAGATATTTACAATAAGCAGACCTCAGTGCAAGAAAGAGTCTTTCCAACACTGATAAGCACAAAGGCCAACTTTGACATTAAAAGGTGTAAAATCAAGTACAAGATATTTACAATAAGCAGACCTCAGTGCAAGAAAGAGTCTTTCTAACACGGAAAAAGCAAAGAGGCCAACTTTAACATTAAAAGGTCTTCAAACAAGTACAAGAAATTTACAATAAGCAGCCCTCAGTGCAAGAAAGAGTCTTTCTAACACTGCAGAAGCACAGAGGCCAACTTTGACATGAAAAGGTGTTCAAACAAGTACAAGATATTTACAATAAGCAGACCTCAGTGCAAGAAAGAGTCTTTCCAACACTGATAAGCTCAGAGGCCAACTTTGACATTAAAAGGTGTAAAAACAAGTACAAGATATTTACAATAAGCAGACCTCAGTGCAAGAAAGAGTCTTTCCAACACGGAAAAAGCACAGAGGCCAACTTTAACATTAAAAGGTCTTCAAACAAGTACAAGAAATTTACAATAAGCAGCCCTCAGTGCAAGAAAGAGTCTTTCTAACACTGCAGAAGCACAGAGGCCAACTTTGACATGAAAAGGTGTTCAAACAAGTACAAGATATTTACAATAAGCAGACCTCAGTGCAAGAAAGAGTCTTTCCATCACTGATAAGCTCAGAGGCCAACTTTGACATGAAAAGGTGTTCAAACAAGTACAAGATATTTACAATAAGCAGACCTCAGTGCAAGAAAGAGTATTTCCAACAATGAAAAAGCACAGAGGCCAACTTTGACATTAAAAGGTGTTCAAACAAGTACAAGATATTTACAATAAGCAGACCTCAGTGCAAGAAAGAGTCTTTCCAACACTGAAAAAGCACAGAGGCCAACTTTGACATTAAAAGGTGTTCAAACAAGTACAAGATATTTACAATAAGCAGACCTCAGTGCAAGAAAGAGTCTTTCCAACACTGATAAGCACAGAGGCCAACTTTGACATAAAAAGTGTAAAAACAAGTACAAGATATTTACAATAAGCAGCCCTCAGTGCAAGAAAGAGTCTTTCCAACACTGATAAGCACAGAGGCCAACTTTGACATTAAAAGGTGTTCAAGCAAGTACAAGATATTTACAATAAGCAGACCTCAGTGCAAGAAAGAGTCTTTCCAACACTGAAAAAGCACAGAGGCCAACTTTGACATGAAAAGGTGTTCAAACAAGTACAAGATATTTACAATAAGCAGGCCTCAGTGCAAGAAAGAGTCTTTCCAACACTGAAAAAGCACAGAGGCCAACTTTGACATTAAAAGGTGTAAAAACAAGTACAAGATATTCACAATAAGCAGGCCTCAGTGCAAGAAAGAGTCTTTCCAACACTGATAAGCACAGAGGCCAACTTTGACATGAAAAGGTGTTCAAACAAGTACAAGATATTTACAATAAGCAGACCTCAGTGCAAGAAAGAGTCTTTCCAACACTGAAAAAGCACAGAGGCCAACTTTGACATGAAAAGGTGTTCAAACAAGTACAAGATATTTACAATAAGCAGACCTCAGTGCAAGAAAGAGTCTTTCTAACACTGAGGAAGCGCAGAGGCCAACTTTGACATTAAAAGGTGTTCAAACAAGTACAAGATATTTACAATAAGCAGACCTCAGTGCAAGAAAGAGTCTTTCCAACACTGATAAGCACAGAGGCCAACTTGGACATTAAAAGGTGTAAAAACAAGTACAAGATATTTACAATAAGCAGACCTTAGTGCAAGAAAGAGTCTTTCCAACACTGATAAGCACAGAGGCCAACTTTGACATTAAAAGGTGTTCAAACAAGTACAAGATATTTACAATAAGCAGGCCTCAGTGCAAGAAAGAGTCTTTCCAACACTGAAAAAGCACAGAGGCCAACTTTGACATGAAAAGGTGTAAAAACAAGTACAAGATATTTACAATAAGCAGACCTCAGTGCAAGAAAGAGTCTTTCCATCACTGATAAGCTCAGAGGCCAACTTTGACATGAAAAGGTGTTCAAACAAGTACAAGATATTTACAATAAGCAGACCTCAGTGCAAGAAAGTGTCTTTCCAACACTGATAAGCACAGAGGCCAACTTTGACATTAAAAGGTGTAAAAAGAAGTACAAGATATTTACAATAAGAAGACCTCAGTGCAAAAACGTGTCTTTCCAACACTGAAAAAGCACAGAGGCCAACTTTGACATGAAAAGGTGTAAAAACAAGTACAAGATATTTACAATAAGCAGACCTCAGTGCAAGAAAGAGTCTTTCCAACACTGAAAAAGCACAGAGGCCAACTTTGACATGAAAAGGTGTAAAAACAAGTACAAGGTATTTACAATAAGCAGACCTCAGTGCAAGAAAGAGTCTTTCCAACACTGAAAAAGCACAGAGGCCAACTTTGACATGAAAAGGTGTAAAAACAAGTACAAGATATTTACAAAAAGCAGACCTCAGTGCAAGAAAGAGTCTTTCCAACACGGAAAAAGCACAGAGGCCAACTTTGACATGAAAAGGTGTAAAAACAAGTACAAGATATTTACAATAAGCAGACCTCAGTGCAAGAAAGAGTCTTTCCAACACTGAAAAAGCACAGAGGCCAACTTTGACATTAAAAGGTGTAAAAAGAAGTACAAGATATTTACAATAAGCAGACCTCAGTGCAAGAAAGAGTATTTCCAACAATGAAAAAGCACAGAGGCCAACTTTGACATTAAAAGGTGTTCAAACAAGTACAAGATATTTACAATAAGCAGACCTCAGTGCAAGAAAAAGTCTTTCCAACACGGAAAAAGCACAGAGGCCAACTTTGACATTAAAAGGTGTAAAAAGAAGTACAAGATATTTACAATAAGCAGACCTCAGTGCAAGAAAGAGTCTTTCCAACACGGAAAAAGCACAGAGGCCAACTTTGACATTAAAAGGTGTAAAAACAAGTACAAGATATTTACAATAAGCAGACCTCAGTGCAAGAAAGAGTCTTTCCAACACGGAAAAAGCACAGAGGCCAACTTTGACATTAAAAGGTGTAAAAAGAAGTACAAGATATTTACTATAAGCAGACCTCAGTGCAAGAAAGAGTATTTCCAACAATGAAAAAGCACAGAGGCCAACTTTGACATTAAAAGGTGTAAAAAGAAATACAAGATATTTACAATAAGCAGACCTCAGTGCAAGAAAGAGTCTTTCCAACAATGAAAAAGCACAGAGGCCAACTTTGACATGAAAAGGTGTAAAAACAAGTACAAGATATTTACAAAAAGCAGACCTCAGTGCAAGAAAGAGTCTTTCCAACACTGAAAAAGCACAGAGGCCAACTTTGACATGAAAAGGTGTAAAAACAAGTACAAGATATTTACAATAAGCAGACCTCAGTGCAAGAAAGAGTCTTTCCAACACTGATAAGCACAGAGGCCAACTTTGACATGAAAAGGTGTAAAAACAAGTACAAGATATTTACAATAAGCAGACCTTAGTGCAAGAAATAGTCTTTCCAACACTGATAAGCACAGAGGCCAACTTTGACATTAAAAGGTGTTCAAACAAGTACAAGATATTTACAATAAGCAGACCTCAGTGCAAGAAAGAGTCTTTCCAACACTGACAAGCACAGAGGCCAACTTTGACATGAAAAGGTGTTCAAACAAGTACAAGATATTTACAATAAGCAGACCTCAGTGCAAGAAAGAGTCTTTCCAACACTGAAAAAGCACAGAGGCCAACTTTGACATTAAAAGGTGTAAAAACAAGTACAAGATATTTACAATAAGCAGACCTTAGTGCAAGAAAGAGTCTTTCCAACACTGATAAGCACAGAGGCCAACTTTGACATTAAAAGGTGTTCAAACAAGTACAAGATATTTACAATAAGCAGACCTCAGTGCAAAAACGTGTCTTTCCAACACTGACAAGCACAGAGGCCAACTTTGACATGAAAAGGTGTTCAAACAAGTACAAGATATTTACAATAAGCAGACCTCAGTGCAAGAAAGAGTCTTTCTAACACTGAGGAAGCGCAGAGGCCAACTTTGACATTAAAAGGTGTTCAAACAAGTACAAGATATTTACAATAAGCAGACCTTAGTGCAAGAAAGAGTCTTTCCAACACTGATAAGCACAGAGGCCAACTTTGACATGAAAAGGTGTTCAAACAAGTACAAGATATTTACAATAAGCAGACCTCAGTGCAAGAAAGAGTATTTCCAACAATGAAAAAGCACAGAGGCCAACTTTGACATTAAAAGGTGTTCAAACAAGTACAAGATATTTACAAAAAGCAGACCTCAGTGCAAGAAAGAGTCTTTCCAACACGGAAAAAGCACAGAGGCCAACTTTGACATGAAAAGGTGTAAAAACAAGTACAAGATATTTACAATAAGCAGACCTCAGTGCAAGAAAGAGTCTTTCCAACACTGAAAAAGCACAGAGGCCAACTTTGACATTAAAAGGTGTAAAAAGAAGTACAAGATATTTACAATAAGCAGACCTCAGTGCAAGAAAGAGTATTTCCAACAATGAAAAAGCACAGAGGCCAACTTTGACATTAAAAGGTGTTCAAACAAGTACAAGATATTTACAATAAGCAGACCTCAGTGCAAGAAAGAGTCTTTCCAACACGGAAAAAGCACAGAGGCCAACTTTGACATTAAAAGGTGTAAAAAGAAGTACAAGATATTTACAATAAGCAGACCTCAGTGCAAGAAAGAGTCTTTCCAACACTGAAAAAGCACAGAGGCCAACTTTGACATTAAAAGGTGTAAAAAGAAGTACAAGATATTTACAATAAGCAGACCTCAGTGCAAGAAAGAGTCTTTCCAACACTGAAAAAGAACAGAGGCCAACTTTGACATGAAAAGGTGTTCAAACAAGTACAAGATATTTACAATAAGCAGACCTCAGTGCAAGAAAGAGTCTTTCTAACAATGAAAAAGCACAGAGGCCAACTTTGACATTAAAAGGTGTTCAAACAAGTACAAGATATTTACAATAAGCAGACCTCAGTGCAAGAAAGAGTCTTTCCAACACTGAAAAAGAACAGAGGCCAACTTTGACATGAAAAGGTGTTCAAACAAGTACAAGATATTTACAATAAGCAGACCTCAGTGCAAGAAAGAGTCTTTCCAACAATGAAAAAGCACAGAGGCCAACTTTGACATGAAAAGGTGTAAAAATCAAGTACAAGATATTTACAATAAGCAGACCTCAGTGCAAGAAAGAGTCTTTCCAACACTGATAAGCACAGAGGCCAACTTTGACATTAAAAGGTGTAAAAACAAGTACAAGATATTCACAATAAGCAGAACTCAGTGCAAGAAAGAGTCTTTCCATCACTGATAAGCTCAGAGGCCAACTTTGACATGAAAAGTTGTAAAAACAAGTACAAGATATTTACAATAAGCAGACCTCGGTGCAAGAAAGAGTCTTTCTAACAATGAAAAAGCACAGAGGCCAACTTTGACATGAAAAGGTGTAAAAACAAGTACAAGATATTTACAATAAGCAGACCTCAGTGCAAGAAAGAGTATTTCCAACAATGAAAAAGCACAGAGGCCAACTTTGACATGAAAAGGTGTTCAAACAAGTACAAGATATTTACAATAAGCAGACCTCAGTGCAAGAAAGAGTCTTTCTAACACTGCAGAAGCGCAGAGGCCAACTTTGACATTAAAAGGTGTAAAATCAAGTACAAGATATTTACAATAAGCAGACCTCAGTGCAAGAAAGAGTCTTTTCAACACTGAAAAAGCACAGAGGCCAACTTTGACATGAAAAGGTGTTCAAACAAGTACAAGATATTTACAATAAGCAGACCTCAGTGCAAGAAAGAGTCTTTCCAACACTGAAAAAGCACAGAGGCCAACTTTGACATTAAAAGGTGTTCAAACAAGTACAAGATATTTACAATAAGCAGACCTCAGTGCAAAAACGTGTCTTTCCAACACTGACAAGCACAGAGGCCAACTTTGACATGAAAAGGTGTTCAAACAATTACAAGATATTTACAATAAGCAGACCTCAGTGCAAGAAAGAGTCTTTCTAACACTGAGGAAGCGCAGAGGCCAACTTTGACATTAAAAGGTGTTCAAACAAGTACAAGATATTTACAATAAGCAGACCTCAGTGCAAGAAAGAGTCTTTCCAACACTAAAAAAGCACAGAGGCCAACTTTGACATGAAAAGGTGTAAAAACAAGTACAAGATATTTACAATAAGCAGACCTCAGTGCAAGAAAGAGTCTTTCCATCACTGATAAGCTCAGAGGCCAACTTTGACATGAAAAGGTGTAAAAACAAGTACAAGATATTTACAATAAGCAGACCTCAGTGCAAAAACGTGTCTTTCCAACACTGACAAGCACAGAGGCCAACTTTGACATGAAAAGGTGTTCAAACAAGTACAAGATATTTACAATAAGCAGACCTCAGTGCAAGAAAGAGTCTTTCCAACACTGCAGAAGCGCAGAGGCCAACTTTGACATTAAAAGGTGTAAAATCAAGTACAAGATATTTACAATAAGCAGACTTCAGTGCAAGAAAGAGTCTTTTCAACACTGAAAAAGCACAGAGGCCAACTTTGACATGAAAAGGTGTTCAAACAATTACAAGATATTTACAATAAGCAGACCTCAGTGCAAGAAAGAGTCTTTCCAACACTGAAAAGCACAGAGGCCAACTTTGACATGAAAAGGTGTTCAAACAAGTACAAGATATTTACAATAAGCAGACCTCAGTGCAAAAACGTGTCTTTCCAACACTGACAAGCACAGAGGCCAACTTTGACATGAAAAGGTGTTCAAACAAGTACAAGATATTTACAATAAGCAGACCTCAGTGCAAGAAAGAGTCTTTCTAACACTGAGGAAGCGCAGAGGCCAACTTTGACATTAAAAGGTGTTCAAACAAGTACAAGATATTTACAATAAGCAGACCTCAGTGCAAGAAAGAGTCTTTCCAACACTGATAAGCACAGAGGCCAACTTGGACATTAAAAGGTGTAAAAACAAGTACAAGATATTTACAATAAGCAGACCTTAGTGCAAGAAAGAGTCTTTCCAACACTGATAAGCACAGAGGCCAACTTTGACATTAAAAGGTGTTCAAACAAGTACAAGATATTTACAATAAGCAGGCCTCAGTGCAAGAAAGAGTCTTTCCAACACTGAAAAAGCACAGAGGCCAACTTTGACATGAAAAGGTGTAAAAACAAGTACAAGATATTTACAATAAGCAGACCTCAGTGCAAGAAAGAGTCTTTCCATCACTGATAAGCTCAGAGGCCAACTTTGACATGAAAAGGTGTTCAAACAAGTACAAGATATTTACAATAAGCAGACCTCAGTGCAAGAAAGTGTCTTTCCAACACTGATAAGCACAGAGGCCAACTTTGACATTAAAAGGTGTAAAAAGAAGTACAAGATATTTACAATAAGAAGACCTCAGTGCAAAAACGTGTCTTTCCAACACTGAAAAAGCACAGAGGCCAACTTTGACATGAAAAGGTGTAAAAACAAGTACAAGATATTTACAATAAGCAGACCTCAGTGCAAGAAAGAGTCTTTCCAACACTGAAAAAGCACAGAGGCCAACTTTGACATGAAAAGGTGTAAAAACAAGTACAAGGTATTTACAATAAGCAGACCTCAGTGCAAAAACGTGTCTTTCCAACACTGAAAAAGCACAGAGGCCAACTTTGACATGAAAAGGTGTAAAAACAAGTACAAGATATTTACAATAAGCAGACCTCAGTGCAAGAAAGAGTCTTTCCAACACTGAAAAAGCACAGAGGCCAACTTTGACATGAAAAGGTGTAAAAACAAGTACAAGATATTTACAAAAAGCAGACCTCAGTGCAAGAAAGAGTCTTTCCAACACGGAAAAAGCACAGAGGCCAACTTTGACATGAAAAGGTGTAAAAACAAGTACAAGATATTTACAATAAGCAGACCTCAGTGCAAGAAAGAGTCTTTCCAACACTGAAAAAGCACAGAGGCCAACTTTGACATTAAAAGGTGTAAAAAGAAGTACAAGATATTTACAATAAGCAGACCTCAGTGCAAGAAAGAGTATTTCCAACAATGAAAAAGCACAGAGGCCAACTTTGACATTAAAAGGTGTTCAAACAAGTACAAGATATTTACAATAAGCAGACCTCAGTGCAAGAAAAAGTCTTTCCAACACGGAAAAAGCACAGAGGCCAACTTTGACATTAAAAGGTGTAAAAAGAAGTACAAGATATTTACAATAAGCAGACCTCAGTGCAAGAAAGAGTCTTTCCAACACGGAAAAAGCACAGAGGCCAACTTTGACATTAAAAGGTGTAAAAACAAGTACAAGATATTTACAATAAGCAGACCTCAGTGCAAGAAAGAGTCTTTCCAACACGGAAAAAGCACAGAGGCCAACTTTGACATTAAAAGGTGTAAAAAGAAGTACAAGATATTTACTATAAGCAGACCTCAGTGCAAGAAAGAGTATTTCCAACAATGAAAAAGCACAGAGGCCAACTTTGACATTAAAAGGTGTAAAAAGAAATACAAGATATTTACAATAAGCAGACCTCAGTGCAAGAAAGAGTCTTTCCAACAATGAAAAAGCACAGAGGCCAACTTTGACATGAAAAGGTGTAAAAACAAGTACAAGATATTTACAAAAAGCAGACCTCAGTGCAAGAAAGAGTCTTTCCAACACTGAAAAAGCACAGAGGCCAACTTTGACATGAAAAGGTGTAAAAACAAGTACAAGATATTTACAATAAGCAGACCTCAGTGCAAGAAAGAGTCTTTCCAACACTGATAAGCACAGAGGCCAACTTTGACATGAAAAGGTGTAAAAACAAGTACAAGATATTTACAATAAGCAGACCTTAGTGCAAGAAATAGTCTTTCCAACACTGATAAGCACAGAGGCCAACTTTGACATTAAAAGGTGTTCAAACAAGTACAAGATATTTACAATAAGCAGACCTCAGTGCAAGAAAGAGTCTTTCCAACACTGACAAGCACAGAGGCCAACTTTGACATGAAAAGGTGTTCAAACAAGTACAAGATATTTACAATAAGCAGACCTCAGTGCAAGAAAGAGTCTTTCCAACACTGAAAAAGCACAGAGGCCAACTTTGACATTAAAAGGTGTAAAAACAAGTACAAGATATTTACAATAAGCAGACCTTAGTGCAAGAAAGAGTCTTTCCAACACTGATAAGCACAGAGGCCAACTTTGACATTAAAAGGTGTTCAAACAAGTACAAGATATTTACAATAAGCAGACCTCAGTGCAAAAACGTGTCTTTCCAACACTGACAAGCACAGAGGCCAACTTTGACATGAAAAGGTGTTCAAACAAGTACAAGATATTTACAATAAGCAGACCTCAGTGCAAGAAAGAGTCTTTCTAACACTGAGGAAGCGCAGAGGCCAACTTTGACATTAAAAGGTGTTCAAACAAGTACAAGATATTTACAATAAGCAGACCTTAGTGCAAGAAAGAGTCTTTCCAACACTGATAAGCACAGAGGCCAACTTTGACATGAAAAGGTGTTCAAACAAGTACAAGATATTTACAATAAGCAGACCTCAGTGCAAGAAAGAGTATTTCCAACAATGAAAAAGCACAGAGGCCAACTTTGACATTAAAAGGTGTTCAAACAAGTACAAGATATTTACAAAAAGCAGACCTCAGTGCAAGAAAGAGTCTTTCCAACACGGAAAAAGCACAGAGGCCAACTTTGACATGAAAAGGTGTAAAAACAAGTACAAGATATTTACAATAAGCAGACCTCAGTGCAAGAAAGAGTCTTTCCAACACTGAAAAAGCACAGAGGCCAACTTTGACATTAAAAGGTGTAAAAAGAAGTACAAGATATTTACAATAAGCAGACCTCAGTGCAAGAAAGAGTATTTCCAACAATGAAAAAGCACAGAGGCCAACTTTGACATTAAAAGGTGTTCAAACAAGTACAAGATATTCACAATAAGCAGACCTCAGTGCAAGAAAGAGTCTTTCCAACACGGAAAAAGCACAGAGGCCAACTTTGACATTAAAAGGTGTAAAAAGAAGTACAAGATATTTACAATAAGCAGACCTCAGTGCAAGAAAGAGTCTTTCCAACACTGAAAAAGCACAGAGGCCAACTTTGACATTAAAAGGTGTAAAAAGAAGTACAAGATATTTACAATAAGCAGACCTCAGTGCAAGAAAGAGTATTTCCAACAATGAAAAAGCACAGAGGCCAACTTTGACATTAAAAGGTGTAAAAAGAAATACAAGATATTTACAATAAGCAGACCTCAGTGCAAGAAAGAGTCTTTCCAACAATGAAAAAGCACAGAGGCCAACTTTGACATGAAAAGGTTTAAAAACAAGTACAAGATATTTACAAAAAGCAGACCTCAGTGCAAGAAAGAGTCTTTCCAACACTGAAAAAGCACAGAGGCCAACTTTGACATGAAAAGGTGTAAAAACAAGTACAAGATATTTACAATAAGCAGACCTCAGTGCAAGAAAGAGTCTTTCCAACACTGATAAGCACAGAGGCCAACTTTGACATTAAAAGGTGTTCAAACAAGTACAAGATATTTACAATAAGCAGACCTCAGTGCAAGAAAGAGTCTTTCCAACACTGATAAGCACAGAGGCCAACTTTGACATTAAAAGGTGTTCAAACAAGTACAAGATATTTACAATAAGCAGACCTCAGTGCAAAAACGTGTCTTTCCAACACTGACAAGCACAGAGGCCAACTTTGACATGAAAAGGTGTTCAAACAAGTACAAGATATTTACAATAAGCAGACCTCAGTGCAAGAAAGAGTCTTTCTAACACTGAGGAAGCGCAGAGGCCAACTTTGACATTAAAAGGTGTTCAAACAAGTACAAGATATTTACAATAAGCAGACCTTAGTGCAAGAAAGAGTCTTTCCAACACTGATAAGCACAGAGGCCAACTTTGACATGAAAAGGTGTTCAAACAAGTACAAGATATTTACAATAAGCAGACCTCAGTGCAAGAAAGAGTCTTTCCATCACTGATAAGCTCAGAGGCCAACTTTGACATGAAAAGGTGTTCAAACAAGTACAAGATATTTACAATAAGCAGACCTCAGTGCAAGAAAGAGTCTTTCCAACACTGAAAAAGCACAGAGGCCAACTTTGACATTAAAAGGTGTAAAAAGAAGTACAAGATATTTACAATAAGCAGACCTCAGTGCAAGAAAGAGTATTTCCAACAATGAAAAAGCACAGAGGCCAACTTTGACATTAAAAGGTGTTCAAACAAGTACAAGATATTTACAATAAGCAGACCTCAGTGCAAGAAAAAGTCTTTCCAACACGGAAAAAGCACAGAGGCCAACTTTGACATTAAAAGGTGTAAAAAGAAGTACAAGATATTTACAATAAGCAGACCTCAGTGCAAGAAAGAGTCTTTCCAACACGGAAAAAGCACAGAGGCCAACTTTGACATTAAAAGGTGTAAAAACAAGTACAAGATATTTACAATAAGCAGACCTCAGTGCAAGAAAGAGTCTTTCCAACACGGAAAAAGCACAGAGGCCAACTTTGACATTAAAAGGTGTAAAAAGAAGTACAAGATATTTACTATAAGCAGACCTCAGTGCAAGAAAGAGTATTTCCAACAATGAAAAAGCACAGAGGCCAACTTTGACATTAAAAGGTGTAAAAAGAAATACAAGATATTTACAATAAGCAGACCTCAGTGCAAGAAAGAGTCTTTCCAACAATGAAAAAGCACAGAGGCCAACTTTGACATGAAAAGGTGTAAAAACAAGTACAAGATATTTACAAAAAGCAGACCTCAGTGCAAGAAAGAGTCTTTCCAACACTGAAAAAGCACAGAGGCCAACTTTGACATGAAAAGGTGTAAAAACAAGTACAAGATATTTACAATAAGCAGACCTCAGTGCAAGAAAGAGTCTTTCCAACACTGATAAGCACAGAGGCCAACTTTGACATGAAAAGGTGTAAAAACAAGTACAAGATATTTACAATAAGCAGACCTTAGTGCAAGAAATAGTCTTTCCAACACTGATAAGCACAGAGGCCAACTTTGACATTAAAAGGTGTTCAAACAAGTACAAGATATTTACAATAAGCAGACCTCAGTGCAAGAAAGAGTCTTTCCAACACTGACAAGCACAGAGGCCAACTTTGACATGAAAAGGTGTTCAAACAAGTACAAGATATTTACAATAAGCAGACCTCAGTGCAAGAAAGAGTCTTTCCAACACTGAAAAAGCACAGAGGCCAACTTTGACATTAAAAGGTGTAAAAACAAGTACAAGATATTTACAATAAGCAGACCTTAGTGCAAGAAAGAGTCTTTCCAACACTGATAAGCACAGAGGCCAACTTTGACATTAAAAGGTGTTCAAACAAGTACAAGATATTTACAATAAGCAGACCTCAGTGCAAAAACGTGTCTTTCCAACACTGACAAGCACAGAGGCCAACTTTGACATGAAAAGGTGTTCAAACAAGTACAAGATATTTACAATAAGCAGACCTCAGTGCAAGAAAGAGTCTTTCTAACACTGAGGAAGCGCAGAGGCCAACTTTGACATTAAAAGGTGTTCAAACAAGTACAAGATATTTACAATAAGCAGACCTTAGTGCAAGAAAGAGTCTTTCCAACACTGATAAGCACAGAGGCCAACTTTGACATGAAAAGGTGTTCAAACAAGTACAAGATATTTACAATAAGCAGACCTCAGTGCAAGAAAGAGTATTTCCAACAATGAAAAAGCACAGAGGCCAACTTTGACATTAAAAGGTGTTCAAACAAGTACAAGATATTTACAAAAAGCAGACCTCAGTGCAAGAAAGAGTCTTTCCAACACGGAAAAAGCACAGAGGCCAACTTTGACATGAAAAGGTGTAAAAACAAGTACAAGATATTTACAATAAGCAGACCTCAGTGCAAGAAAGAGTCTTTCCAACACTGAAAAAGCACAGAGGCCAACTTTGACATTAAAAGGTGTAAAAAGAAGTACAAGATATTTACAATAAGCAGACCTCAGTGCAAGAAAGAGTATTTCCAACAATGAAAAAGCACAGAGGCCAACTTTGACATTAAAAGGTGTTCAAACAAGTACAAGATATTTACAATAAGCAGACCTCAGTGCAAGAAAGAGTCTTTCCAACACGGAAAAAGCACAGAGGCCAACTTTGACATTAAAAGGTGTAAAAAGAAGTACAAGATATTTACAATAAGCAGACCTCAGTGCAAGAAAGAGTCTTTCCAACACTGAAAAAGCACAGAGGCCAACTTTGACATTAAAAGGTGTAAAAAGAAGTACAAGATATTTACAATAAGCAGACCTCAGTGCAAGAAAGAGTATTTCCAACAATGAAAAAGCACAGAGGCCAACTTTGACATTAAAAGGTGTAAAAAGAAATACAAGATATTTACAATAAGCAGACCTCAGTGCAAGAAAGAGTCTTTCCAACAATGAAAAAGCACAGAGGCCAACTTTGACATGAAAAGGTTTAAAAACAAGTACAAGATATTTACAAAAAGCAGACCTCAGTGCAAGAAAGAGTCTTTCCAACACTGAAAAAGCACAGAGGCCAACTTTGACATGAAAAGGTGTAAAAACAAGTACAAGATATTTACAATAAGCAGACCTCAGTGCAAGAAAGAGTCTTTCCAACACTGATAAGCACAGAGGCCAACTTTGACATTAAAAGGTGTTCAAACAAGTACAAGATATTTACAATAAGCAGACCTCAGTGCAAGAAAGAGTCTTTCCAACACTGATAAGCACAGAGGCCAACTTTGACATTAAAAGGTGTTCAAACAAGTACAAGATATTTACAATAAGCAGACCTCAGTGCAAAAACGTGTCTTTCCAACACTGACAAGCACAGAGGCCAACTTTGACATGAAAAGGTGTTCAAACAAGTACAAGATATTTACAATAAGCAGACCTCAGTGCAAGAAAGAGTCTTTCTAACACTGAGGAAGCGCAGAGGCCAACTTTGACATTAAAAGGTGTTCAAACAAGTACAAGATATTTACAATAAGCAGACCTTAGTGCAAGAAAGAGTCTTTCCAACACTGATAAGCACAGAGGCCAACTTTGACATGAAAAGGTGTTCAAACAAGTACAAGATATTTACAATAAGCAGACCTCAGTGCAAGAAAGAGTCTTTCCATCACTGATAAGCTCAGAGGCCAACTTTGACATGAAAAGGTGTTCAAACAAGTACAAGATATTTACAATAAGCAGACCTCAGTGCAAGAAAGAGTATTTCCAACAATGAAAAAGCACAGAGGCCAACTTTGACATTAAAAGGTGTTCAAACAAGTACAAGATATTTACAATAAGCAGACCTCAGTGCAAGAAAGAGTCTTTCCAACACTGAAAAAGCACAGAGGCCAACTTTGACATTAAAAGGTGTTCAAACAAGTACAAGATATTTACAATAAGCAGACCTCAGTGCAAGAAAGAGTCTTTCCAACACTGATAAGCACAGAGGCCAACTTTGACATTAAAAGGTGTAAAAAGAAGTACAAGATATTTACAATAAGCAGACCTCAGTGCAAGAAAGAGTCTTTCCAACAATGAAAAAGCACAGAGGCCAACTTTGACATTAAAAGGTGTTCAAACAAGTACAAGATATTTACAATAAGCAGACCTCAGTGCAAGAAAGAGTCTTTCCAACACTGAAAAAGCACAGAGGCCAACTTTGACATTAAAAGGTGTAAAAACAAGTACAAGATATTTACTATAAGCAGACCTCAGTGCAAGAAAGAGTATTTCCAACAATGAAAAAGCACAGAGGCCAACTTTGACATTAAAAGGTGTAAAAAGAAATACAAGATATTTACAATAAGCAGACCTCAGTGCAAGAAAGAGTCTTTCCAACAATGAAAAAGCACAGAGGCCAACTTTGACATGAAAAGGTGTAAAAACAAGTACAAGATATTTACAAAAAGCAGACCTCGGTGCAAGAAAGAGTCTTTCCAACACTGAAAAAGCACAGAGGCCAACTTTGACATGAAAAGGTGTAAAAACAAGTACAAGATATTTACAATAAGCAGACCTCAGTGCAAGAAAGAGTCTTTCCAACACTGATAAGCACAGAGGCCAACTTTGACATGAAAAGGTGTAAAAACAAGTACAAGATATTTACAATAAGCAGACCTTAGTGCAAGAAATAGTCTTTCCAACACTGATAAGCACAGAGGCCAACTTTGACATTAAAAGGTGTTCAAACAAGTACAAGATATTTACAATAAGCAGACCTCAGTGCAAGAAAGAGTCTTTCCAACACTGACAAGCACAGAGGCCAACTTTGACATGAAAAGGTGTTCAAACAAGTACAAGATATTTACAATAAGCAGACCTCAGTGCAAGAAAGAGTCTTTCCAACACTGAAAAAGCACAGAGGCCAACTTTGACATTAAAAGGTGTAAAAACAAGTACAAGATATTTACAATAAGCAGACCTTAGTGCAAGAAAGAGTCTTTCCAACACTGATAAGCACAGAGGCCAACTTTGACATTAAAAGGTGTTCAAACAAGTACAAGATATTTACAATAAGCAGACCTCAGTGCAAAAACGTGTCTTTCCAACACTGACAAGCACAGAGGCCAACTTTGACATGAAAAGGTGTTCAAACAAGTACAAGATATTTACAATAAGCAGACCTCAGTGCAAGAAAGAGTCTTTCTAACACTGAGGAAGCGCAGAGGCCAACTTTGACATTAAAAGGTGTTCAAACAAGTACAAGATATTTACAATAAGCAGACCTTAGTGCAAGAAAGAGTCTTTCCAACACTGATAAGCACAGAGGCCAACTTTGACATGAAAAGGTGTTCAAACAAGTACAAGATATTTACAATAAGCAGACCTCAGTGCAAGAAAGAGTATTTCCAACAATGAAAAAGCACAGAGGCCAACTTTGACATTAAAAGGTGTTCAAACAAGTACAAGATATTTACAAAAAGCAGACCTCAGTGCAAGAAAGAGTCTTTCCAACACGGAAAAAGCACAGAGGCCAACTTTGACATGAAAAGGTGTAAAAACAAGTACAAGATATTTACAATAAGCAGACCTCAGTGCAAGAAAGAGTCTTTCCAACACTGAAAAAGCACAGAGGCCAACTTTGACATTAAAAGGTGTAAAAAGAAGTACAAGATATTTACAATAAGCAGACCTCAGTGCAAGAAAGAGTATTTCCAACAATGAAAAAGCACAGAGGCCAACTTTGACATTAAAAGGTGTTCAAACAAGTACAAGATATTTACAATAAGCAGACCTCAGTGCAAGAAAGAGTCTTTCCAACACGGAAAAAGCACAGAGGCCAACTTTGACATTAAAAGGTGTAAAAAGAAGTACAAGATATTTACAATAAGCAGACCTCAGTGCAAGAAAGAGTCTTTCCAACACTGAAAAAGCACAGAGGCCAACTTTGACATTAAAAGGTGTAAAAAGAAGTACAAGATATTTACAATAAGCAGACCTCAGTGCAAGAAAGAGTATTTCCAACAATGAAAAAGCACAGAGGCCAACTTTGACATTAAAAGGTGTAAAAAGAAATACAAGATATTTACAATAAGCAGACCTCAGTGCAAGAAAGAGTCTTTCCAACAATGAAAAAGCACAGAGGCCAACTTTGACATGAAAAGGTTTAAAAACAAGTACAAGATATTTACAAAAAGCAGACCTCAGTGCAAGAAAGAGTCTTTCCAACACTGAAAAAGCACAGAGGCCAACTTTGACATGAAAAGGTGTAAAAACAAGTACAAGATATTTACAATAAGCAGACCTCAGTGCAAGAAAGAGTCTTTCCAACACTGATAAGCACAGAGGCCAACTTTGACATTAAAAGGTGTTCAAACAAGTACAAGATATTTACAATAAGCAGACCTCAGTGCAAGAAAGAGTCTTTCCAACACTGATAAGCACAGAGGCCAACTTTGACATTAAAAGGTGTTCAAACAAGTACAAGATATTTACAATAAGCAGACCTCAGTGCAAAAACGTGTCTTTCCAACACTGACAAGCACAGAGGCCAACTTTGACATGAAAAGGTGTTCAAACAAGTACAAGATATTTACAATAAGCAGACCTCAGTGCAAGAAAGAGTCTTTCTAACACTGAGGAAGCGCAGAGGCCAACTTTGACATTAAAAGGTGTTCAAACAAGTACAAGATATTTACAATAAGCAGACCTTAGTGCAAGAAAGAGTCTTTCCAACACTGATAAGCACAGAGGCCAACTTTGACATGAAAAGGTGTTCAAACAAGTACAAGATATTTACAATAAGCAGACCTCAGTGCAAGAAAGAGTCTTTCCATCACTGATAAGCTCAGAGGCCAACTTTGACATGAAAAGGTGTTCAAACAAGTACAAGATATTTACAATAAGCAGACCTCAGTGCAAGAAAGAGTATTTCCAACAATGAAAATGCACAGAGGCCAACTTTGACATTAAAAGGTGTTCAAACAAGTACAAGATATTTACAATAAGCAGACCTCAGTGCAAGAAAGAGTCTTTCCAACACTGAAAAAGCACAGAGGCCAACTTTGACATTAAAAGGTGTTCAAACAAGTACAAGATATTTACAATAAGCAGACCTCAGTGCAAGAAAGAGTCTTTCCAACACTGATAAGCACAGAGGCCAACTTTGACATTAAAAGGTGTAAAAAGAAGTACAAGATATTTACAATAAGCAGACCTCAGTGCAAGAAAGAGTCTTTCCAACAATGAAAAAGCACAGAGGCCAACTTTGACATTAAAAGGTGTTCAAACAAGTACAAGATATTTACAATAAGCAGACCTCAGTGCAAGAAAGAGTCTTTCCAACACTGAAAAAGCACAGAGGCCAACTTTGACATTAAAAGGTGTTCAAACAAGTACAAGATATTTACAATAAGCAGACCTCAGTGCAAGAAAGAGTCTTTCCAACACGGAAAAAGCACAGAGGCCAACTTTGACATTAAAAGGTGTAAAAAGAAGTACAAGATATTTACAATAAGCAGACCTCAGTGCAAGAAAGAGTCTTTCCAACAATGAAAAAGCACAGAGGCCAACTTAGACATGAAAAGGTGTAAAAACAAGTACAAGATATTTACAAAAAGCAGACCTCAGTGCAAGAAAGAGTCTTTCCAACACTGAAAAAGCACAGAGGCCAACTTTGACATGAAAAGGTGTAAAAATCAAGTACAAGATATTCACAATAAGCAGACCTCAGTGCAAGAAAGAGTCTTTCCAACACTGATAAGCACAGAGGCCAACTTTGACATTAAAAGGTGTTCAAACAAGTACAAGATATTTACAATAAGCAGACCTCAGTGCAAGAAAGAGTCTTTCCAACAATGAAAAAGCAAAGAGGCCAACTTTGACATGAAAAGGTGTAAAAACAAGTACAAGATATTTACAATAAGCAGACCTCAGTGCAAGAAAGAGTCTTTCTAACACTGAGGAAGCGCAGAGGCCAACTTTGACATTAAAAGGTGTAAAAACAAGTACAAGATATTTACAATAAGCAGACCTAAGTGCAAGAAAGAGTCTTTCCAACACTGAAAAAGCACAGAGGCCAACTTTGACATGAAAAGGTGTAAAAACAAGTACAAGATATTTACAATAAGCAGACCTTAGTGCAAGAAATAGTCTTTCCAACACTGATAAGCACAGAGGCCAACTTTGACATTAAAAGGTGTTCAAACAAGTACAAGATATTTACAATAAGCAGACCTCAGTGCAAGAAAGAGTCTTTCCAACACTGACAAGCACAGAGGCCAACTTTGACATGAAAAGGTGTTCAAACAAGTACAAGATATTTACAATAAGCAGACCTCAGTGCAAGAAAGAGTCTTTCCAACACTGAAAAAGCACAGAGGCCAACTTTGACATTAAAAGGTGTAAAAACAAGTACAAGATATTTACAATAAGCAGACCTTAGTGCAAGAAAGAGTCTTTCCAACACTGATAAGCACAGAGGCCAACTTTGACATTAAAAGGTGTTCAAACAAGTACAAGATATTTACAATAAGCAGACCTCAGTGCAAAAACGTGTCTTTCCAACACTGACAAGCACAGAGGCCAACTTTGACATGAAAAGGTGTTCAAACAAGTACAAGATATTTACAATAAGCAGACCTCAGTGCAAGAAAGAGTCTTTCTAACACTGAGGAAGCGCAGAGGCCAACTTTGACATTAAAAGGTGTTCAAACAAGTACAAGATATTTACAATAAGCAGACCTCAGTGCAAGAAAGAGTCTTTCTAACACTGAGGAAGCGCAGAGGCCAACTTTGACATTAAAAGGTGTTCAAACAAGTACAAGATATTTACAATAAGCAGACCTTAGTGCAAGAAAGAGTCTTTCCAACACTGATAAGCACAGAGGCCAACTTTGACATGAAAAGGTGTTCAAACAAGTACAAGATATTTACAATAAGCAGACCTCAGTGCAAGAAAGAGTATTTCCAACAATGAAAAAGCACAGAGGCCAACTTTGACATTAAAAGGTGTTCAAACAAGTACAAGATATTTACAAAAAGCAGACCTCAGTGCAAGAAAGAGTCTTTCCAACACGGAAAAAGCACAGAGGCCAACTTTGACATGAAAAGGTGTAAAAACAAGTACAAGATATTTACAATAAGCAGACCTCAGTGCAAGAAAGAGTCTTTCCAACACTGAAAAAGCACAGAGGCCAACTTTGACATTAAAAGGTGTAAAAAGAAGTACAAGATATTTACAATAAGCAGACCTCAGTGCAAGAAAGAGTATTTCCAACAATGAAAAAGCACAGAGGCCAACTTTGACATTAAAAGGTGTTCAAACAAGTACAAGATATTTACAATAAGCAGACCTCAGTGCAAGAAAGAGTCTTTCCAACACGGAAAAAGCACAGAGGCCAACTTTGACATTAAAAGGTGTAAAAAGAAGTACAAGATATTTACAATAAGCAGACCTCAGTGCAAGAAAGAGTCTTTCCAACACTGAAAAAGCACAGAGGCCAACTTTGACATTAAAAGGTGTAAAAAGAAGTACAAGATATTTACAATAAGCAGACCTCAGTGCAAGAAAGAGTATTTCCAACAATGAAAAAGCACAGAGGCCAACTTTGACATTAAAAGGTGTAAAAAGAAATACAAGATATTTACAATAAGCAGACCTCAGTGCAAGAAAGAGTCTTTCCAACAATGAAAAAGCACAGAGGCCAACTTTGACATGAAAAGGTGTAAAAACAAGTACAAGATATTTACAAAAAGCAGACCTCAGTGCAAGAAAGAGTCTTTCCAACACTGAAAAAGCACAGAGGCCAACTTTGACATGAAAAGGTGTAAAAACAAGTACAAGATATTTACAATAAGCAGACCTCAGTGCAAGAAAGAGTCTTTCCAACACTGATAAGCACAGAGGCCAACTTTGACATTAAAAGGTGTTCAAACAAGTACAAGATATTTACAATAAGCAGACCTCAGTGCAAGAAAGAGTCTTTCCAACACTGATAAGCACAGAGGCCAACTTTGACATTAAAAGGTGTTCAAACAAGTACAAGATATTTACAATAAGCAGACCTCAGTGCAAAAACGTGTCTTTCCAACACTGACAAGCACAGAGGCCAACTTTGACATGAAAAGGTGTTCAAACAAGTACAAGATATTTACAATAAGCAGACCTCAGTGCAAGAAAGAGTCTTTCTAACACTGAGGAAGCGCAGAGGCCAACTTTGACATTAAAAGGTGTTCAAAAAAGTACAAGATATTTACAATAAGCAGACCTTAGTGCAAGAAAGAGTCTTTCCAACACTGATAAGCACAGAGGCCAACTTTGACATGAAAAGGTGTTCAAACAAGTACAAGATATTTACAATAAGCAGACCTCAGTGCAAGAAAGAGTCTTTCCATCACTGATAAGCTCAGAGGCCAACTTTGACATGAAAAGGTGTTCAAACAAGTACAAGATATTTACAATAAGCAGACCTCAGTGCAAGAAAGAGTATTTCCAACAATGAAAAAGCACAGAGGCCAACTTTGACATTAAAAGGTGTTCAAAGAAGTACAAGATATTTACAATAAGCAGACCTCAGTGCAAGAAAGAGTCTTTCCAACACTGAAAAAGCACAGAGGCCAACTTTGACATTAAAAGGTGTTCAAACAAGTACAAGATATTTACAATAAGCAGACCTCAGTGCAAGAAAGAGTCTTTCCAACACTGATAAGCACAGAGGCCAACTTTGACATTAAAAGGTGTAAAAAGAAGTACAAGATATTTACAATAAGCAGACCTCAGTGCAAGAAAGAGTCTTTCCAACAATGAAAAAGCACAGAGGCCAACTTTGACATTAAAAGGTGTTCAAACAAGTACAAGATATTTACAATAAGCAGACCTCAGTGCAAGAAAGAGTCTTTCCAACACTGAAAAAGCACAGAGGCCAACTTTGACATTAAAAGGTGTTCAAACAAGTACAAGATATTTACAATAAGCAGACCTCAGTGCAAGAAAGAGTCTTTCCAACACGGAAAAAGCACAGAGGCCAACTTTGACATTAAAAGGTGTAAAAAGAAGTACAAGATATTTACAATAAGCAGACCTCAGTGCAAGAAAGAGTCTTTCCAACAATGAAAAAGCACAGAGGCCAACTTTGACATGAAAAGGTGTAAAAACAAGTACAAGATATTTACAAAAAGCAGACCTCAGTGCAAGAAAGAGTCTTTCCAACACTGAAAAAGCACAGAGGCCAACTTTGACATGAAAAGGTGTAAAAATCAAGTACAAGATATTCACAATAAGCAGACCTCAGTGCAAGAAAGAGTCTTTCCAACACTGATAAGCACAGAGGCCAACTTTGACATTAAAAGGTGTTCAAACAAGTACAAGATATTTACAATAAGCAGACCTCAGTGCAAGAAAGAGTCTTTCCAACAATGAAAAAGCACAGAGGCCAACTTTGACATGAAAAGGTGTTCAAACAAGTACAAGATATTTACAATAAGCAGACTTCGGTGCAAGAAAGAGTCTTTCCAACACGGAAAAAGCACAGAGGCCAACTTTGACATGAAAAGGTGTAAAAACAAGTACAAGATATTTACAATAAGCAGACCTCAGTGCAAGAAAGAGTCTTTCCAACACTGATAAGCACAAAGGCCAACTTTGACATTAAAAGGTGTAAAATCAAGTACAAGATATTTACAATAAGCAGACCTCAGTGCAAGAAAGAGTTTTTCCAACAAGGAAAAAGCAAAGAGGCCAACTTTAACATTAAAAGGTCTTCAAACAAGTACAAGAAATTTACAATAAGCAGCCCTCAGTGCAAGAAAGAGTCTTTCTAACACTGAAGAAGCACAGAGGCCAACTTTGACATGAAAAGGTGTTCAAACAAGTACAAGATATTTACAATAAGCAGACCTCAGTGCAAGAAAGAGTCTTTCCAACACTGATAAGCTCAGAGGCCAACTTTGACATTAAAAGGTGTAAAAACAAGTACAAGATATTTACAATAAGCAGACCTCAGTGCAAGAAAGAGTCTTTCCAACACGGAAAAAGCAAAGAGGCCAACTTTAACATTAAAAGGTCTTCAAACAAGTACAAGAAATTTACAATAAGCAGCCCTCAGTGCAAGAAAGAGTCTTTCTAACACTGCAGAAGCACAGAGGCCAACTTTGACATGAAAAGGTGTTCAAACAAGTACAAGATATTTACAATAAGCAGACCTCAGTGCAAGAAAGAGTCTTTCCATCACTGATAAGCTCAGAGGCCAACTTTGACATTAAAAGGTGTAAAAACAAGTACAAGATATTTACAATAAGCAGACCTCAGTGCAAAAACGTGTCTTTCCAACACTGACAAGCACAGAGGCCAACTTTGACATGAAAAGGTGTTGAAACAAGTACAAGATATTTACAATAAGCAGACCTCAGTGCAAGAAAGAGTCTTTCTAACACTGATAAGCACAGAGGCCAACTTTGACATTAAAAGGTGTTCAAACAAGTACAAGATATTCACAATAAGCAGACCTCAGTGCAAGAAAGAGTCTTTCTAACATTGATAAGCACAGAGGCCAACTTTGACATTAAAAGGTGTTCAAACAAGTACAAGATATTTACAATAAGCAGACCTCAGTGCAAGAAAGAGCCTTTCCAACACTGCAGAAGCACAGAGGCCAACTTTGACATTAAAAGGTGTTCAAACAAGTACAAGATATTTACAATAAGCAGACCTCGGTGCAAGAAAGAGTCTTTTCAGCACTGAAAAAGCACAGAGGCCAACTTTGACATGAAAAGGTGTAAAAATCAAGTACAAGATATTTACAATAAGCAGACCTCAGTGCAAGAAAGAGTCTTTTCAACACTGAAAAAGCACAGAGGCCAACTTTGACATGAAAAGGTGTAAAAACAAGTACAAGGTATTTACAATAAGCAGACCTCGGTGCAAGAAAGAGTCTTTCCAACACGGAAAAAGCACAGAGGCCAACTTTGACATGAAAAGGTGTTCAAACAAGTACAAGATATTTACAATAAGCAGACCTCAGTGCAAGAAAGAGTCTTTCCAACACTGATAAGCACAGAGGCCAACTTTGACATTAAAAGGTGTTCAAACAAGTACAAGATATTTACAATAAGCAGACCTCATTGCAAGAAAGAGTCTTTCCAACACTGATAAGCACAGAGGCCAACTTTGACATTAAAAGGTGTTCAAACAAGTACAAGATATTTACAATAAGCAGACCTCAGTGCAAGAAAGAGTCTTTCCATCACTGAAAAAGCACAGAGGCCAACTTTGACATGAAAAGGTGTAAAAATCAAGTACAAGATATTTACAATAAGCAGACCTCAGTGCAAGAAAGAGTCTTTCCAACACTGAAAAAGCACAGAGGCCAACTTTGACATGAAAAGGTGTAAAAACAAGTACAAGATATTTACAATAAGCAGACCTCAGTGCAAGAAAGAGTCTTTCCAACACTGAAAAAGCACAGAGGCCAACTTTAACATTAAAAGGTCTTCAAACAAGTACAAGATATTTACAATAAGCAGACCTCAGTGCAAGAAAGAGTCTTTCCAACACTGAAAAAGCACAGAGGCCAACTTTGACATTAAAAGGTGTTCAAACAAGTACAAGATATTTACAATAAGCAGACCTCAGTGCAAGAAAGAGTCTTTCCAACACTGAAAAAGCACAGAGGCCAACTTTGACATTAAAAGGTGTTCAAACAAGTACAAGATATTTACAATAAGCAGACCTCAGTGCAAGAAAGAGTCTTTCCAACACTGAAAAAGCACAGAGGCCAACTTTGACATGAAAAGGTGTTCAAACAAGTACAAGATATTTACAATAAGCAGACCTCAGTGCAAGAAAGAGTCTTTCCAACACTGAAAAAGCACAGAGGCCAACTTTGACATGAAAAGGTGTTCAAACAAGTACAAGATATTTACAATAAGCAGACCTCAGTGCAAGAAAGAGTCTTTCCATCACTGATAAGCTCAGAGGCCAACTTTGACATGAAAAGGTGTAAAAACAAGTACAAGGTATTTACAACAGGCAGACCTCAGTGCAAGAAAGTCTTTTCATCACTGATAAGCTCAGAGGCCAACTTTGACATGAAAAGGTGTAAAAACAAGTACAAGGTATTTACAATAAGCAGACCTCAGTGCAAGAAAGAGTCTTTCCAACACGGAAAAAGCACAGAGGCCAACTTTGACATTAAAAGGTGTTCAAACAAGTACAAGATATTTACAATAAGCAGACCTCATTGCAAGAAAGAGTCTTTCCAACACTGATAAGCACAGAGGCCAACTTTGACATTAAAAGGTGTTCAAACAAGTACAAGATATTTACAATAAGCAGACCTCATTGCAAGAAAGAGTCTTTCCAACACTGAAAAAGCACAGAGGCCAACTTTGACATTAAAAGGTGTTCAAACAAGTACAAGATATTTACAATAAGCAGCCCTCAGTGCAAGAAAGAGTCTTTCCATCACTGAAAAAGCACAGAGGCCAACTTTGACATGAAAAGGTGTAAAAATCAAGTACAAGATATTTACAATAAGCAGCCCCCAGTGCAAGAAAGAGTCTTTCCAACACTGATAAGCACAGAGGCCAACTTTGACATTAAAAGGTCTTCAAACAAGTACAAGATATTTACAATAAGCAGACCTCAGTGCAAGAAAGAGTCTTTTCAACACTGAAAAAGCACAGAGGCCAACTTTGACATGAAAAGGTGTAAAAATCAAGTACAAGATATTTACAATAAGCAGACCTCAGTGCAAGAAAGAGTCTTTCCAACACGGAAAAAGCAAAGAGGCCAACTTTAACATTAAAAGGTCTTCAAACAAGTACAAGATATTTACAATAAGCAGACCTCAGTGCAAGAAAGAGTCTTTCCAACACTGATAAGCACAGAGGCCAACTTTGACATGAAAAGGTGTTCAAACAAGTACAAGATATTTACAATAAGCAGACCTCAGTGCAAGAAAGAGTCTTTCCAACACTGATAAGCACAGAGGCCAACTTTGACATTAAAAGGTGTTCAAACAAGTACAAGATATTTACAATAAGCAGACCTCATTGCAAGAAAGAGTCTTTCCAACACTGAAAAAGCACAGAGGCCAACTTTGACATTAAAAGGTATAAAAACAAGTACAATATATTAACAATAAGCAGACCTCAGTGCAAGAAAGATTCTTTCTAACACTGATAAGCACAGAGGCCAACTTTGACATTAAAAGGTGTTCAAACAAGTACAAGATATTCACAATAAGCAGACCTCAGTGCAAGAAAGAGTCTTTCCAACACTGATAAGCACAGAGGCCAACTTTGACATTAAAAGGTGTTCAAACAAGTACAAGATATTTACAATAAGCAGACCTCAGTGCAAGAAAGAGCCTTTCCAACACTGATAAGCACAGAGGCCAACTTTGACATTAAAAGGTATAAAAACAAGTACAATATATTAACAATAAGCAGACCTCAGTGCAAGAAAGATTCTTTCTAACACTGATAAGCACAGAGGCCAACTTTGACATTAAAAGGTGTTCAAACAAGTACAAGATATTTACAATAAGCAGACCTCAGTGCAAGAAAGAGCCTTTCCAACACTGATAAGCACAGAGGCCAACTTTGACATTAAAAGGTGTTCAAAAAAGTACAAGATATTTACAATAAGCAGACCTCAGTGCAAGAAAGAGTCTTTTCAACACTGAAAAAGCACAGAGGCCAACTTTGACATGAAAAGGTGTAAAAATCAAGTACAAGATATTTACAATAAGCAGACCTCAGTGCAAGAAAGAGTCTTTCCAACACGGAAAAAGCAAAGAGGCCAACTTTAACATTAAAAGGTCTTCAAACAAGTACAAGATATTTACAATAAGCAGACCTCAGTGCAAGAAAGAGTCTTTCCAACACTGATAAGCACAGAGGCCAACTTTGACATTAAAAGGTGTTTAAACAAGTACAAGATATTTACAATAAGCAGACCTCAGTGCAAGAAAGAGTCTTTCCAACAATGAAAAAGCACAGAGGCCAACTTTGACATGAAAAGGTTTAAAAACAAGTACAAGATATTTACAATAAGCAGACCTCAGTGCAAGAAAGAGCCTTTCCAACACTGCAGAAGCACAGAGGCCAACTTTGACATTAAAAGGTGTTCAAACAAGTACAAGATATTTACAATAAGCAGACCTCGGTGCAAGAAAGAGTCTTTTCAGCACTGAAAAAGCACAGAGGCCAACTTTGACATGAAAAGGTGTAAAAATCAAGTACAAGATATTTACAATAAGCAGACCTCAGTGCAAGAAAGAGTCTTTTCAACACTGAAAAAGCACAGAGGCCAACTTTGACATGAAAAGGTGTAAAAACAAGTACAAGGTATTTACAATAAGCAGACCTCGGTGCAAGAAAGAGTCTTTCCAACACGGAAAAAGCACAGAGGCCAACTTTGACATGAAAAGGTGTTCAAACAAGTACAAGATATTTACAATAAGCAGACCTCAGTGCAAGAAAGAGTCTTTCCAACACTGATAAGCACAGAGGCCAACTTTGACATTAAAAGGTGTTCAAACAAGTACAAGATATTTACAATAAGCAGACCTCATTGCAAGAAAGAGTCTTTCCAACACTGATAAGCACAGAGGCCAACTTTGACATTAAAAGGTGTTCAAACAAGTACAAGATATTTACAATAAGCAGACCTCAGTGCAAGAAAGAGTCTTTCCATCACTGAAAAAGCACAGAGGCCAACTTTGACATGAAAAGGTGTAAAAATCAAGTACAAGATATTTACAATAAGCAGACCTCAGTGCAAGAAAGAGTCTTTCCAACACTGAAAAAGCACAGAGGCCAACTTTGACATGAAAAGGTGTAAAAACAAGTACAAGATATTTACAATAAGCAGACCTCAGTGCAAGAAAGAGTCTTTCCAACACTGAAAAAGCACAGAGGCCAACTTTAACATTAAAAGGTCTTCAAACAAGTACAAGATATTTACAATAAGCAGACCTCAGTGCAAGAAAGAGTCTTTCCAACACTGAAAAAGCACAGAGGCCAACTTTGACATTAAAAGGTGTTCAAACAAGTACAAGATATTTACAATAAGCAGACCTCAGTGCAAGAAAGAGTCTTTCCAACACTGAAAAAGCACAGAGGCCAACTTTGACATTAAAAGGTGTTCAAACAAGTACAAGATATTTACAATAAGCAGACCTCAGTGCAAGAAAGAGTCTTTCCAACACTGAAAAAGCACAGAGGCCAACTTTGACATGAAAAGGTGTTCAAACAAGTACAAGATATTTACAATAAGCAGACCTCAGTGCAAGAAAGAGTCTTTCCAACACTGAAAAAGCACAGAGGCCAACTTTGACATGAAAAGGTGTTCAAACAAGTACAAGATATTTACAATAAGCAGACCTCAGTGCAAGAAAGAGTCTTTCCATCACTGATAAGCTCAGAGGCCAACTTTGACATGAAAAGGTGTAAAAACAAGTACAAGGTATTTACAACAGGCAGACCTCAGTGCAAGAAAGTCTTTTCATCACTGATAAGCTCAGAGGCCAACTTTGACATGAAAAGGTGTAAAAACAAGTACAAGGTATTTACAATAAGCAGACCTCAGTGCAAGAAAGAGTCTTTCCAACACGGAAAAAGCACAGAGGCCAACTTTGACATTAAAAGGTGTTCAAACAAGTACAAGATATTTACAATAAGCAGACCTCATTGCAAGAAAGAGTCTTTCCAACACTGATAAGCACAGAGGCCAACTTTGACATTAAAAGGTGTTCAAACAAGTACAAGATATTTACAATAAGCAGACCTCATTGCAAGAAAGAGTCTTTCCAACACTGAAAAAGCACAGAGGCCAACTTTGACATTAAAAGGTGTTCAAACAAGTACAAGATATTTACAATAAGCAGCCCTCAGTGCAAGAAAGAGTCTTTCCATCACTGAAAAAGCACAGAGGCCAACTTTGACATGAAAAGGTGTAAAAATCAAGTACAAGATATTTACAATAAGCAGCCCCCAGTGCAAGAAAGAGTCTTTCCAACACTGATAAGCACAGAGGCCAACTTTGACATTAAAAGGTCTTCAAACAAGTACAAGATATTTACAATAAGCAGACCTCAGTGCAAGAAAGAGTCTTTTCAACACTGAAAAAGCACAGAGGCCAACTTTGACATGAAAAGGTGTAAAAATCAAGTACAAGATATTTACAATAAGCAGACCTCAGTGCAAGAAAGAGTCTTTCCAACACGGAAAAAGCAAAGAGGCCAACTTTAACATTAAAAGGTCTTCAAACAAGTACAAGATATTTACAATAAGCAGACCTCAGTGCAAGAAAGAGTCTTTCCAACACTGATAAGCACAGAGGCCAACTTTGACATGAAAAGGTGTTCAAACAAGTACAAGATATTTACAATAAGCAGACCTCAGTGCAAGAAAGAGTCTTTCCAACACTGATAAGCACAGAGGCCAACTTTGACATTAAAAGGTGTTCAAACAAGTACAAGATATTTACAATAAGCAGACCTCATTGCAAGAAAGAGTCTTTCCAACACTGAAAAAGCACAGAGGCCAACTTTGACATTAAAAGGTATAAAAACAAGTACAATATATTAACAATAAGCAGACCTCAGTGCAAGAAAGATTCTTTCTAACACTGATAAGCACAGAGGCCAACTTTGACATTAAAAGGTGTTCAAACAAGTACAAGATATTCACAATAAGCAGACCTCAGTGCAAGAAAGAGTCTTTCCAACACTGATAAGCACAGAGGCCAACTTTGACATTAAAAGGTGTTCAAACAAGTACAAGATATTTACAATAAGCAGACCTCAGTGCAAGAAAGAGCCTTTCCA
This sequence comes from Aulonocara sp. 'chitande type north' Nkhata Bay, assembly GCF_057382095.1. Lineage (NCBI taxonomy): Eukaryota > Metazoa > Chordata > Actinopteri > Cichliformes > Cichlidae > Aulonocara > Aulonocara sp. 'chitande type north' Nkhata Bay. The sequence goes on along the minus strand of NC_141359.1, from coordinate 6,128,257 downwards.
ACACTGATAAGCACAGAGGCCAACTTTGACATTAAAAGGTATAAAAACAAGTACAATATATTAACAATAAGCAGACCTCAGTGCAAGAAAGATTCTTTCTAACACTGATAAGCACAGAGGCCAACTTTGACATTAAAAGGTGTTCAAACAAGTACAAGATATTTACAATAAGCAGACCTCAGTGCAAGAAAGAGCCTTTCCAACACTGATAAGCACAGAGGCCAACTTTGACATTAAAAGGTGTTCAAAAAAGTACAAGATATTTACAATAAGCAGACCTCAGTGCAAGAAAGAGTCTTTTCAACACTGAAAAAGCACAGAGGCCAACTTTGACATGAAAAGGTGTAAAAATCAAGTACAAGATATTTACAATAAGCAGACCTCAGTGCAAGAAAGAGTCTTTCCAACACGGAAAAAGCAAAGAGGCCAACTTTAACATTAAAAGGTCTTCAAACAAGTACAAGATATTTACAATAAGCAGACCTCAGTGCAAGAAAGAGTCTTTCCAACACTGATAAGCACAGAGGCCAACTTTGACATTAAAAGGTGTTTAAACAAGTACAAGATATTTACAATAAGCAGACCTCAGTGCAAGAAAGAGCCTTTCCAACACTGAAAAAGCACAGAGGCCAACTTTGACATTAAAAGGTATAAAAACAAGTACAAGATATTCACAATAAGCAGACCTCAGTGCAAGAAAGAGTCTTTCTAACATTGATAAGCACAGAGGCCAACTTTGACATTAAAAGGTGTTCAAACAAGTACAAGATATTTACAATAAGCAGACCTCGGTGCAAGAAAGAGTCTTTTCAGCACTGAAAAAGCACAGAGGCCAACTTTGACATGAAAAGGTGTAAAAATCAAGTACAAGATATTTACAATAAGCAGACCTCAGTGCAAGAAAGAGTCTTTTCAACACTGAAAAAGCACAGAGGCCAACTTTGACATGAAAAGGTGTAAAAATCAAGTACAAGATATTTACAATAAGCAGACCTCAGTGCAAGAAAGAGTCTTTCCAACACTGATAAGCACAGAGGCCAACTTTGACATTAAAAGGTCTTCAAACAAGTACAAGATATTTACAATAAGCAGACCTCAGTGCAAGAAAGAGTCTTTCCAACACTGATAAGCACAGAGGCCAACTTTGACATTAAAAGGTGTTCAAACAAGTACAAGATATTTACAATAAGCAGACCTCGGTGCAAGAAAGAGTCTTTCTAACACTGCAGAAGCACAAAGGCCAACTCTGACATGAAAAGGTGTTCAAACAAGTACAAGATATTTACAATAAGCAGACCTCAGTGCAAGAAAGAGTCTTTCCAACACTGATAAGCACAGAGGCCAACTTTGACATTAAAAGGTGTTCAAACAAGTACAAGATATTTACAATAAGCAGACCTCAGTGCAAGAAAGAGTCTTTCCAACACTGATAAGCACAGAGGCCAACTTTGACATTAAAAGGTGTTCAAACAACTACAAGATATTTACAATAAGCAGACCTCGGTGCAAGAAAGAGTCTTTCTAACACTGCAGAAGCACAAAGGCCAACTTTGACATGAAAAGGTGTTCAAACAAGTACAAGATATTTACAATAAGCAGACCTCAGTGCAAGAAAGAGTCTTTCCAACACTGAAAAAGCACAGAGGCCAACTTTGACATTAAAAGGTGTTCAAACAAGTACAAGATATTTACAATAAGCAGACCTCAGTGCAAGAAAGAGTCTTTCCAACACTGAAAAGCACAGAGGCCAACTTTGACATTAAAAGGTGTTCAAACAAGTACAAGATATTTACAATAAGCAGACCTCAGTGCAAGAAAGAGTCTTTCCAACAATGAAAAAGCACAGAGGCCAACTTTGACATGAAAAGGTGTAAAAACAAGTACAAGATATTTACAAAAAGCAGACCTCAGTGCAAGAAAGAGTCTTTCCAACACTGAAAAAGCACAGAGGCCAACTTTGACATGAAAAGGTGTAAAAACAAGTACAAGATATTTACAATAAGCAGACCTCAGTGCAAGAAAGAGTCTTTCCAACACTGATAAGCACAGAGGCCAACTTTGACATGAAAAGGTGTAAAAACAAGTACAAGATATTTACAATAAGCAGACCTTAGTGCAAGAAATAGTCTTTCCAACACTGATAAGCACAGAGGCCAACTTTGACATTAAAAGGTGTTCAAACAAGTACAAGATATTTACAATAAGCAGACCTCAGTGCAAGAAAGAGTCTTTCCAACACTGACAAGCACAGAGGCCAACTTTGACATGAAAAGGTGTTCAAACAAGTACAAGATATTTACAATAAGCAGACCTCAGTGCAAGAAAGAGTCTTTCCAACACTGAAAAAGCACAGAGGCCAACTTTGACATTAAAAGGTGTAAAAACAAGTACAAGATATTTACAATAAGCAGACCTTAGTGCAAGAAAGAGTCTTTCCAACACTGATAAGCACAGAGGCCAACTTTGACATTAAAAGGTGTTCAAACAAGTACAAGATATTTACAATAAGCAGACCTCAGTGCAAAAACGTGTCTTTCCAACACTGACAAGCACAGAGGCCAACTTTGACATGAAAAGGTGTTCAAACAAGTACAAGATATTTACAATAAGCAGACCTCAGTGCAAGAAAGAGTCTTTCTAACACTGAGGAAGCGCAGAGGCCAACTTTGACATTAAAAGGTGTTCAAACAAGTACAAGATATTTACAATAAGCAGACCTTAGTGCAAGAAAGAGTCTTTCCAACACTGATAAGCACAGAGGCCAACTTTGACATGAAAAGGTGTTCAAACAAGTACAAGATATTTACAATAAGCAGACCTCAGTGCAAGAAAGAGTATTTCCAACAATGAAAAAGCACAGAGGCCAACTTTGACATTAAAAGGTGTTCAAACAAGTACAAGATATTTACAAAAAGCAGACCTCAGTGCAAGAAAGAGTCTTTCCAACACGGAAAAAGCACAGAGGCCAACTTTGACATGAAAAGGTGTAAAAACAAGTACAAGATATTTACAATAAGCAGACCTCAGTGCAAGAAAGAGTCTTTCCAACACTGAAAAAGCACAGAGGCCAACTTTGACATTAAAAGGTGTAAAAAGAAGTACAAGATATTTACAATAAGCAGACCTCAGTGCAAGAAAGAGTATTTCCAACAATGAAAAAGCACAGAGGCCAACTTTGACATTAAAAGGTGTTCAAACAAGTACAAGATATTTACAATAAGCAGACCTCAGTGCAAGAAAGAGTCTTTCCAACACGGAAAAAGCACAGAGGCCAACTTTGACATTAAAAGGTGTAAAAAGAAGTACAAGATATTTACAATAAGCAGACCTCAGTGCAAGAAAGAGTCTTTCCAACACTGAAAAAGCACAGAGGCCAACTTTGACATTAAAAGGTGTAAAAAGAAGTACAAGATATTTACAATAAGCAGACCTCAGTGCAAGAAAGAGTATTTCCAACAATGAAAAAGCACAGAGGCCAACTTTGACATTAAAAGGTGTAAAAAGAAATACAAGATATTTACAATAAGCAGACCTCAGTGCAAGAAAGAGTCTTTCCAACAATGAAAAAGCACAGAGGCCAACTTTGACATGAAAAGGTTTAAAAACAAGTACAAGATATTTACAAAAAGCAGACCTCAGTGCAAGAAAGAGTCTTTCCAACACTGAAAAAGCACAGAGGCCAACTTTGACATGAAAAGGTGTAAAAACAAGTACAAGATATTTACAATAAGCAGACCTCAGTGCAAGAAAGAGTCTTTCCAACACTGATAAGCACAGAGGCCAACTTTGACATTAAAAGGTGTTCAAACAAGTACAAGATATTTACAATAAGCAGACCTCAGTGCAAGAAAGAGTCTTTCCAACACTGATAAGCACAGAGGCCAACTTTGACATTAAAAGGTGTTCAAACAAGTACAAGATATTTACAATAAGCAGACCTCAGTGCAAAAACGTGTCTTTCCAACACTGACAAGCACAGAGGCCAACTTTGACATGAAAAGGTGTTCAAACAAGTACAAGATATTTACAATAAGCAGACCTCAGTGCAAGAAAGAGTCTTTCTAACACTGAGGAAGCGCAGAGGCCAACTTTGACATTAAAAGGTGTTCAAACAAGTACAAGATATTTACAATAAGCAGACCTTAGTGCAAGAAAGAGTCTTTCCAACACTGATAAGCACAGAGGCCAACTTTGACATGAAAAGGTGTTCAAACAAGTACAAGATATTTACAATAAGCAGACCTCAGTGCAAGAAAGAGTCTTTCCATCACTGATAAGCTCAGAGGCCAACTTTGACATGAAAAGGTGTTCAAACAAGTACAAGATATTTACAATAAGCAGACCTCAGTGCAAGAAAGAGTATTTCCAACAATGAAAAAGCACAGAGGCCAACTTTGACATTAAAAGGTGTTCAAACAAGTACAAGATATTTACAATAAGCAGACCTCAGTGCAAGAAAGAGTCTTTCCAACACTGAAAAAGCACAGAGGCCAACTTTGACATTAAAAGGTGTTCAAACAAGTACAAGATATTTACAATAAGCAGACCTCAGTGCAAGAAAGAGTCTTTCCAACACTGATAAGCACAGAGGCCAACTTTGACATTAAAAGGTGTAAAAAGAAGTACAAGATATTTACAATAAGCAGACCTCAGTGCAAGAAAGAGTCTTTCCAACAATGAAAAAGCACAGAGGCCAACTTTGACATTAAAAGGTGTTCAAACAAGTACAAGATATTTACAATAAGCAGACCTCAGTGCAAGAAAGAGTCTTTCCAACACTGAAAAAGCACAGAGGCCAACTTTGACATTAAAAGGTGTTCAAACAAGTACAAGATATTTACAATAAGCAGACCTCAGTGCAAGAAAGAGTCTTTCCAACACGGAAAAAGCACAGAGGCCAACTTTGACATTAAAAGGTGTAAAAAGAAGTACAAGATATTTACAATAAGCAGACCTCAGTGCAAGAAAGAGTCTTTCCAACAATGAAAAAGCACAGAGGCCAACTTTGACATGAAAAGGTGTAAAAACAAGTACAAGATATTTACAAAAAGCAGACCTCAGTGCAAGAAAGAGTCTTTCCAACACTGAAAAAGCACAGAGGCCAACTTTGACATGAAAAGGTGTAAAAATCAAGTACAAGATATTCACAATAAGCAGACCTCAGTGCAAGAAAGAGTCTTTCCAACACTGATAAGCACAGAGGCCAACTTTGACATTAAAAGGTGTTCAAACAAGTACAAGATATTTACAATAAGCAGACCTCAGTGCAAGAAAGAGTCTTTCCAACAATGAAAAAGCAAAGAGGCCAACTTTGACATGAAAAGGTGTAAAAACAAGTACAAGATATTTACAATAAGCAGACCTCAGTGCAAGAAAGAGTCTTTCTAACACTGAGGAAGCGCAGAGGCCAACTTTGACATTAAAAGGTGTAAAAACAAGTACAAGATATTTACAATAAGCAGACCTAAGTGCAAGAAAGAGTCTTTCCAACACTGAAAAAGCACAGAGGCCAACTTTGACATGAAAAGGTGTAAAAACAAGTACAAGATATTTACAATAAGCAGACCTTAGTGCAAGAAATAGTCTTTCCAACACTGATAAGCACAGAGGCCAACTTTGACATTAAAAGGTGTTCAAACAAGTACAAGATATTTACAATAAGCAGACCTCAGTGCAAGAAAGAGTCTTTCCAACACTGACAAGCACAGAGGCCAACTTTGACATGAAAAGGTGTTCAAACAAGTACAAGATATTTACAATAAGCAGACCTCAGTGCAAGAAAGAGTCTTTCCAACACTGAAAAAGCACAGAGGCCAACTTTGACATTAAAAGGTGTAAAAACAAGTACAAGATATTTACAATAAGCAGACCTTAGTGCAAGAAAGAGTCTTTCCAACACTGATAAGCACAGAGGCCAACTTTGACATTAAAAGGTGTTCAAACAAGTACAAGATATTTACAATAAGCAGACCTCAGTGCAAAAACGTGTCTTTCCAACACTGACAAGCACAGAGGCCAACTTTGACATGAAAAGGTGTTCAAACAAGTACAAGATATTTACAATAAGCAGACCTCAGTGCAAGAAAGAGTCTTTCTAACACTGAGGAAGCGCAGAGGCCAACTTTGACATTAAAAGGTGTTCAAACAAGTACAAGATATTTACAATAAGCAGACCTCAGTGCAAGAAAGAGTCTTTCTAACACTGAGGAAGCGCAGAGGCCAACTTTGACATTAAAAGGTGTTCAAACAAGTACAAGATATTTACAATAAGCAGACCTTAGTGCAAGAAAGAGTCTTTCCAACACTGATAAGCACAGAGGCCAACTTTGACATGAAAAGGTGTTCAAACAAGTACAAGATATTTACAATAAGCAGACCTCAGTGCAAGAAAGAGTATTTCCAACAATGAAAAAGCACAGAGGCCAACTTTGACATTAAAAGGTGTTCAAACAAGTACAAGATATTTACAAAAAGCAGACCTCAGTGCAAGAAAGAGTCTTTCCAACACGGAAAAAGCACAGAGGCCAACTTTGACATGAAAAGGTGTAAAAACAAGTACAAGATATTTACAATAAGCAGACCTCAGTGCAAGAAAGAGTCTTTCCAACACTGAAAAAGCACAGAGGCCAACTTTGACATTAAAAGGTGTAAAAAGAAGTACAAGATATTTACAATAAGCAGACCTCAGTGCAAGAAAGAGTATTTCCAACAATGAAAAAGCACAGAGGCCAACTTTGACATTAAAAGGTGTTCAAACAAGTACAAGATATTTACAATAAGCAGACCTCAGTGCAAGAAAGAGTCTTTCCAACACGGAAAAAGCACAGAGGCCAACTTTGACATTAAAAGGTGTAAAAAGAAGTACAAGATATTTACAATAAGCAGACCTCAGTGCAAGAAAGAGTCTTTCCAACACTGAAAAAGCACAGAGGCCAACTTTGACATTAAAAGGTGTAAAAAGAAGTACAAGATATTTACAATAAGCAGACCTCAGTGCAAGAAAGAGTATTTCCAACAATGAAAAAGCACAGAGGCCAACTTTGACATTAAAAGGTGTAAAAAGAAATACAAGATATTTACAATAAGCAGACCTCAGTGCAAGAAAGAGTCTTTCCAACAATGAAAAAGCACAGAGGCCAACTTTGACATGAAAAGGTGTAAAAACAAGTACAAGATATTTACAAAAAGCAGACCTCAGTGCAAGAAAGAGTCTTTCCAACACTGAAAAAGCACAGAGGCCAACTTTGACATGAAAAGGTGTAAAAACAAGTACAAGATATTTACAATAAGCAGACCTCAGTGCAAGAAAGAGTCTTTCCAACACTGATAAGCACAGAGGCCAACTTTGACATTAAAAGGTGTTCAAACAAGTACAAGATATTTACAATAAGCAGACCTCAGTGCAAGAAAGAGTCTTTCCAACACTGATAAGCACAGAGGCCAACTTTGACATTAAAAGGTGTTCAAACAAGTACAAGATATTTACAATAAGCAGACCTCAGTGCAAAAACGTGTCTTTCCAACACTGACAAGCACAGAGGCCAACTTTGACATGAAAAGGTGTTCAAACAAGTACAAGATATTTACAATAAGCAGACCTCAGTGCAAGAAAGAGTCTTTCTAACACTGAGGAAGCGCAGAGGCCAACTTTGACATTAAAAGGTGTTCAAAAAAGTACAAGATATTTACAATAAGCAGACCTTAGTGCAAGAAAGAGTCTTTCCAACACTGATAAGCACAGAGGCCAACTTTGACATGAAAAGGTGTTCAAACAAGTACAAGATATTTACAATAAGCAGACCTCAGTGCAAGAAAGAGTCTTTCCATCACTGATAAGCTCAGAGGCCAACTTTGACATGAAAAGGTGTTCAAACAAGTACAAGATATTTACAATAAGCAGACCTCAGTGCAAGAAAGAGTATTTCCAACAATGAAAAAGCACAGAGGCCAACTTTGACATTAAAAGGTGTTCAAAGAAGTACAAGATATTTACAATAAGCAGACCTCAGTGCAAGAAAGAGTCTTTCCAACACTGAAAAAGCACAGAGGCCAACTTTGACATTAAAAGGTGTTCAAACAAGTACAAGATATTTACAATAAGCAGACCTCAGTGCAAGAAAGAGTCTTTCCAACACTGATAAGCACAGAGGCCAACTTTGACATTAAAAGGTGTAAAAAGAAGTACAAGATATTTACAATAAGCAGACCTCAGTGCAAGAAAGAGTCTTTCCAACAATGAAAAAGCACAGAGGCCAACTTTGACATTAAAAGGTGTTCAAACAAGTACAAGATATTTACAATAAGCAGACCTCAGTGCAAGAAAGAGTCTTTCCAACACTGAAAAAGCACAGAGGCCAACTTTGACATTAAAAGGTGTTCAAACAAGTACAAGATATTTACAATAAGCAGACCTCAGTGCAAGAAAGAGTCTTTCCAACACGGAAAAAGCACAGAGGCCAACTTTGACATTAAAAGGTGTAAAAAGAAGTACAAGATATTTACAATAAGCAGACCTCAGTGCAAGAAAGAGTCTTTCCAACAATGAAAAAGCACAGAGGCCAACTTTGACATGAAAAGGTGTAAAAACAAGTACAAGATATTTACAAAAAGCAGACCTCAGTGCAAGAAAGAGTCTTTCCAACACTGAAAAAGCACAGAGGCCAACTTTGACATGAAAAGGTGTAAAAATCAAGTACAAGATATTCACAATAAGCAGACCTCAGTGCAAGAAAGAGTCTTTCCAACACTGATAAGCACAGAGGCCAACTTTGACATTAAAAGGTGTTCAAACAAGTACAAGATATTTACAATAAGCAGACCTCAGTGCAAGAAAGAGTCTTTCCAACAATGAAAAAGCACAGAGGCCAACTTTGACATGAAAAGGTGTTCAAACAAGTACAAGATATTTACAATAAGCAGACTTCGGTGCAAGAAAGAGTCTTTCCAACACGGAAAAAGCACAGAGGCCAACTTTGACATGAAAAGGTGTAAAAACAAGTACAAGATATTTACAATAAGCAGACCTCAGTGCAAGAAAGAGTCTTTCCAACACTGATAAGCACAAAGGCCAACTTTGACATTAAAAGGTGTAAAATCAAGTACAAGATATTTACAATAAGCAGACCTCAGTGCAAGAAAGAGTTTTTCCAACAAGGAAAAAGCAAAGAGGCCAACTTTAACATTAAAAGGTCTTCAAACAAGTACAAGAAATTTACAATAAGCAGCCCTCAGTGCAAGAAAGAGTCTTTCTAACACTGAAGAAGCACAGAGGCCAACTTTGACATGAAAAGGTGTTCAAACAAGTACAAGATATTTACAATAAGCAGACCTCAGTGCAAGAAAGAGTCTTTCCAACACTGATAAGCTCAGAGGCCAACTTTGACATTAAAAGGTGTAAAAACAAGTACAAGATATTTACAATAAGCAGACCTCAGTGCAAGAAAGAGTCTTTCCAACACGGAAAAAGCAAAGAGGCCAACTTTAACATTAAAAGGTCTTCAAACAAGTACAAGAAATTTACAATAAGCAGCCCTCAGTGCAAGAAAGAGTCTTTCTAACACTGCAGAAGCACAGAGGCCAACTTTGACATGAAAAGGTGTTCAAACAAGTACAAGATATTTACAATAAGCAGACCTCAGTGCAAGAAAGAGTCTTTCCATCACTGATAAGCTCAGAGGCCAACTTTGACATTAAAAGGTGTAAAAACAAGTACAAGATATTTACAATAAGCAGACCTCAGTGCAAAAACGTGTCTTTCCAACACTGACAAGCACAGAGGCCAACTTTGACATGAAAAGGTGTTGAAACAAGTACAAGATATTTACAATAAGCAGACCTCAGTGCAAGAAAGAGTCTTTCTAACACTGATAAGCACAGAGGCCAACTTTGACATTAAAAGGTGTTCAAACAAGTACAAGATATTCACAATAAGCAGACCTCAGTGCAAGAAAGAGTCTTTCTAACATTGATAAGCACAGAGGCCAACTTTGACATTAAAAGGTGTTCAAACAAGTACAAGATATTTACAATAAGCAGACCTCAGTGCAAGAAAGAGCCTTTCCAACACTGCAGAAGCACAGAGGCCAACTTTGACATTAAAAGGTGTTCAAACAAGTACAAGATATTTACAATAAGCAGACCTCGGTGCAAGAAAGAGTCTTTTCAGCACTGAAAAAGCACAGAGGCCAACTTTGACATGAAAAGGTGTAAAAATCAAGTACAAGATATTTACAATAAGCAGACCTCAGTGCAAGAAAGAGTCTTTTCAACACTGAAAAAGCACAGAGGCCAACTTTGACATGAAAAGGTGTAAAAACAAGTACAAGGTATTTACAATAAGCAGACCTCGGTGCAAGAAAGAGTCTTTCCAACACGGAAAAAGCACAGAGGCCAACTTTGACATGAAAAGGTGTTCAAACAAGTACAAGATATTTACAATAAGCAGACCTCAGTGCAAGAAAGAGTCTTTCCAACACTGATAAGCACAGAGGCCAACTTTGACATTAAAAGGTGTTCAAACAAGTACAAGATATTTACAATAAGCAGACCTCATTGCAAGAAAGAGTCTTTCCAACACTGATAAGCACAGAGGCCAACTTTGACATTAAAAGGTGTTCAAACAAGTACAAGATATTTACAATAAGCAGACCTCAGTGCAAGAAAGAGTCTTTCCATCACTGAAAAAGCACAGAGGCCAACTTTGACATGAAAAGGTGTAAAAATCAAGTACAAGATATTTACAATAAGCAGACCTCAGTGCAAGAAAGAGTCTTTCCAACACTGAAAAAGCACAGAGGCCAACTTTGACATGAAAAGGTGTAAAAACAAGTACAAGATATTTACAATAAGCAGACCTCAGTGCAAGAAAGAGTCTTTCCAACACTGAAAAAGCACAGAGGCCAACTTTAACATTAAAAGGTCTTCAAACAAGTACAAGATATTTACAATAAGCAGACCTCAGTGCAAGAAAGAGTCTTTCCAACACTGAAAAAGCACAGAGGCCAACTTTGACATTAAAAGGTGTTCAAACAAGTACAAGATATTTACAATAAGCAGACCTCAGTGCAAGAAAGAGTCTTTCCAACACTGAAAAAGCACAGAGGCCAACTTTGACATTAAAAGGTGTTCAAACAAGTACAAGATATTTACAATAAGCAGACCTCAGTGCAAGAAAGAGTCTTTCCAACACTGAAAAAGCACAGAGGCCAACTTTGACATGAAAAGGTGTTCAAACAAGTACAAGATATTTACAATAAGCAGACCTCAGTGCAAGAAAGAGTCTTTCCAACACTGAAAAAGCACAGAGGCCAACTTTGACATGAAAAGGTGTTCAAACAAGTACAAGATATTTACAATAAGCAGACCTCAGTGCAAGAAAGAGTCTTTCCATCACTGATAAGCTCAGAGGCCAACTTTGACATGAAAAGGTGTAAAAACAAGTACAAGGTATTTACAACAGGCAGACCTCAGTGCAAGAAAGTCTTTTCATCACTGATAAGCTCAGAGGCCAACTTTGACATGAAAAGGTGTAAAAACAAGTACAAGGTATTTACAATAAGCAGACCTCAGTGCAAGAAAGAGTCTTTCCAACACGGAAAAAGCACAGAGGCCAACTTTGACATTAAAAGGTGTTCAAACAAGTACAAGATATTTACAATAAGCAGACCTCATTGCAAGAAAGAGTCTTTCCAACACTGATAAGCACAGAGGCCAACTTTGACATTAAAAGGTGTTCAAACAAGTACAAGATATTTACAATAAGCAGACCTCATTGCAAGAAAGAGTCTTTCCAACACTGAAAAAGCACAGAGGCCAACTTTGACATTAAAAGGTGTTCAAACAAGTACAAGATATTTACAATAAGCAGCCCTCAGTGCAAGAAAGAGTCTTTCCATCACTGAAAAAGCACAGAGGCCAACTTTGACATGAAAAGGTGTAAAAATCAAGTACAAGATATTTACAATAAGCAGCCCCCAGTGCAAGAAAGAGTCTTTCCAACACTGATAAGCACAGAGGCCAACTTTGACATTAAAAGGTCTTCAAACAAGTACAAGATATTTACAATAAGCAGACCTCAGTGCAAGAAAGAGTCTTTTCAACACTGAAAAAGCACAGAGGCCAACTTTGACATGAAAAGGTGTAAAAATCAAGTACAAGATATTTACAATAAGCAGACCTCAGTGCAAGAAAGAGTCTTTCCAACACGGAAAAAGCAAAGAGGCCAACTTTAACATTAAAAGGTCTTCAAACAAGTACAAGATATTTACAATAAGCAGACCTCAGTGCAAGAAAGAGTCTTTCCAACACTGATAAGCACAGAGGCCAACTTTGACATGAAAAGGTGTTCAAACAAGTACAAGATATTTACAATAAGCAGACCTCAGTGCAAGAAAGAGTCTTTCCAACACTGATAAGCACAGAGGCCAACTTTGACATTAAAAGGTGTTCAAACAAGTACAAGATATTTACAATAAGCAGACCTCATTGCAAGAAAGAGTCTTTCCAACACTGAAAAAGCACAGAGGCCAACTTTGACATTAAAAGGTATAAAAACAAGTACAATATATTAACAATAAGCAGACCTCAGTGCAAGAAAGATTCTTTCTAACACTGATAAGCACAGAGGCCAACTTTGACATTAAAAGGTGTTCAAACAAGTACAAGATATTCACAATAAGCAGACCTCAGTGCAAGAAAGAGTCTTTCCAACACTGATAAGCACAGAGGCCAACTTTGACATTAAAAGGTGTTCAAACAAGTACAAGATATTTACAATAAGCAGACCTCAGTGCAAGAAAGAGCCTTTCCAACACTGATAAGCACAGAGGCCAACTTTGACATTAAAAGGTATAAAAACAAGTACAATATATTAACAATAAGCAGACCTCAGTGCAAGAAAGATTCTTTCTAACACTGATAAGCACAGAGGCCAACTTTGACATTAAAAGGTGTTCAAACAAGTACAAGATATTTACAATAAGCAGACCTCAGTGCAAGAAAGAGCCTTTCCAACACTGATAAGCACAGAGGCCAACTTTGACATTAAAAGGTGTTCAAAAAAGTACAAGATATTTACAATAAGCAGACCTCAGTGCAAGAAAGAGTCTTTTCAACACTGAAAAAGCACAGAGGCCAACTTTGACATGAAAAGGTGTAAAAATCAAGTACAAGATATTTACAATAAGCAGACCTCAGTGCAAGAAAGAGTCTTTCCAACACGGAAAAAGCAAAGAGGCCAACTTTAACATTAAAAGGTCTTCAAACAAGTACAAGATATTTACAATAAGCAGACCTCAGTGCAAGAAAGAGTCTTTCCAACACTGATAAGCACAGAGGCCAACTTTGACATTAAAAGGTGTTTAAACAAGTACAAGATATTTACAATAAGCAGACCTCAGTGCAAGAAAGAGCCTTTCCAACACTGAAAAAGCACAGAGGCCAACTTTGACATTAAAAGGTATAAAAACAAGTACAAGATATTCACAATAAGCAGACCTCAGTGCAAGAAAGAGTCTTTCTAACATTGATAAGCACAGAGGCCAACTTTGACATTAAAAGGTGTTCAAACAAGTACAAGATATTTACAATAAGCAGACCTCGGTGCAAGAAAGAGTCTTTTCAGCACTGAAAAAGCACAGAGGCCAACTTTGACATGAAAAGGTGTAAAAATCAAGTACAAGATATTTACAATAAGCAGACCTCAGTGCAAGAAAGAGTCTTTTCAACACTGAAAAAGCACAGAGGCCAACTTTGACATGAAAAGGTGTAAAAATCAAGTACAAGATATTTACAATAAGCAGACCTCAGTGCAAGAAAGAGTCTTTCCAACACTGATAAGCACAGAGGCCAACTTTGACATTAAAAGGTCTTCAAACAAGTACAAGATATTTACAATAAGCAGACCTCAGTGCAAGAAAGAGTCTTTCCAACACTGATAAGCACAGAGGCCAACTTTGACATTAAAAGGTGTTCAAACAAGTACAAGATATTTACAATAAGCAGACCTCGGTGCAAGAAAGAGTCTTTCTAACACTGCAGAAGCACAAAGGCCAACTCTGACATGAAAAGGTGTTCAAACAAGTACAAGATATTTACAATAAGCAGACCTCAGTGCAAGAAAGAGTCTTTCCAACACTGATAAGCACAGAGGCCAACTTTGACATTAAAAGGTGTTCAAACAAGTACAAGATATTTACAATAAGCAGACCTCAGTGCAAGAAAGAGTCTTTCCAACACTGATAAGCACAGAGGCCAACTTTGACATTAAAAGGTGTTCAAACAACTACAAGATATTTACAATAAGCAGACCTCGGTGCAAGAAAGAGTCTTTCTAACACTGCAGAAGCACAAAGGCCAACTTTGACATGAAAAGGTGTTCAAACAAGTACAAGATATTTACAATAAGCAGACCTCAGTGCAAGAAAGAGTCTTTCCAACACTGAAAAAGCACAGAGGCCAACTTTGACATTAAAAGGTGTTCAAACAAGTACAAGATATTTACAATAAGCAGACCTCAGTGCAAGAAAGAGTCTTTCCAACACTGAAAAGCACAGAGGCCAACTTTGACATTAAAAGGTGTTCAAACAAGTACAAGATATTTACAATAAGCAGACCTCAGTGCAAGAAAGAGTCTTTCCAACAATGAAAAAGCACAGAGGCCAACTTTGACATGAAAAGGTGTAAAAACAAGTACAAGATATTTACAAAAAGCAGACCTCAGTGCAAGAAAGAGTCTTTCCAACACTGAAAAAGCACAGAGGCCAACTTTGACATGAAAAGGTGTAAAAACAAGTACAAGATATTTACAATAAGCAGACCTCAGTGCAAGAAAGAGTCTTTCCAACACTGATAAGCACAGAGGCCAACTTTGACATGAAAAGGTGTAAAAACAAGTACAAGATATTTACAATAAGCAGACCTTAGTGCAAGAAATAGTCTTTCCAACACTGATAAGCACAGAGGCCAACTTTGACATTAAAAGGTGTTCAAACAAGTACAAGATATTTACAATAAGCAGACCTCAGTGCAAGAAAGAGTCTTTCCAACACTGACAAGCACAGAGGCCAACTTTGACATGAAAAGGTGTTCAAACAAGTACAAGATATTTACAATAAGCAGACCTCAGTGCAAGAAAGAGTCTTTCCAACACTGAAAAAGCACAGAGGCCAACTTTGACATTAAAAGGTGTAAAAACAAGTACAAGATATTTACAATAAGCAGACCTTAGTGCAAGAAAGAGTCTTTCCAACACTGATAAGCACAGAGGCCAACTTTGACATTAAAAGGTGTTCAAACAAGTACAAGATATTTACAATAAGCAGACCTCAGTGCAAAAACGTGTCTTTCCAACACTGACAAGCACAGAGGCCAACTTTGACATGAAAAGGTGTTCAAACAAGTACAAGATATTTACAATAAGCAGACCTCAGTGCAAGAAAGAGTCTTTCTAACACTGAGGAAGCGCAGAGGCCAACTTTGACATTAAAAGGTGTTCAAACAAGTACAAGATATTTACAATAAGCAGACCTTAGTGCAAGAAAGAGTCTTTCCAACACTGATAAGCACAGAGGCCAACTTTGACATGAAAAGGTGTTCAAACAAGTACAAGATATTTACAATAAGCAGACCTCAGTGCAAGAAAGAGTATTTCCAACAATGAAAAAGCACAGAGGCCAACTTTGACATTAAAAGGTGTTCAAACAAGTACAAGATATTTACAAAAAGCAGACCTCAGTGCAAGAAAGAGTCTTTCCAACACGGAAAAAGCACAGAGGCCAACTTTGACATGAAAAGGTGTAAAAACAAGTACAAGATATTTACAATAAGCAGACCTCAGTGCAAGAAAGAGTCTTTCCAACACTGAAAAAGCACAGAGGCCAACTTTGACATTAAAAGGTGTAAAAAGAAGTACAAGATATTTACAATAAGCAGACCTCAGTGCAAGAAAGAGTATTTCCAACAATGAAAAAGCACAGAGGCCAACTTTGACATTAAAAGGTGTTCAAACAAGTACAAGATATTTACAATAAGCAGACCTCAGTGCAAGAAAGAGTCTTTCCAACACGGAAAAAGCACAGAGGCCAACTTTGACATTAAAAGGTGTAAAAAGAAGTACAAGATATTTACAATAAGCAGACCTCAGTGCAAGAAAGAGTCTTTCCAACACTGAAAAAGCACAGAGGCCAACTTTGACATTAAAAGGTGTAAAAAGAAGTACAAGATATTTACAATAAGCAGACCTCAGTGCAAGAAAGAGTATTTCCAACAATGAAAAAGCACAGAGGCCAACTTTGACATTAAAAGGTGTAAAAAGAAATACAAGATATTTACAATAAGCAGACCTCAGTGCAAGAAAGAGTCTTTCCAACAATGAAAAAGCACAGAGGCCAACTTTGACATGAAAAGGTTTAAAAACAAGTACAAGATATTTACAAAAAGCAGACCTCAGTGCAAGAAAGAGTCTTTCCAACACTGAAAAAGCACAGAGGCCAACTTTGACATGAAAAGGTGTAAAAACAAGTACAAGATATTTACAATAAGCAGACCTCAGTGCAAGAAAGAGTCTTTCCAACACTGATAAGCACAGAGGCCAACTTTGACATTAAAAGGTGTTCAAACAAGTACAAGATATTTACAATAAGCAGACCTCAGTGCAAGAAAGAGTCTTTCCAACACTGATAAGCACAGAGGCCAACTTTGACATTAAAAGGTGTTCAAACAAGTACAAGATATTTACAATAAGCAGACCTCAGTGCAAAAACGTGTCTTTCCAACACTGACAAGCACAGAGGCCAACTTTGACATGAAAAGGTGTTCAAACAAGTACAAGATATTTACAATAAGCAGACCTCAGTGCAAGAAAGAGTCTTTCTAACACTGAGGAAGCGCAGAGGCCAACTTTGACATTAAAAGGTGTTCAAACAAGTACAAGATATTTACAATAAGCAGACCTTAGTGCAAGAAAGAGTCTTTCCAACACTGATAAGCACAGAGGCCAACTTTGACATGAAAAGGTGTTCAAACAAGTACAAGATATTTACAATAAGCAGACCTCAGTGCAAGAAAGAGTCTTTCCATCACTGATAAGCTCAGAGGCCAACTTTGACATGAAAAGGTGTTCAAACAAGTACAAGATATTTACAATAAGCAGACCTCAGTGCAAGAAAGAGTATTTCCAACAATGAAAAAGCACAGAGGCCAACTTTGACATTAAAAGGTGTTCAAACAAGTACAAGATATTTACAATAAGCAGACCTCAGTGCAAGAAAGAGTCTTTCCAACACTGAAAAAGCACAGAGGCCAACTTTGACATTAAAAGGTGTTCAAACAAGTACAAGATATTTACAATAAGCAGACCTCAGTGCAAGAAAGAGTCTTTCCAACACTGATAAGCACAGAGGCCAACTTTGACATTAAAAGGTGTAAAAAGAAGTACAAGATATTTACAATAAGCAGACCTCAGTGCAAGAAAGAGTCTTTCCAACAATGAAAAAGCACAGAGGCCAACTTTGACATTAAAAGGTGTTCAAACAAGTACAAGATATTTACAATAAGCAGACCTCAGTGCAAGAAAGAGTCTTTCCAACACTGAAAAAGCACAGAGGCCAACTTTGACATTAAAAGGTGTTCAAACAAGTACAAGATATTTACAATAAGCAGACCTCAGTGCAAGAAAGAGTCTTTCCAACACGGAAAAAGCACAGAGGCCAACTTTGACATTAAAAGGTGTAAAAAGAAGTACAAGATATTTACAATAAGCAGACCTCAGTGCAAGAAAGAGTCTTTCCAACAATGAAAAAGCACAGAGGCCAACTTTGACATGAAAAGGTGTAAAAACAAGTACAAGATATTTACAAAAAGCAGACCTCAGTGCAAGAAAGAGTCTTTCCAACACTGAAAAAGCACAGAGGCCAACTTTGACATGAAAAGGTGTAAAAATCAAGTACAAGATATTCACAATAAGCAGACCTCAGTGCAAGAAAGAGTCTTTCCAACACTGATAAGCACAGAGGCCAACTTTGACATTAAAAGGTGTTCAAACAAGTACAAGATATTTACAATAAGCAGACCTCAGTGCAAGAAAGAGTCTTTCCAACAATGAAAAAGCAAAGAGGCCAACTTTGACATGAAAAGGTGTAAAAACAAGTACAAGATATTTACAATAAGCAGACCTCAGTGCAAGAAAGAGTCTTTCTAACACTGAGGAAGCGCAGAGGCCAACTTTGACATTAAAAGGTGTAAAAACAAGTACAAGATATTTACAATAAGCAGACCTAAGTGCAAGAAAGAGTCTTTCCAACACTGAAAAAGCACAGAGGCCAACTTTGACATGAAAAGGTGTAAAAACAAGTACAAGATATTTACAATAAGCAGACCTTAGTGCAAGAAATAGTCTTTCCAACACTGATAAGCACAGAGGCCAACTTTGACATTAAAAGGTGTTCAAACAAGTACAAGATATTTACAATAAGCAGACCTCAGTGCAAGAAAGAGTCTTTCCAACACTGACAAGCACAGAGGCCAACTTTGACATGAAAAGGTGTTCAAACAAGTACAAGATATTTACAATAAGCAGACCTCAGTGCAAGAAAGAGTCTTTCCAACACTGAAAAAGCACAGAGGCCAACTTTGACATTAAAAGGTGTAAAAACAAGTACAAGATATTTACAATAAGCAGACCTTAGTGCAAGAAAGAGTCTTTCCAACACTGATAAGCACAGAGGCCAACTTTGACATTAAAAGGTGTTCAAACAAGTACAAGATATTTACAATAAGCAGACCTCAGTGCAAAAACGTGTCTTTCCAACACTGACAAGCACAGAGGCCAACTTTGACATGAAAAGGTGTTCAAACAAGTACAAGATATTTACAATAAGCAGACCTCAGTGCAAGAAAGAGTCTTTCTAACACTGAGGAAGCGCAGAGGCCAACTTTGACATTAAAAGGTGTTCAAACAAGTACAAGATATTTACAATAAGCAGACCTCAGTGCAAGAAAGAGTCTTTCTAACACTGAGGAAGCGCAGAGGCCAACTTTGACATTAAAAGGTGTTCAAACAAGTACAAGATATTTACAATAAGCAGACCTTAGTGCAAGAAAGAGTCTTTCCAACACTGATAAGCACAGAGGCCAACTTTGACATGAAAAGGTGTTCAAACAAGTACAAGATATTTACAATAAGCAGACCTCAGTGCAAGAAAGAGTATTTCCAACAATGAAAAAGCACAGAGGCCAACTTTGACATTAAAAGGTGTTCAAACAAGTACAAGATATTTACAAAAAGCAGACCTCAGTGCAAGAAAGAGTCTTTCCAACACGGAAAAAGCACAGAGGCCAACTTTGACATGAAAAGGTGTAAAAACAAGTACAAGATATTTACAATAAGCAGACCTCAGTGCAAGAAAGAGTCTTTCCAACACTGAAAAAGCACAGAGGCCAACTTTGACATTAAAAGGTGTAAAAAGAAGTACAAGATATTTACAATAAGCAGACCTCAGTGCAAGAAAGAGTATTTCCAACAATGAAAAAGCACAGAGGCCAACTTTGACATTAAAAGGTGTTCAAACAAGTACAAGATATTTACAATAAGCAGACCTCAGTGCAAGAAAGAGTCTTTCCAACACGGAAAAAGCACAGAGGCCAACTTTGACATTAAAAGGTGTAAAAAGAAGTACAAGATATTTACAATAAGCAGACCTCAGTGCAAGAAAGAGTCTTTCCAACACTGAAAAAGCACAGAGGCCAACTTTGACATTAAAAGGTGTAAAAAGAAGTACAAGATATTTACAATAAGCAGACCTCAGTGCAAGAAAGAGTATTTCCAACAATGAAAAAGCACAGAGGCCAACTTTGACATTAAAAGGTGTAAAAAGAAATACAAGATATTTACAATAAGCAGACCTCAGTGCAAGAAAGAGTCTTTCCAACAATGAAAAAGCACAGAGGCCAACTTTGACATGAAAAGGTGTAAAAACAAGTACAAGATATTTACAAAAAGCAGACCTCAGTGCAAGAAAGAGTCTTTCCAACACTGAAAAAGCACAGAGGCCAACTTTGACATGAAAAGGTGTAAAAACAAGTACAAGATATTTACAATAAGCAGACCTCAGTGCAAGAAAGAGTCTTTCCAACACTGATAAGCACAGAGGCCAACTTTGACATTAAAAGGTGTTCAAACAAGTACAAGATATTTACAATAAGCAGACCTCAGTGCAAGAAAGAGTCTTTCCAACACTGATAAGCACAGAGGCCAACTTTGACATTAAAAGGTGTTCAAACAAGTACAAGATATTTACAATAAGCAGACCTCAGTGCAAAAACGTGTCTTTCCAACACTGACAAGCACAGAGGCCAACTTTGACATGAAAAGGTGTTCAAACAAGTACAAGATATTTACAATAAGCAGACCTCAGTGCAAGAAAGAGTCTTTCTAACACTGAGGAAGCGCAGAGGCCAACTTTGACATTAAAAGGTGTTCAAAAAAGTACAAGATATTTACAATAAGCAGACCTTAGTGCAAGAAAGAGTCTTTCCAACACTGATAAGCACAGAGGCCAACTTTGACATGAAAAGGTGTTCAAACAAGTACAAGATATTTACAATAAGCAGACCTCAGTGCAAGAAAGAGTCTTTCCATCACTGATAAGCTCAGAGGCCAACTTTGACATGAAAAGGTGTTCAAACAAGTACAAGATATTTACAATAAGCAGACCTCAGTGCAAGAAAGAGTATTTCCAACAATGAAAAAGCACAGAGGCCAACTTTGACATTAAAAGGTGTTCAAAGAAGTACAAGATATTTACAATAAGCAGACCTCAGTGCAAGAAAGAGTCTTTCCAACACTGAAAAAGCACAGAGGCCAACTTTGACATTAAAAGGTGTTCAAACAAGTACAAGATATTTACAATAAGCAGACCTCAGTGCAAGAAAGAGTCTTTCCAACACTGATAAGCACAGAGGCCAACTTTGACATTAAAAGGTGTAAAAAGAAGTACAAGATATTTACAATAAGCAGACCTCAGTGCAAGAAAGAGTCTTTCCAACAATGAAAAAGCACAGAGGCCAACTTTGACATTAAAAGGTGTTCAAACAAGTACAAGATATTTACAATAAGCAGACCTCAGTGCAAGAAAGAGTCTTTCCAACACTGAAAAAGCACAGAGGCCAACTTTGACATTAAAAGGTGTTCAAACAAGTACAAGATATTTACAATAAGCAGACCTCAGTGCAAGAAAGAGTCTTTCCAACACGGAAAAAGCACAGAGGCCAACTTTGACATTAAAAGGTGTAAAAAGAAGTACAAGATATTTACAATAAGCAGACCTCAGTGCAAGAAAGAGTCTTTCCAACAATGAAAAAGCACAGAGGCCAACTTTGACATGAAAAGGTGTAAAAACAAGTACAAGATATTTACAAAAAGCAGACCTCAGTGCAAGAAAGAGTCTTTCCAACACTGAAAAAGCACAGAGGCCAACTTTGACATGAAAAGGTGTAAAAATCAAGTACAAGATATTCACAATAAGCAGACCTCAGTGCAAGAAAGAGTCTTTCCAACACTGATAAGCACAGAGGCCAACTTTGACATTAAAAGGTGTTCAAACAAGTACAAGATATTTACAATAAGCAGACCTCAGTGCAAGAAAGAGTCTTTCCAACAATGAAAAAGCACAGAGGCCAACTTTGACATGAAAAGGTGTTCAAACAAGTACAAGATATTTACAATAAGCAGACTTCGGTGCAAGAAAGAGTCTTTCCAACACGGAAAAAGCACAGAGGCCAACTTTGACATGAAAAGGTGTAAAAACAAGTACAAGATATTTACAATAAGCAGACCTCAGTGCAAGAAAGAGTCTTTCCAACACTGATAAGCACAAAGGCCAACTTTGACATTAAAAGGTGTAAAATCAAGTACAAGATATTTACAATAAGCAGACCTCAGTGCAAGAAAGAGTTTTTCCAACAAGGAAAAAGCAAAGAGGCCAACTTTAACATTAAAAGG
Organism: Aulonocara sp. 'chitande type north' Nkhata Bay; assembly: GCF_057382095.1. Taxonomy (NCBI): domain Eukaryota; kingdom Metazoa; phylum Chordata; class Actinopteri; order Cichliformes; family Cichlidae; genus Aulonocara; species Aulonocara sp. 'chitande type north' Nkhata Bay. The sequence goes on along the minus strand of NC_141359.1, from coordinate 6,106,260 downwards.
TCTTCAAACAAGTACAAGAAATTTACAATAAGCAGCCCTCAGTGCAAGAAAGAGTCTTTCTAACACTGAAGAAGCACAGAGGCCAACTTTGACATGAAAAGGTGTTCAAACAAGTACAAGATATTTACAATAAGCAGACCTCAGTGCAAGAAAGAGTCTTTCCAACACTGATAAGCTCAGAGGCCAACTTTGACATTAAAAGGTGTAAAAACAAGTACAAGATATTTACAATAAGCAGACCTCAGTGCAAGAAAGAGTCTTTCCAACACGGAAAAAGCAAAGAGGCCAACTTTAACATTAAAAGGTCTTCAAACAAGTACAAGAAATTTACAATAAGCAGCCCTCAGTGCAAGAAAGAGTCTTTCTAACACTGCAGAAGCACAGAGGCCAACTTTGACATGAAAAGGTGTTCAAACAAGTACAAGATATTTACAATAAGCAGACCTCAGTGCAAGAAAGAGTCTTTCCATCACTGATAAGCTCAGAGGCCAACTTTGACATTAAAAGGTGTAAAAACAAGTACAAGATATTTACAATAAGCAGACCTCAGTGCAAAAACGTGTCTTTCCAACACTGACAAGCACAGAGGCCAACTTTGACATGAAAAGGTGTTGAAACAAGTACAAGATATTTACAATAAGCAGACCTCAGTGCAAGAAAGAGTCTTTCTAACACTGATAAGCACAGAGGCCAACTTTGACATTAAAAGGTGTTCAAACAAGTACAAGATATTCACAATAAGCAGACCTCAGTGCAAGAAAGAGTCTTTCTAACATTGATAAGCACAGAGGCCAACTTTGACATTAAAAGGTGTTCAAACAAGTACAAGATATTTACAATAAGCAGACCTCAGTGCAAGAAAGAGCCTTTCCAACACTGCAGAAGCACAGAGGCCAACTTTGACATTAAAAGGTGTTCAAACAAGTACAAGATATTTACAATAAGCAGACCTCGGTGCAAGAAAGAGTCTTTTCAGCACTGAAAAAGCACAGAGGCCAACTTTGACATGAAAAGGTGTAAAAATCAAGTACAAGATATTTACAATAAGCAGACCTCAGTGCAAGAAAGAGTCTTTTCAACACTGAAAAAGCACAGAGGCCAACTTTGACATGAAAAGGTGTAAAAACAAGTACAAGGTATTTACAATAAGCAGACCTCGGTGCAAGAAAGAGTCTTTCCAACACGGAAAAAGCACAGAGGCCAACTTTGACATGAAAAGGTGTTCAAACAAGTACAAGATATTTACAATAAGCAGACCTCAGTGCAAGAAAGAGTCTTTCCAACACTGATAAGCACAGAGGCCAACTTTGACATTAAAAGGTGTTCAAACAAGTACAAGATATTTACAATAAGCAGACCTCATTGCAAGAAAGAGTCTTTCCAACACTGATAAGCACAGAGGCCAACTTTGACATTAAAAGGTGTTCAAACAAGTACAAGATATTTACAATAAGCAGACCTCAGTGCAAGAAAGAGTCTTTCCATCACTGAAAAAGCACAGAGGCCAACTTTGACATGAAAAGGTGTAAAAATCAAGTACAAGATATTTACAATAAGCAGACCTCAGTGCAAGAAAGAGTCTTTCCAACACTGAAAAAGCACAGAGGCCAACTTTGACATGAAAAGGTGTAAAAACAAGTACAAGATATTTACAATAAGCAGACCTCAGTGCAAGAAAGAGTCTTTCCAACACTGAAAAAGCACAGAGGCCAACTTTAACATTAAAAGGTCTTCAAACAAGTACAAGATATTTACAATAAGCAGACCTCAGTGCAAGAAAGAGTCTTTCCAACACTGAAAAAGCACAGAGGCCAACTTTGACATTAAAAGGTGTTCAAACAAGTACAAGATATTTACAATAAGCAGACCTCAGTGCAAGAAAGAGTCTTTCCAACACTGAAAAAGCACAGAGGCCAACTTTGACATTAAAAGGTGTTCAAACAAGTACAAGATATTTACAATAAGCAGACCTCAGTGCAAGAAAGAGTCTTTCCAACACTGAAAAAGCACAGAGGCCAACTTTGACATGAAAAGGTGTTCAAACAAGTACAAGATATTTACAATAAGCAGACCTCAGTGCAAGAAAGAGTCTTTCCAACACTGAAAAAGCACAGAGGCCAACTTTGACATGAAAAGGTGTTCAAACAAGTACAAGATATTTACAATAAGCAGACCTCAGTGCAAGAAAGAGTCTTTCCATCACTGATAAGCTCAGAGGCCAACTTTGACATGAAAAGGTGTAAAAACAAGTACAAGGTATTTACAACAGGCAGACCTCAGTGCAAGAAAGTCTTTTCATCACTGATAAGCTCAGAGGCCAACTTTGACATGAAAAGGTGTAAAAACAAGTACAAGGTATTTACAATAAGCAGACCTCAGTGCAAGAAAGAGTCTTTCCAACACGGAAAAAGCACAGAGGCCAACTTTGACATTAAAAGGTGTTCAAACAAGTACAAGATATTTACAATAAGCAGACCTCATTGCAAGAAAGAGTCTTTCCAACACTGATAAGCACAGAGGCCAACTTTGACATTAAAAGGTGTTCAAACAAGTACAAGATATTTACAATAAGCAGACCTCATTGCAAGAAAGAGTCTTTCCAACACTGAAAAAGCACAGAGGCCAACTTTGACATTAAAAGGTGTTCAAACAAGTACAAGATATTTACAATAAGCAGCCCTCAGTGCAAGAAAGAGTCTTTCCATCACTGAAAAAGCACAGAGGCCAACTTTGACATGAAAAGGTGTAAAAATCAAGTACAAGATATTTACAATAAGCAGCCCCCAGTGCAAGAAAGAGTCTTTCCAACACTGATAAGCACAGAGGCCAACTTTGACATTAAAAGGTCTTCAAACAAGTACAAGATATTTACAATAAGCAGACCTCAGTGCAAGAAAGAGTCTTTTCAACACTGAAAAAGCACAGAGGCCAACTTTGACATGAAAAGGTGTAAAAATCAAGTACAAGATATTTACAATAAGCAGACCTCAGTGCAAGAAAGAGTCTTTCCAACACGGAAAAAGCAAAGAGGCCAACTTTAACATTAAAAGGTCTTCAAACAAGTACAAGATATTTACAATAAGCAGACCTCAGTGCAAGAAAGAGTCTTTCCAACACTGATAAGCACAGAGGCCAACTTTGACATGAAAAGGTGTTCAAACAAGTACAAGATATTTACAATAAGCAGACCTCAGTGCAAGAAAGAGTCTTTCCAACACTGATAAGCACAGAGGCCAACTTTGACATTAAAAGGTGTTCAAACAAGTACAAGATATTTACAATAAGCAGACCTCATTGCAAGAAAGAGTCTTTCCAACACTGAAAAAGCACAGAGGCCAACTTTGACATTAAAAGGTATAAAAACAAGTACAATATATTAACAATAAGCAGACCTCAGTGCAAGAAAGATTCTTTCTAACACTGATAAGCACAGAGGCCAACTTTGACATTAAAAGGTGTTCAAACAAGTACAAGATATTCACAATAAGCAGACCTCAGTGCAAGAAAGAGTCTTTCCAACACTGATAAGCACAGAGGCCAACTTTGACATTAAAAGGTGTTCAAACAAGTACAAGATATTTACAATAAGCAGACCTCAGTGCAAGAAAGAGCCTTTCCAACACTGATAAGCACAGAGGCCAACTTTGACATTAAAAGGTATAAAAACAAGTACAATATATTAACAATAAGCAGACCTCAGTGCAAGAAAGATTCTTTCTAACACTGATAAGCACAGAGGCCAACTTTGACATTAAAAGGTGTTCAAACAAGTACAAGATATTTACAATAAGCAGACCTCAGTGCAAGAAAGAGCCTTTCCAACACTGATAAGCACAGAGGCCAACTTTGACATTAAAAGGTGTTCAAAAAAGTACAAGATATTTACAATAAGCAGACCTCAGTGCAAGAAAGAGTCTTTTCAACACTGAAAAAGCACAGAGGCCAACTTTGACATGAAAAGGTGTAAAAATCAAGTACAAGATATTTACAATAAGCAGACCTCAGTGCAAGAAAGAGTCTTTCCAACACGGAAAAAGCAAAGAGGCCAACTTTAACATTAAAAGGTCTTCAAACAAGTACAAGATATTTACAATAAGCAGACCTCAGTGCAAGAAAGAGTCTTTCCAACACTGATAAGCACAGAGGCCAACTTTGACATTAAAAGGTGTTTAAACAAGTACAAGATATTTACAATAAGCAGACCTCAGTGCAAGAAAGAGCCTTTCCAACACTGAAAAAGCACAGAGGCCAACTTTGACATTAAAAGGTATAAAAACAAGTACAAGATATTCACAATAAGCAGACCTCAGTGCAAGAAAGAGTCTTTCTAACATTGATAAGCACAGAGGCCAACTTTGACATTAAAAGGTGTTCAAACAAGTACAAGATATTTACAATAAGCAGACCTCGGTGCAAGAAAGAGTCTTTTCAGCACTGAAAAAGCACAGAGGCCAACTTTGACATGAAAAGGTGTAAAAATCAAGTACAAGATATTTACAATAAGCAGACCTCAGTGCAAGAAAGAGTCTTTTCAACACTGAAAAAGCACAGAGGCCAACTTTGACATGAAAAGGTGTAAAAATCAAGTACAAGATATTTACAATAAGCAGACCTCAGTGCAAGAAAGAGTCTTTCCAACACTGATAAGCACAGAGGCCAACTTTGACATTAAAAGGTCTTCAAACAAGTACAAGATATTTACAATAAGCAGACCTCAGTGCAAGAAAGAGTCTTTCCAACACTGATAAGCACAGAGGCCAACTTTGACATTAAAAGGTGTTCAAACAAGTACAAGATATTTACAATAAGCAGACCTCGGTGCAAGAAAGAGTCTTTCTAACACTGCAGAAGCACAAAGGCCAACTCTGACATGAAAAGGTGTTCAAACAAGTACAAGATATTTACAATAAGCAGACCTCAGTGCAAGAAAGAGTCTTTCCAACACTGATAAGCACAGAGGCCAACTTTGACATTAAAAGGTGTTCAAACAAGTACAAGATATTTACAATAAGCAGACCTCAGTGCAAGAAAGAGTCTTTCCAACACTGATAAGCACAGAGGCCAACTTTGACATTAAAAGGTGTTCAAACAACTACAAGATATTTACAATAAGCAGACCTCGGTGCAAGAAAGAGTCTTTCTAACACTGCAGAAGCACAAAGGCCAACTTTGACATGAAAAGGTGTTCAAACAAGTACAAGATATTTACAATAAGCAGACCTCAGTGCAAGAAAGAGTCTTTCCAACACTGAAAAAGCACAGAGGCCAACTTTGACATTAAAAGGTGTTCAAACAAGTACAAGATATTTACAATAAGCAGACCTCAGTGCAAGAAAGAGTCTTTCCAACACTGAAAAGCACAGAGGCCAACTTTGACATTAAAAGGTGTTCAAACAAGTACAAGATATTTACAATAAGCAGACCTCAGTGCAAGAAAGAGCCTTTCCAACACTGATAAGCACAGAGGCCAACTTTGACATGAAAAGGTGTAAAAATAAGTACAAGATATTTACAATAAGCAGACCTCGGTGCAAGAAAGAGTCTTTCCAACACTGAAAAAGCACAGAGGCCAACTTTGACATTAAAAGGTGTAAAATCAAGTACAAGATATTTACAATAAGCAGACCTCAGTGCAAGAAAGAGTCTTTCTAACACTGCAGAAGCACAGAGGCCAACTTTGACATGAAAAGGTGTTCAAACAAGTACAAGTTATTTACAATAAGCAGACCTCAGTGCAAGAAAGAGCCTTTCCAACACTGATAAGCACAGAGGCCAACTTTGACATGAAAAGGTATAAAAATCAAGTACAAGATATTTACAATAAGCAGACCTCAGTGCAAGAAAGAGTCTTTTCAACACTGAAAAAGCACAGAGGCCAACTTTAACATTAAAAGGTCTTCAAACAAGTACAAGATATTTACAATAAGCAGACCTCAGTGCAAGAAAGAGTCTTTCCAACACTGAAAAAGCACAGAGGCCAACTTTGACATGAAAAGGTGTTCAAACAAGTACAAGATATTTACAATAAGCAGACCTCAGTGCAAGAAAGAGTCTTTCCAACACTGAAAAAGCACAGAGGCCAACTTTGACATTAAAAGGTGTTCAAACAAGTACAAGATATTTACAATAAGCAGACCTCAGTGCAAGAAAGAGTCTTTCCAACACTGATGAGCACAGAGGCCAACTTTGACATTAAAAAGTGTTCAAACAAGTACAAGATATTTACAATAAGCAGACCTCAGTGCAAGAAAGAGTCTTTCCAACACTGAAAAAGCACAGAGGCCAACTTTGACATTAAAAGGTGTTCAAACAAGTACAAGATATTTACAATAAGCAGACCTCAGTGCAAGAAAGAGTCTTTCCAACACTGAAAAGCACAGAGGCCAACTTTGACATTAAAAGGTGTTCAAACAAGTACAAGATATTTACAATAAGCAGACCTCATTGCAAGAAAGAGTCTTTCCAACACTGAAAAAGCACAGAGGCCAACTTTGACATGAAAAGGTGTAAAAACAAGTACAAGATATTTACAAAAAGCAGACCTCAGTGCAAGAAAGAGCCTTTCCAACACTGATAAGCACAGAGGCCAACTTTGACATGAAAAGGTGTAAAAACAAGTACAAGATATTTACAATAAGCAGACCTCAGTGCAAGAAAGAGTCTTTCCAACACGGAAAAAGCACAGAGGCCAACTTTGACATGAAAAGGTGTTCAAACAAGTACAAGATATTTACAATAAGCAGCCCTCAGTGCAAGAAAGAGTCTTTCTAACACTGCAGAAGCACAGAGGCCAACTTTGACATGAAAAGGTGTTCAAACAAGTACAAGATATTTACAATAAGCAGACCTCAGTGCAAGAAAGAGTCTTTCCAACACTGATAAGCACAGAGGCCAACTTTGACATTAAAAGGTGTTCAAACAAGTACAAGATATTTACAATAAGCAGACCTCAGTGCAAGAAAGAGTCTTTCCAACACTGAAAAAGCACAGAGGCCAACTTTGACATTAAAAGGTGTTCAAACAAGTACAAGATATTTACAATAAGCAGACCTCAGTGCAAGAAAGAGTCTTTCCAACACTGAAAAAGCACAGAGGCCAACTTTGACATGAAAAGGTGTTCAAACAAGTACAAGATATTTACAATAAGCAGCCCTCAGTGCAAGAAAGAGTCTTTCTAACACTGCAGAAGCACAGAGGCCAACTTTGACATGAAAAGGTGTTCAAACAAGTACAAGATATTTACAATAAGCAGACCTCAGTGCAAGAAAGAGTCTTTCCAACACTGAAAAAGCACAGAGGCCAACTTTGACATTAAAAGGTGTAAAAACAAGTACAAGATATTTACAATAAGCAGACCTCAGTGCAAGAAAGAGTCTTTCCAACACTGATAAGCACAGAGGCCAACTTTGACATTAAAAGGTGTTCAAACAAGTACAAGATATTTACAATAAGCAGACCTCATTGCAAGAAAGAGTCTTTCCAACACTGAAAAAGCACAGAGGCCAACTTTGACATTAAAAGGTGTTCAAACAAGTACAAGATATTTACAATAAGCAGCCCTCAGTGCAAGAAAGAGTCTTTCCATCACTGAAAAAGCACAGAGGCCAACTTTGACATGAAAAGGTGTAAAAATCAAGTACAAGATATTTACAATAAGCAGCCCCCAGTGCAAGAAAGAGTCTTTCCAACACTGATAAGCACAGAGGCCAACTTTGACATTAAAAGGTCTTCAAACAAGTACAAGATATTTACAATAAGCAGACCTCAGTGCAAGAAAGAGTCTTTTCAACACTGAAAAAGCACAGAGGCCAACTTTGACATGAAAAGGTGTAAAAATCAAGTACAAGATATTTACAATAAGCAGACCTCAGTGCAAGAAAGAGTCTTTCCAACACGGAAAAAGCAAAGAGGCCAACTTTAACATTAAAAGGTCTTCAAACAAGTACAAGATATTTACAATAAGCAGACCTCAGTGCAAGAAAGAGTCTTTCCAACACTGATAAGCACAGAGGCCAACTTTGACATGAAAAGGTGTTCAAACAAGTACAAGATATTTACAATAAGCAGACCTCAGTGCAAGAAAGAGTCTTTCCAACACTGATAAGCACAGAGGCCAACTTTGACATTAAAAGGTGTTCAAACAAGTACAAGATATTTACAATAAGCAGACCTCATTGCAAGAAAGAGTCTTTCCAACACTGAAAAAGCACAGAGGCCAACTTTGACATTAAAAGGTATAAAAACAAGTACAATATATTAACAATAAGCAGACCTCAGTGCAAGAAAGATTCTTTCTAACACTGATAAGCACAGAGGCCAACTTTGACATTAAAAGGTGTTCAAACAAGTACAAGATATTCACAATAAGCAGACCTCAGTGCAAGAAAGAGTCTTTCCAACACTGATAAGCACAGAGGCCAACTTTGACATTAAAAGGTGTTCAAACAAGTACAAGATATTTACAATAAGCAGACCTCAGTGCAAGAAAGAGCCTTTCCAACACTGATAAGCACAGAGGCCAACTTTGACATTAAAAGGTATAAAAACAAGTACAATATATTAACAATAAGCAGACCTCAGTGCAAGAAAGATTCTTTCTAACACTGATAAGCACAGAGGCCAACTTTGACATTAAAAGGTGTTCAAACAAGTACAAGATATTTACAATAAGCAGACCTCAGTGCAAGAAAGAGCCTTTCCAACACTGATAAGCACAGAGGCCAACTTTGACATTAAAAGGTGTTCAAAAAAGTACAAGATATTTACAATAAGCAGACCTCAGTGCAAGAAAGAGTCTTTTCAACACTGAAAAAGCACAGAGGCCAACTTTGACATGAAAAGGTGTAAAAATCAAGTACAAGATATTTACAATAAGCAGACCTCAGTGCAAGAAAGAGTCTTTCCAACACGGAAAAAGCAAAGAGGCCAACTTTAACATTAAAAGGTCTTCAAACAAGTACAAGATATTTACAATAAGCAGACCTCAGTGCAAGAAAGAGTCTTTCCAACACTGATAAGCACAGAGGCCAACTTTGACATTAAAAGGTGTTTAAACAAGTACAAGATATTTACAATAAGCAGACCTCAGTGCAAGAAAGAGCCTTTCCAACACTGAAAAAGCACAGAGGCCAACTTTGACATTAAAAGGTATAAAAACAAGTACAAGATATTCACAATAAGCAGACCTCAGTGCAAGAAAGAGTCTTTCTAACATTGATAAGCACAGAGGCCAACTTTGACATTAAAAGGTGTTCAAACAAGTACAAGATATTTACAATAAGCAGACCTCGGTGCAAGAAAGAGTCTTTTCAGCACTGAAAAAGCACAGAGGCCAACTTTGACATGAAAAGGTGTAAAAATCAAGTACAAGATATTTACAATAAGCAGACCTCAGTGCAAGAAAGAGTCTTTTCAACACTGAAAAAGCACAGAGGCCAACTTTGACATGAAAAGGTGTAAAAATCAAGTACAAGATATTTACAATAAGCAGACCTCAGTGCAAGAAAGAGTCTTTCCAACACTGATAAGCACAGAGGCCAACTTTGACATTAAAAGGTCTTCAAACAAGTACAAGATATTTACAATAAGCAGACCTCAGTGCAAGAAAGAGTCTTTCCAACACTGATAAGCACAGAGGCCAACTTTGACATTAAAAGGTGTTCAAACAAGTACAAGATATTTACAATAAGCAGACCTCGGTGCAAGAAAGAGTCTTTCTAACACTGCAGAAGCACAAAGGCCAACTCTGACATGAAAAGGTGTTCAAACAAGTACAAGATATTTACAATAAGCAGACCTCAGTGCAAGAAAGAGTCTTTCCAACACTGATAAGCACAGAGGCCAACTTTGACATTAAAAGGTGTTCAAACAAGTACAAGATATTTACAATAAGCAGACCTCAGTGCAAGAAAGAGTCTTTCCAACACTGATAAGCACAGAGGCCAACTTTGACATTAAAAGGTGTTCAAACAACTACAAGATATTTACAATAAGCAGACCTCGGTGCAAGAAAGAGTCTTTCTAACACTGCAGAAGCACAAAGGCCAACTTTGACATGAAAAGGTGTTCAAACAAGTACAAGATATTTACAATAAGCAGACCTCAGTGCAAGAAAGAGTCTTTCCAACACTGAAAAAGCACAGAGGCCAACTTTGACATTAAAAGGTGTTCAAACAAGTACAAGATATTTACAATAAGCAGACCTCAGTGCAAGAAAGAGTCTTTCCAACACTGAAAAGCACAGAGGCCAACTTTGACATTAAAAGGTGTTCAAACAAGTACAAGATATTTACAATAAGCAGACCTCAGTGCAAGAAAGAGCCTTTCCAACACTGATAAGCACAGAGGCCAACTTTGACATGAAAAGGTGTAAAAATAAGTACAAGATATTTACAATAAGCAGACCTCGGTGCAAGAAAGAGTCTTTCCAACACTGAAAAAGCACAGAGGCCAACTTTGACATTAAAAGGTGTAAAATCAAGTACAAGATATTTACAATAAGCAGACCTCAGTGCAAGAAAGAGTCTTTCTAACACTGCAGAAGCACAGAGGCCAACTTTGACATGAAAAGGTGTTCAAACAAGTACAAGTTATTTACAATAAGCAGACCTCAGTGCAAGAAAGAGCCTTTCCAACACTGATAAGCACAGAGGCCAACTTTGACATGAAAAGGTATAAAAATCAAGTACAAGATATTTACAATAAGCAGACCTCAGTGCAAGAAAGAGTCTTTTCAACACTGAAAAAGCACAGAGGCCAACTTTAACATTAAAAGGTCTTCAAACAAGTACAAGATATTTACAATAAGCAGACCTCAGTGCAAGAAAGAGTCTTTCCAACACTGAAAAAGCACAGAGGCCAACTTTGACATGAAAAGGTGTTCAAACAAGTACAAGATATTTACAATAAGCAGACCTCAGTGCAAGAAAGAGTCTTTCCAACACTGAAAAAGCACAGAGGCCAACTTTGACATTAAAAGGTGTTCAAACAAGTACAAGATATTTACAATAAGCAGACCTCAGTGCAAGAAAGAGTCTTTCCAACACTGATGAGCACAGAGGCCAACTTTGACATTAAAAAGTGTTCAAACAAGTACAAGATATTTACAATAAGCAGACCTCAGTGCAAGAAAGAGTCTTTCCAACACTGAAAAAGCACAGAGGCCAACTTTGACATTAAAAGGTGTTCAAACAAGTACAAGATATTTACAATAAGCAGACCTCAGTGCAAGAAAGAGTCTTTCCAACACTGAAAAGCACAGAGGCCAACTTTGACATTAAAAGGTGTTCAAACAAGTACAAGATATTTACAATAAGCAGACCTCATTGCAAGAAAGAGTCTTTCCAACACTGAAAAAGCACAGAGGCCAACTTTGACATGAAAAGGTGTAAAAACAAGTACAAGATATTTACAAAAAGCAGACCTCAGTGCAAGAAAGAGCCTTTCCAACACTGATAAGCACAGAGGCCAACTTTTACATGAAAAGGTGTAAAAACAAGTACAAGATATTTACAATAAGCAGACCTCAGTGCAAGAAAGAGTCTTTCCAACACGGAAAAAGCACAGAGGCCAACTTTGACATGAAAAGGTGTTCAAACAAGTACAAGATATTTACAATAAGCAGCCCTCAGTGCAAGAAAGAGTCTTTCTAACACTGCAGAAGCACAGAGGCCAACTTTGACATGAAAAGGTGTTCAAACAAGTACAAGATATTTACAATAAGCAGACCTCAGTGCAAGAAAGAGTCTTTCCAACACTGATAAGCACAGAGGCCAACTTTGACATTAAAAGGTGTTCAAACAAGTACAAGATATTTACAATAAGCAGACCTCAGTGCAAGAAAGAGTCTTTCCAACACTGAAAAAGCACAGAGGCCAACTTTGACATTAAAAGGTGTTCAAACAAGTACAAGATATTTACAATAAGCAGACCTCAGTGCAAGAAAGAGTCTTTCCAACACTGAAAAAGCACAGAGGCCAACTTTGACATGAAAAGGTGTTCAAACAAGTACAAGATATTTACAATAAGCAGCCCTCAGTGCAAGAAAGAGTCTTTCTAACACTGCAGAAGCACAGAGGCCAACTTTGACATGAAAAGGTGTTCAAACAAGTACAAGATATTTACAATAAGCAGACCTCAGTGCAAGAAAGAGTCTTTCCAACACTGAAAAAGCACAGAGGCCAACTTTGACATTAAAAGGTGTAAAAACAAGTACAAGATATTTACAATAAGCAGACCTCAGTGCAAGAAAGAGTCTTTCCAACACTGAAAAAGCACAGAGGCCAACTTTGACATGAAAAGGTGTAAAAACAAGTACAAGATATTTACAATAAGCAGACCTCAGTACAAGAAAGAGTCTTTCCAACACGGAAAAAGCACAGAGGCCAACTTTGACATGAAAAGGTGTAAATACAAGTACAAGATATTTACAATAAGCAGACCTCAGTGCAAGAAAGAGTCTTTCCAACACTGATAAGCACAGAGGCCAACTTTGACATTAAAAGGTGTTCAAACAAGTACAAGATATTTACAATAAGCAGACCTCAGTGCAAGAAAGAGTCTTTCCAACACTGAAAAAGCACAGAGGCCAACTTTGACATTAAAAGGTGTTCAAACAAGTACAAGATATTTACAATAAGCAGACTTCATTGCAAGAAAGAGTCTTTCCAACAATGAAAAAGCACAGAGGCCAACTTTGACATAAAAGGTGTAAAAACAAGTACAAGATATTTACAATAAGCAGATCTCATTGCAAGAAAGAGTCTTTCCAACAATGAAAAAGCACAGAGGCCAACTTTGACATTAAAAGGTGTTCAAACAAGTACAAGATATTTACAATAAGCAGACCTCATTGCAAGAAAGAGTCTTTCCAACAATGAAAAAGCACAGAGGCCAACTTTGACATTAAAAGGTCTTCAAACAAGTACAAGATATTTACAATAAGCAGACCTCAGTGCAAGAAAGAGTCTTTCCAACACTGAAAAGCACAGAGGCCAACTTTGACATGAAAAGGTGTAAAAATCAAGTACAAGATATTTACAATAAGCAGACCTCAGTGCAAGAAAGAGTCTTTCCAACACGGAAAAAGCAAAGAGGCCAACTTTAACATTAAAAGGTCTTCAAACAAGTACAAGATATTTACAATAAGCAGACCTCAGTGCAAGAAAGAGTCTTTCCAACACTGATAAGCACAGAGGCCAACTTTGACATTAAAAGGTGTAAAAACAAGTACAAGATATTTACAATAAGCAGACCTCAGTGCAAGAAAGAGCCTTTCCAACACGGAAAAAACACAGAGGCCAACTTTGACATTAAAAGGTATAAAAACAAGTACAATATATTAACAATAAGCAGACCTCAGTGCAAGAAAGAGTCTTTCCAAAACTGATAAGCACAGAGGCCAACTTTGACATTAAAAGGTGTTCAAACAAGTACAAGATATTTACAATAAGCAGACCTCAGTGCAAGAAAGAGTCTTTCCAAAACTGATAAGCACAGAGGCCAACTTTGACATTAAAAGGTGTTCAAACAAGTACAAGATATTTACAATAAGCAGACCTCAGTGCAAGAAAGAGTCTTTCCAACACTGATAAGCACAGAGGCCAACTTTGACATTAAAAGGTGTAAAAACAAGTACAAGATATTTACAATAAGCAGACCTCAGTGCAAGAAAGAGTCTTTCCAACACTGAAGAGCACAGAGGCCAACTTTGACATGAAAAGGTGTTCAAACAAGTACAAGATATTTACAATAAGCAGACCTCAGTGCAAGAAGGAGTCTTTCCAACACTGAAAAGCACAGAGGCCAACTTTGACATTAAAAGGTGTTCAAACAAGTACAAGATATTTACAATAAGCAGACCTCAGTGCAAGAAAGAGTCTTTCCAAAACTGATAAGCACAGAGGCCAACTTTGACATTAAAAGGTGTTCAAACAAGTACAAGATATTTACAATAAGCAGACCTCAGTGCAAGAAAGAGTCTTTCCAACACTGATAAGCACAGAGGCCAACTTTGACATTAAAAGGTGTAAAAACAAGTACAAGATATTTACAATAAGCAGACCTCAGTGCAAGAAAGAGTCTTTCCAACACTGAAGAGCACAGAGGCCAACTTTGACATGAAAAGGTGTTCAAACAAGTACAAGATATTTACAATAAGCAGACCTCAGTGCAAGAAGGAGTCTTTCCAACACTGAAAAGCACAGAGGCCAACTTTGACATGAAAAGGTGTTCAAACAAGTACAAGATATTTACAATAAGCAGACCTCAGTGCAAGAAAGAGTCTTTCCAACACTGAAAAAGCACAGAGGCCAACTTTGACATTAAAAGGTGTTCAAACAAGTACAAGATATTTACAATAAGCAGACCTCAGTGCAAGAAAGAGTCTTTCCAACACTGAAAAAGCACAGAGGCCAACTTTGACATTAAAAGGTGTTCAAACAAGTACAAGATATTTACAATAAGCAGACCTCAGTACAAGAAAGAGTCTTTCCAACACTGAAAAAGCACAGAGGCGAACTTTGACATGAAAAGGTGTAAAAACAAGTACAAGATATTTACAATAAGCAGACCTCAGTACAAGAAAGAGTCTTTCCAACACGGAAAAAGCACAGAGGCCAACTTTGACATGAAAAGGTGTAAAAACAAGTACAAGATATTTACAATAAGCAGACCTCAGTGCAAGAAAGAGTCTTTCCAACACTGATAAGCTCAGAGGCCAACTTTGACATTAAAAGGTGTTCAAACAAGTACAAGATATTTACAATAAGCAGACCTCAGTGCAAGAAAGAGTCTTTCCAACACTGATAAGCACAGAGGCCAACTTTGACATTAAAAGGTGTTCAAACAAGTACAAGATATTTACAATAAGCAGACCTCAGTGCAAGAAAGAGTCTTTCCAACACGGAAAAGCACAGAGGCCAACTTTGACATTAAAAGGTGTTCAAACAAGTACAAGATATTTACAATAAGCAGACCTCAGTGTAAGAAAGAGTCTTTCCAACAATGAAAAAGCACAGAGGCCAACTTTGACATTAAAAGGTGTAAAAACAAGTACAAGATATTTACAATAAGCAGACCTCAGTGCAAGAAAGAGCCTTTCCAACACTGATAAGCACAGAGGCCAACTTTGACATGAAAAGGTGTAAAAACAAGTACAAGATATTTACAATAAGCAGACCTCAGTGCAAGAAAGAGCCTTTCCAACACGGAAGAAGCACAGAGGCCAACTTTGACATTAAAAGGTATAAAAACAAGTACAAGATATTTACAATAAGCAGACCTCAGTGCAAGAAAGAGTCTTTCTAACACTGATAAGCACAGAGGCCAACTTTGACATTAAAAGGTGTTCAAACAAGTACAAGATATTTACAATAAGCAGACCTCAGTGCAAGAAAGAGTCTTTCCAACACTGAAAAAGCACAGAGGCCAACTTTGACATGAAAAGGTGTAAATACAAGTACAAGATATTTACAATAAGCAGACCTCGGTGCAAGAAAGAGTCTTTCCAACACTGAAAAGCACAGAGGCCAACTTTGACATTAAAAGGTGTTCAAACAAGTACAAGATATTTACAATAAGCAGACCTCGGTGCAAGAAAGAGTCTTTCCAACACTGATAAGCACAGAGGCCAACTTTGACATTAAAAGGTGTTCAAACAAGTACAAGATATTTACAATAAGCAGACCTCAGTGCAAGAAAGAGTCTTTCCAACACTGATAAGCACAGAGGCCAACTTTGACATTAAAAGGTGTAAAAACAAGTACAAGATATTAACAATAAGCAGACCTCAGTGCAAGAAAGAGCCTTTCCAACACTGATAAGCACAGAGGCCAACTTTGACATGAAAAGGTGTAAAAACAAGTACAAGATATTTACAAAAAGCAGACCTCAGTGCAAGAAAGAGTCTTTCCAACACTGAAAAAGCACAGAGGCCAACTTTGACATGAAAAGGTGTAAATACAAGTACAAGATATTTACAATAAGCAGACCTCGGTGCAAGAAAGAGTCTTTCCAACACTGAAAAGCACAGAGGCCAACTTTGACATTAAAAGGTGTTCAAACAAGTACAAGATATTTACAATAAGCAGACCTCAGTGCAAGAAAGAGTCTTTCCAACACTGATAAGCACAGAGGCCAACTTTGACATTAAAAGGTGTAAAAACAAGTACAAGATATTTACAATAAGCAGACCTTAGTGCAAGAAAGAGTCTTTCCAACACTGATAAGCACAGAGGCCAACTTTGACATTAAAAGGTGTTCAAACAAGTACAAGATATTTACAATAAGCAGACCTCAGTGCAAGAAAGAGTCTTTCCAACACTGATAAGCACAGAGGCCAACTTTGACATTAAAAGGTGTAAAAACAAGTACAAGATATTTACAATAAGCAGACCTCAGTGCAAGAAAGAGTCTTTCCAACACTGAAGAAGCACAGAGGCCAACTTTGACATTAAAAGGTGTTCAAACAAGTACAAGATATTTACAATAAGCAGACCTCAGTGCAAGAAAGAGTCTTTCCGACACTGAAGAAGCACAGAGGCCAACTTTGACATTAAAAGGTGTTCAAACAAGTACAAGATATTTACAATAAGCAGACCTCAGTGCAAGAAAGAGTCTTTCCAACACTGAAAAGCACAGAGGCCAACTTTGACATTAAAAGGTGTTCAAACAAGTACAAGATATTTACAATAAGCAGACCTCGGTGCAAGAAAGAGTCTTTCCAACACTGATAAGCACAGAGGCCAACTTTGACATTAAAAGGTGTTCAAACAAGTACAAGATATTTACAATAAGCAGACCTCAGTGCAAGAAAGAGTCTTTCCAACACTGATAAGCACAGAGGCCAACTTTGACATTAAAAGGTGTAAAAACAAGTACAAGATATTAACAATAAGCAGACCTCAGTGCAAGAAAGAGCCTTTCCAACACTGATAAGCACAGAGGCCAACTTTGACATGAAAAGGTGTAAAAACAAGTACAAGATATTTACAATAAGCAGACCTCAGTGCAAGAAAGAGTCTTTCCAACACTGAAAAAGCACAGAGGCCAACTTTGACATGAAAAGGTGTAAATACAAGTACAAGATATTTACAATAAGCAGACCTCGGTGCAAGAAAGAGTCTTTCCAACACTGAAAAGCACAGAGGCCAACTTTGACATTAAAAGGTGTTCAAACAAGTACAAGATATTTACAATAAGCAGACCTCAGTGCAAGAAAGAGTCTTTCCAACACTGATAAGCACAGAGGCCAACTTTGACATTAAAAGGTGTAAAAACAAGTACAAGATATTTACAATAAGCAGACCTTAGTGCAAGAAAGAGTCTTTCCAACACTGATAAGCACAGAGGCCAACTTTGACATTAAAAGGTGTAAAAACAAGTACAAGATATTTACAATAAGCAGACCTCAGTGCAAGAAAGAGTCTTTCCAACACTGATAAGCACAGAGGCCAACTTTGACATTAAAAGGTGTAAAAACAAGTACAAGATATTTACAATAAGCAGACCTCAGTGCAAGAAAGAGTCTTTCCAACACTGAAGAAGCACAGAGGCCAACTTTGACATTAAAAGGTGTTCAAACAAGTACAAGATATTTACAATAAGCAGACCTCAGTGCAAGAAAGAGTCTTTCCGACACTGAAGAAGCACAGAGGCCAACTTTGACATTAAAAGGTGTTCAAACAAGTACAAGATATTTACAATAAGCAGACCTCAGTGCAAGAAAGAGTCTTTCTAACACTGAAAAAGCACAGAGGCCAACTTTGACATTAAAAGGTGTAAAATCAAGTACAAGATATTTACAATAAGCAGACCTCAGTGCAAGAAAGAGTCTTTCTAACACTGAAAAAGCACAGAGGCCAACTTTAACATTAAAAGGTCTTCAAACAAGTACAAGATATTTACAATAAGCAGACCTCAGTGCAAGAAAGAGTCTTTCCAACACTGAAAAAGCACAGAGGCCAACTTTGACATGAAAAGGTGTAAAAATCAAGTACAAGATATTTACAATAAGCAGACCTCAGTGCAAGAAAGAGTCTTTCCAACACTGATAAGCACAGAGGCCAACTTTGACATTAAAAGGTGTAAAAACTCGTACAAGATATTTACAATAAGCAGACCTCAGTGCAAGAAAGAGTCTTTTCAACACTGAAAAAGCACAGAGGCCAACTTTGACATGAAAAGGTGTAAAAATCAAGTACAAGATATTTACAATAAGCAGACCTCAGTGCAAGAAAGAGTCTTTCCAACACGGAAAAAGCACAGAGGCCAACTTTGACATTAAAAGGTATAAAAACAAGTACAATATATTAACAATAAGCAGACCTCAGTGCAAGAAAGAGTCTTTCTAACACTGATAAGC
Source organism: Aulonocara sp. 'chitande type north' Nkhata Bay (assembly GCF_057382095.1). Lineage (NCBI taxonomy): Eukaryota > Metazoa > Chordata > Actinopteri > Cichliformes > Cichlidae > Aulonocara > Aulonocara sp. 'chitande type north' Nkhata Bay. The sequence goes on along the minus strand of NC_141359.1, from coordinate 6,087,899 downwards.
ACAGAGGCCAACTTTGACATTAAAAGGTGTTCAAACAAGTACAAGATATTTACAATAAGCAGACCTCAGTGCAAGAAAGAGTCTTTCCAACACTGATAAGCACAGAGGCCAACTTTGACATGAAAAGGTGTAAAAACAAGTACAAGATATTTACAATAAGCAGACCTCAGTGCAAGAAAGAGTCTTTCCAACACTGAAAAAGCACAGAGGCCAACTTTGACATTAAAAGGTGTAAAATCAAGTACAAGATATTTACAATAAGCAGACCTCAGTGCAAGAAAGAGTCTTTCCAACACTGAAAAAGCACAGAGGCCAACTTTGACATGAAAAGGTGTAAAAATCAAGTACAAGATATTTACAATAAGCAGACCTCAGTGCAAGAAAGAGTCTTTCCAACACTGAAAAAGCACAGAGGCCAACTTTGACATGAAAAGGTGTTCAAACAAGTACAAGATATTTACAATAAGCAGACCTCAGTGTAAGAAAGAGTCTTTCCAACACTGATAAGCACAGAGGCCAACTTTGACATGAAAAGGTGTAAAAATCAAGTACAAGATATTTACAATAAGCAGACCTCAGTGCAAGAAAGAGTCTTTCCAACACTGAAAAAGCACAGAGGCCAACTTTGACATGAAAAGGTGTTCAAACAAGTACAAGATATTTACAATAAGCAGACCTCAGTGCAAGAAAGAGTCTTTCCAACACTGAAAAAGCACAGAGGCCAACTTTGACATTAAAAGGTGTTCAAACAAGTACAAGATATTTACAATAAGCAGACCTCAGTGCAAGAAAGAGTCTTTCCAACACTGATAAGCACAGAGGCCAACTTTGACATTAAAAGGTGTTCAAACAAGTACAAGATATTTACAATAAGCAGACCTCAGTGCAAGAAAGAGTCTTTCCAACACTGAAAAAGCACAGAGGCCAACTTTGACATTAAAAGTTGTTCAAATAAGTACAAGATATTTACAATAAGCAGACCTCAGTGCAAGAAAGAGTCTTTCCAACACTGATAAGCACAGAGGCCAACTTTGACATGAAAAGGTGTAAAAACAAGTACAAGATATTTACAATAAGCAGACCTCAGTGCAAGAAAGAGTCTTTCCAACACAGAAAAAGCACAGAGGCCAACTTTGACATTAAAAGGTGTTCAAACAAGTACAAGATATTTACAATAAGCAGACCTCAGTGCAAGAAAGAGTCTTTCCAACACAGAAAAAGCACAGAGGCCAACTTTGACATTAAAAGGTGTTCAAACAAGTACAAGATATTTACAATAAGCAGACCTCGGTGAAAGAAAGAGTCTTTCCAACACTGAAAAGCACAGAGGCCAACTTTGACATTAAAAGGTGTTCAAACAAGTACAAGATATTTACAATAAGCAGACCTCAGTGCAAGAAAGAGTCTTTCCAACACTGATAAGCACAGAGGCCAACTTTGACATGAAAAGGTGTAAAAACAAGTACAAGATATTTACAATAAGCAGACCTCAGTGCAAGAAAGAGTCTTTCTAACATTGATAAGCACAGAGGCCAACTTTGACATTAAAAGGTGTTCAAACAAGTACAAGATATTCACAATAAGCAGACCTCAGTGCAAGAAAGAGCCTTTCCAACACTGATAAGCACAGAGGCCAACTTTGACATGAAAAGGTGTAAAAATCAAGTACAAGATATTTACAAAAAGCAGACCTCAGTGCAAGAAAGAGTCTTTCTAACACTGATAAGCACAGAGGCCAACTTTGACATGAAAAGGTGTAAAAACAAGTATAAGATATTTACAAAAAGCAGACCTCAGTGCAAGAAAGAGCCTTTCCAACACTGATAAGCACAGAGGCCAACTTTGACATGAAAAGGTGTAAAAATCAAGTACAAGATATTTACAATAAGCAGACCTCAGTGCAAGAAAGAGTCTTTCCAACACTGAAAAAGCACAGAGGCCAACTTTGACATTAAAAGGTGTAAAATCAAGTACAAGATATTTACAATAAGCAGACCTCAGTGCAAGAAAGAGTCTTTCCAACACTGAAAAAGCACAGAGGCCAACTTTGACATGAAAAGGTGTAAAAATCAAGTACAAGATATTTACAATAAGCAGACCTCAGTGCAAGAAAGAGTCTTTCCAACACTGAAAAAGCACAGAGGCCAACTTTGACATGAGAAGGTGTTCAAACAAGTACAAGATATTTACAATAAGCAGACCTCAGTGCAAGAAAGAGTCTTTCCAACACTGATAAGCACAGAGGCCAACTTTGACATTAAAAGGTGTTCAAACAAGTACAAGATATTTACAATAAGCAGACCTCAGTGCAAGAAAGAGTCTTTCCAACACTGATAAGCACAGAGGCCAACTTTGACATTAAAAGGTGTTCAAACAAGTACAAGATATTTACAATAAGCAGACCTCAGTGCAAGAAAGAGTCTTTCCAACACTGAAAAAGCACAGAGGCCAACTTTGACATTAAAAGTTGTTCAAATAAGTACAAGATATTTACAATAAGCAGACCTCAGTGCAAGAAAGAGTCTTTCCAACACTGATAAGCACAGAGGCCAACTTTGACATGAAAAGGTGTAAAAACAAGTACAAGATATTTACAATAAGCAGACCTCAGTGCAAGAAAGAGTCTTTCCAACACAGAAAAAGCACAGAGGCCAACTTTGACATTAAAAGGTGTTCAAACAAGTACAAGATATTTACAATAAGCAGACCTCAGTGCAAGAAAGAGTCTTTCCAACACAGAAAAAGCACAGAGGCCAACTTTGACATTAAAAGGTGTTCAAACAAGTACAAGATATTTACAATAAGCAGACCTCGGTGCAAGAAAGAGTCTTTCCAACACTGAAAAGCACAGAGGCCAACTTTGACATTAAAAGGTGTTCAAACAAGTACAAGATATTTACAATAAGCAGACCTCAGTGCAAGAAAGAGTCTTTCCAACACTGATAAGCACAGAGGCCAACTTTGACATGAAAAGGTGTAAAAACAAGTACAAGATATTTACAATAAGCAGACCTCAGTGCAAGAAAGAGTCTTTCTAACATTGATAAGCACAGAGGCCAACTTTGACATTAAAAGGTGTTCAAACAAGTACAAGATATTCACAATAAGCAGACCTCAGTGCAAGAAAGAGCCTTTCCAACACTGATAAGCACAGAGGCCAACTTTGACATGAAAAGGTGTAAAAATCAAGTACAAGATATTTACAAAAAGCAGACCTCAGTGCAAGAAAGAGTCTTTCTAACACTGATAAGCACAGAGGCCAACTTTGACATGAAAAGGTGTAAAAACAAGTACAAGATATTTACAATAAGCAGACCTCAGTGCAAGAAAGAGTCTTTCCAACACTGATAAGCACAGAGGCCAACTTTGACATGAAAAGGTGTAAAAACAAGTACAAGATATTTACAATAAGCAGACCTCAGTGCAAGAAAGAGTCTTTCTAACATTGATAAGCACAGAGGCCAACTTTGACATTAAAAGGTGTTCAAACAAGTACAAGATATTCACAATAAGCAGACCTCAGTGCAAGAAAGAGCCTTTCCAACACTGATAAGCACAGAGGCCAACTTTGACATGAAAAGGTGTAAAAATCAAGTACAAGATATTTACAAAAAGCAGACCTCAGTGCAAGAAAGAGTCTTTCTAACACTGATAAGCACAGAGGCCAACTTTGACATGAAAAGGTGTAAAAACAAGTACAAGATATTTACAAAAAGCAGACCTCAGTGCAAGAAAGAGCCTTTCCAACACTGATAAGCACAGAGGCCAACTTTGACATGAAAAGGTGTAAAAATCAAGTACAAGATATTTACAATAAGCAGACCTCAGTGCAAGAAAGAGTCTGTCCAACACGGAAAAAGCAAAGAGGCCAACTTTGACATTAAAAGGTGTTCAAACAAGTACAATATATTAACAATAAGCAGACCTCAGTGCAAGAAAGAGTCTTTCCAACACGGAAAAAGCACAGAGGCCAACTTTAACATTAAAAGGTGTTCAAACAAGTACAATATATTAACAATAAGCAGACCTCAGTGCAAGAAAGAGTCTTTCTAACACTCATAAGCGCAGAGGCCAACTTTGACATTAAAAGGTGTAAAAACAAGTACAAGATATTTACAATAAGCAGACCTCAGTGCAAGAAAGAGTCTTTCCAACACTGAAAAAGCACAGAGGCCAACTTTGACATTAAAAGGTGTAAAATCAAGTACAAGATATTTACAATAAGCAGACCTCAGTGCAAGAAAGAGCCTTTCCAACACTGATAAGCACAGAGGCCAACTTTGACATGAAAAGGTGTAAAAACAAGTACAAGATATTTACAATAAGCAGACCTCAGTGCAAGAAAGAGCCTTTCCAACACTGATAAGCACAGAGGCCAACTTTGACATGAAAAGGTGTAAAAATCAAGTACAAGATATTTACAATAAGCAGACCTCAGTGCAAGAAAGAGTCTTTCCAACACTGAAAAAGCACAGAGGCCAACTTTGACATGAGAAGGTGTTCAAACAAGTACAAGATATTTACAATAAGCAGACCTCAGTGCAAGAAAGAGTCTTTCCAACACTGATAAGCACAGAGGCCAACTTTGACATTAAAAGGTGTTCAAACAAGTACAAGATATTTACAATAAGCAGACCTCAGTGCAAGAAAGAGTCTTTCCAACACTGATAAGCACAGAGGCCAACTTTGACATTAAAAGGTGTTCAAACAAGTACAAGATATTTACAATAAGCAGACCTCAGTGCAAGAAAGAGTCTTTCCAACACTGAAAAAGCACAGAGGCCAACTTTGACATTAAAAGTTGTTCAAATAAGTACAAGATATTTACAATAAGCAGACCTCAGTGCAAGAAAGAGTCTTTCCAACACTGATAAGCACAGAGGCCAACTTTGACATGAAAAGGTGTAAAAACAAGTACAAGATATTTACAATAAGCAGACCTCAGTGCAAGAAAGAGTCTTTCCAACACAGAAAAAGCACAGAGGCCAACTTTGACATTAAAAGGTGTTCAAACAAGTACAAGATATTTACAATAAGCAGACCTCAGTGCAAGAAAGAGTCTTTCCAACACAGAAAAAGCACAGAGGCCAACTTTGACATTAAAAGGTGTTCAAACAAGTACAAGATATTTACAATAAGCAGACCTCGGTGCAAGAAAGAGTCTTTCCAACACTGAAAAGCACAGAGGCCAACTTTGACATTAAAAGGTGTTCAAACAAGTACAAGATATTTACAATAAGCAGACCTCAGTGCAAGAAAGAGTCTTTCCAACACTGATAAGCACAGAGGCCAACTTTGACATGAAAAGGTGTAAAAACAAGTACAAGATATTTACAATAAGCAGACCTCAGTGCAAGAAAGAGTCTTTCTAACATTGATAAGCACAGAGGCCAACTTTGACATTAAAAGGTGTTCAAACAAGTACAAGATATTCACAATAAGCAGACCTCAGTGCAAGAAAGAGCCTTTCCAACACTGATAAGCACAGAGGCCAACTTTGACATGAAAAGGTGTAAAAATCAAGTACAAGATATTTACAAAAAGCAGACCTCAGTGCAAGAAAGAGTCTTTCTAACACTGATAAGCACAGAGGCCAACTTTGACATGAAAAGGTGTAAAAACAAGTACAAGATATTTACAATAAGCAGACCTCAGTGCAAGAAAGAGTCTTTCCAACACTGATAAGCACAGAGGCCAACTTTGACATGAAAAGGTGTAAAAACAAGTACAAGATATTTACAATAAGCAGACCTCAGTGCAAGAAAGAGTCTTTCTAACATTGATAAGCACAGAGGCCAACTTTGACATTAAAAGGTGTTCAAACAAGTACAAGATATTCACAATAAGCAGACCTCAGTGCAAGAAAGAGCCTTTCCAACACTGATAAGCACAGAGGCCAACTTTGACATGAAAAGGTGTAAAAATCAAGTACAAGATATTTACAAAAAGCAGACCTCAGTGCAAGAAAGAGTCTTTCTAACACTGATAAGCACAGAGGCCAACTTTGACATGAAAAGGTGTAAAAACAAGTACAAGATATTTACAAAAAGCAGACCTCAGTGCAAGAAAGAGCCTTTCCAACACTGATAAGCACAGAGGCCAACTTTGACATGAAAAGGTGTAAAAATCAAGTACAAGATATTTACAATAAGCAGACCTCAGTGCAAGAAAGAGTCTGTCCAACACGGAAAAAGCAAAGAGGCCAACTTTGACATTAAAAGGTGTTCAAACAAGTACAATATATTAACAATAAGCAGACCTCAGTGCAAGAAAGAGTCTTTCCAACACGGAAAAAGCACAGAGGCCAACTTTAACATTAAAAGGTGTTCAAACAAGTACAATATATTAACAATAAGCAGACCTCAGTGCAAGAAAGAGTCTTTCTAACACTCATAAGCGCAGAGGCCAACTTTGACATTAAAAGGTGTAAAAACAAGTACAAGATATTTACAATAAGCAGACCTCAGTGCAAGAAAGAGTCTTTCCAACACTGAAAAAGCACAGAGGCCAACTTTGACATTAAAAGGTGTAAAATCAAGTACAAGATATTTACAATAAGCAGACCTCAGTGCAAGAAAGAGCCTTTCCAACACTGATAAGCACAGAGGCCAACTTTGACATGAAAAGGTGTAAAAACAAGTACAAGATATTTACAATAAGCAGACCTCAGTGCAAGAAAGAGCCTTTCCAACACTGATAAGCACAGAGGCCAACTTTGACATGAAAAGGTGTAAAAACAAGTACAATATATTAACAATAAGCAGACCTCAGTGCAAGAAAGAGTCTTTCTAACACTGATAAGCGCAGAGGCCAACTTTGACATTAAAAGGTGTAAAAACAAGTACAAGATATTTACAATAAGCAGACCTCAGTGCAAGAAAGAGTCTTTCCAACACTGAAAAAGCACAGAGGCCAACTTTGACATTAAAAGGTGTAAAATCAAGTACAAGATATTTACAATAAGCAGACCTCAGTGCAAGAAAGAGCCTTTCCAACACTGATAAGCACAGAGGCCAACTTTGACATGAAAAGGTGTAAAAACAAGTACAAGATATTTACAATAAGCAGACCTCAGTGCAAGAAAGAGCCTTTCCAACACTGATAAGCACAGAGGCCAACTTTGACATTAAAAGGTGTAAAATCAAGTACAAGATATTTACAATAAGCAGACCTCAGTGCAAGAAAGAGCCTTTCCAACACTGATAAGCACAGAGGCCAACTTTGACATGAAAAGGTGTAAAAACAAGTACAAGATATTTACAATAAGCAGACCTCAGTGCAAGAAAGAGCCTTTCCAACACTGATAAGCACAGAGGCCAACTTTGACATGAAAAGGTGTAAAAACAAGTACAAGATATTTACAAAAAGCAGACCTCAGTGCAAGAAAGAGCCTTTCCAACACTGATAAGCACAGAGGCCAACTTTGACATTAAAAGGTGTTCAAACAAGTACAAGATATTTACAATAAGCAGACCTCAGTGCAAGAAAGAGTCTTTCCAACACTGATAAGCACAGAGGCCAACTTTGACATTAAAATGTGTAAAAACAAGTACAAGATATTTACAATAAGCAGACCTCAGTGCAAGAAAGAGCCTTTCCAACACTGATAAGCACAGAGGCCAACTTTGACATGAAAAGGTGTAAAAACAAGTACAAGACATTTACAAAAAGCAGACCTCAGTGCAAGAAAGAGCCTTTCCAACACTGATAAGCACAGAGGCCAACTTTGACATGAAAAGGTGTAAAAACAAGTACAAGATATTTACAATAAGCAGACCTCAGTGCAAGAAAGAGCCTTTCCAACACTGATAAGCACAGAGGCCAACTTTGACATGAAAAGGTGTAAAAACAAGTACAAGATATTTACAAAAAGCAGACCTCAGTGCAAGAAAGAGTCTTTCCAACACTGAAAAGCACAGAGGCCAACTTTGACATTAAAAGGTGTTCAAACAAGTACAAGATATTTACAATAAGCAGACCTCGGTGCAAGAAAGAGTCTTTCCAACACTGAAAAGCACAGAGGCCAACTTTGACATTAAAAGGTGTTCAAACAAGTACAAGATATTTACAATAAGCAGACCTCAGTGCAAGAAAGAGTCTTTCCAACACTGATAAGCACAGAGGCCAACTTTGACATTAAAAGGTGTTCAAACAAGTACAAGATATTTACAATAAGCAGACCTCAGTGCAAGAAAGAGTCTTTCCAACACTGATAAGCACAGAGGCCAACTTTGACATTAAAAGGTGTAAAAACAAGTACAAGATATTTACAAGAAGCAGACCTCGGTGCAAGAAAGAGTCTTTCCAACACTGAAAAGCACAGAGGCCAACTTTGACATGAAAAGGTGTAAATACAAGTACAAGATATTTACAATAAGCAGACCTCGGTGCAAGAAAGAGTCTTTCCAACACTGAAAAAGCACAGAGGCCAACTTTGACATTAAAAGGTGTTCAAACAAGTACAAGATATTTACAATAAGCAGACCTCAGTGCAAGAAAGAGTCTTTCCAACACTGATAAGCACAGAGGCCAACTTTGACATGAAAAGGTGTAAAAACAAGTACAAGATATTTACAAAAAGCAGACCTCAGTGCAAGAAAGAGCCTTTCCAACACTGATAAGCACAGAGGCCAACTTTGACATTAAAAGGTGTAAAAACAAGTACAAGATATTTACAATAAGCAGACCTCGGTGCAAGAAAGAGTCTTTCCAACACTGAAAAGCGCAGAGGCCAACTTTGACATGAAAAGGTGTTCAAACAAGTACAAGATATTTACAATAAGCAGACCTCAGTGCAAGAAAGAGTCTTTCCAACACGGAAAAAGCACAGAGGCCAAATTTGACATGAAAAGGTGTTCAAACAAGTACAAGATATTTACAATAAGCAGACCTCAGTGCAAGAAAGAGTCTTTCCAACACGGAAAAAGCACAGAGGCCAACTTTGACATGAAAAGGTGTAAAAATCAAGTACAAGATATTTACAATAAGCAGACCTCAGTGCAAGAAAGAGTCTTTCCAACACGGAAAAAGCACAGAGGCCAACTTTGACATGAAAAGGTGTTCAAACAAGTACAAGATATTTACAATAAGCAGACCTCAGTGCAAGAAAGAGTCTTTCCAACACTGATAAGCACAGAGGCCAACTTTGACATTAAAAGGTGTTCAAACAAGTACAAGATATTTACAATAAGCAGACCTCAGTGCAAGAAGGAGTCTTTCCAACACTGAAAAGCACAGAGGCCAACTTTGACATTAAAAGGTGTTCAAACAAGTACAAGATATTTACAATAAGCAGACCTCAGTGCAAGAAAGAGTCTTTCCAACACTGAAAAAGCACAGAGGCCAACTTTGACATTAAAAGGTGTTCAAACAAGTACAAGATATTTACAATAAGCAGACCTCAGTGCAAGAAAGAGCCTTTCCAACACTGATAAGCACAGAGGCCAACTTTGACATTAAAAGGTGTAAAAACAAGTACAAGATATTTACAATAAGCAGACCTCGGTGCAAGAAAGAGTCTTTCCAACACTGAAAAGCGCAGAGGCCAACTTTGACATGAAAAGGTGTAAAAACAAGTACAAGGTATTTACAATAAGCAGACCTCAGTGCAAGAAAGAGTCTTTCCAACACTGAAAAAGCACAGAGGCCAACTTTGACATGAAAAGGTGTTCAAACAAGTACAAGATATTTACAATAAGCAGACCTCAGTGCAAGAAAGAGTCTTTCCAACACGGAAAAAGCACAGAGGCCAACTTTGACATTAAAAGGTGTTCAAACAAGTACAAGATATTAACAATAAGCAGACCTCAGTGCAAGAAAGAGTCTTTCCAACAATGAAAAAGCACAGAGGCCAACTTTGACATTAAAAGGTGTAAAAACAAGTACAAGATATTTACAATAAGCAGACCTCAGTGCAAGAAAGAGCCTTTCCAACACTGATAAGCACAGAGGCCAACTTTGACATGAAAAGGTGTAAAAACAAGTACAAGATATTTACAATAAGCAGACCTCAGTGCAAGAAAGAGCCTTTCCAACACGGAAGAAGCACAGAGGCCAACTTTGACATTAAAAGGTATAAAAACAAGTACAAGATATTTACAATAAGCAGACCTCAGTGCAAGAAAGAGTCTTTCTAACACTGATAAGCACAGAGGCCAACTTTGACATTAAAAGGTGTTCAAACAAGTACAAGATATTTACAATAAGCAGACCTCAGTGCAAGAAAGAGTCTTTCCAACACTGAAAAAGCACAGAGGCCAACTTTGACATGAAAAGGTGTAAATACAAGTACAAGATATTTACAATAAGCAGACCTCGGTGCAAGAAAGAGTCTTTCCAACACTGAAAAGCACAGAGGCCAACTTTGACATTAAAAGGTGTTCAAACAAGTACAAGATATTTACAATAAGCAGACCTCGGTGCAAGAAAGAGTCTTTCCAACACTGATAAGCACAGAGGCCAACTTTGACATTAAAAGGTGTTCAAACAAGTACAAGATATTTACAATAAGCAGACCTCAGTGCAAGAAAGAGTCTTTCCAACACTGATAAGCACAGAGGCCAACTTTGACATTAAAAGGTGTAAAAACAAGTACAAGATATTAACAATAAGCAGACCTCAGTGCAAGAAAGAGCCTTTCCAACACTGATAAGCACAGAGGCCAACTTTGACATGAAAAGGTGTAAAAACAAGTACAAGATATTTACAAAAAGCAGACCTCAGTGCAAGAAAGAGCCTTTCCAACACTGATAAGCACAGAGGCCAACTTTGACATTAAAAGGTGTTCAAACAAGTACAAGATATTTACAATAAGGAGACCTCAGTGCAAGAAGGAGCCTTTCCAACACGGAAAAAGCACAGAGGCCAACTTTGACATTAAAAGGTGTTCAAACAAGTACAAGATATTTACAATAAGCAGACCTCGGTGCAAGAAAGAGTCTTTCCAACACTGAAAAGCACAGAGGCCAACTTTGACATTAAAAGGTGTTCAAACAAGTACAAGATATTTACAATAAGCAGACCTCAGTGCAAGAAAGAGTCTTTCCAACACTGATAAGCACAGAGGCCTGCTTTGACATTAAAAGGTGTAAAAACAAGTACAAGATATTTACAATAAGCAGACCTCAGTGCAAGAAAGAGTCTTTCCAACACTGATAAGCACAGAGGCCAACTTTGACATTAAAAGGTGTAAAAACAAGTACAAGATATTTACAATAAGCAGACCTCAGTGCAAGAAAGAGTCTTTCCAACACTGAAGAAGCACAGAGGCCAACTTTGACATTAAAAGGTGTTCAAACAAGTACAAGATATTTACAATAAGCAGACCTCAGTGCAAGAAAGAGTCTTTCCAACACTGAAGAAGCACAGAGGCCAACTTTGACATTAAAAGGTGTTCAAACAAGTACAAGATATTTACAATAAGCAGACCTCAGTGCAAGAAAGAGTCTTTCTAACACTGAAAAAGCACAGAGGCCAACTTTGACATTAAAAGGTGTAAAATCAAGTACAAGATATTTACAATAAGCAGACCTCAGTGCAAGAAAGAGTCTTTCCAACACTGAAAAAGCACAGAGGCCAACTTTGACATGAAAAGGTGTAAAAATCAAGTACAAGATATTTACAATAAGCAGACCTCAGTGCAAGAAAGAGTCTTTCCAACACTGATAAGCACAGAGGCCAACTTTGACATTAAAAGGTGTAAAAACTCGTACAAGATATTTACAATAAGCAGACCTCAGTGCAAGAAAGAGTCTTTCTAACACTGATAAGCACAGAGGCCAACTTTGACATTAAAAGGTGTTCAAACAAGTACAAGATATTCACAATAAGCAGACCTCAGTGCAAGAAAGAGTCTTTCTAACACTGATAAGCACAGAGGCCAACTTTGACATTAAAAGGTGTTCAAACAAGTACAAGATATTTACAATAAGCAGACCTCAGTGCAAGAAAGAGTCTTTCCAACACTGATAAGCACAGAGGCCAACTTTGACATTAAAAGGTGTTCAAACAAGTACAAGATATTCACAATAAGCAGACCTCAGTGCAAGAAGGAGTCTTTCCAACACTGAAAAGCACAGAGGCCAACTTTGACATGAAAAGGTGTTCAAACAAGTACAAGATATTTACAATAAGCAGACCTCAGTGCAAGAAAGAGTCTTTCCAACACTGAAAAAGCACAGAGGCCAACTTTGACATTAAAAGGTGTTCAAACAAGTACAAGATATTTACAATAAGCAGACCTCAGTACAAGAAAGAGTCTTTCCAACACTGAAAAAGCACAGAGGCGAACTTTGACATGAAAAGGTGTAAAAACAAGTACAAGATATTTACAATAAGCAGACCTCAGTACAAGAAAGAGTCTTTCCAACACTGAAAAAGCACAGAGGCGAACTTTGACATGAAAAGGTGTAAAAACAAGTACAAGATATTTACAATAAGCAGACCTCAGTACAAGAAAGAGTCTTTCCAACACTGATAAGCACAGAGGCCTGCTTTGACATTAAAAGGTGTAAAAACAAGTACAAGATATTTACAATAAGCAGACCTCAGTGCAAGAAAGAGTCTTTCCAACACTGATAAGCACAGAGGCCAACTTTGACATTAAAAGGTGTAAAAACAAGTACAAGATATTTACAATAAGCAGACCTCAGTGCAAGAAAGAGTCTTTCCAACACTGAAGAAGCACAGAGGCCAACTTTGACATTAAAAGGTGTTCAAACAAGTACAAGATATTTACAATAAGCAGACCTCAGTGCAAGAAAGAGTCTTTCCAACACTGAAGAAGCACAGAGGCCAACTTTGACATTAAAAGGTGTTCAAACAAGTACAAGATATTTACAATAAGCAGACCTCAGTGCAAGAAAGAGTCTTTCTAACACTGAAAAAGCACAGAGGCCAACTTTGACATTAAAAGGTGTAAAATCAAGTACAAGATATTTACAATAAGCAGACCTCAGTGCAAGAAAGAGTCTTTCCAACACTGAAAAAGCACAGAGGCCAACTTTGACATGAAAAGGTGTAAAAATCAAGTACAAGATATTTACAATAAGCAGACCTCAGTGCAAGAAAGAGTCTTTCCAACACTGATAAGCACAGAGGCCAACTTTGACATTAAAAGGTGTAAAAACTCGTACAAGATATTTACAATAAGCAGACCTCAGTGCAAGAAAGAGTCTTTCTAACACTGATAAGCACAGAGGCCAACTTTGACATTAAAAGGTGTTCAAACAAGTACAAGATATTCACAATAAGCAGACCTCAGTGCAAGAAAGAGTCTTTCTAACACTGATAAGCACAGAGGCCAACTTTGACATTAAAAGGTGTTCAAACAAGTACAAGATATTTACAATAAGCAGACCTCAGTGCAAGAAAGAGTCTTTCCAACACTGATAAGCACAGAGGCCAACTTTGACATTAAAAGGTGTTCAAACAAGTACAAGATATTCACAATAAGCAGACCTCAGTGCAAGAAGGAGTCTTTCCAACACTGAAAAGCACAGAGGCCAACTTTGACATGAAAAGGTGTTCAAACAAGTACAAGATATTTACAATAAGCAGACCTCAGTGCAAGAAAGAGTCTTTCCAACACTGAAAAAGCACAGAGGCCAACTTTGACATTAAAAGGTGTTCAAACAAGTACAAGATATTTACAATAAGCAGACCTCAGTACAAGAAAGAGTCTTTCCAACACTGAAAAAGCACAGAGGCGAACTTTGACATGAAAAGGTGTAAAAACAAGTACAAGATATTTACAATAAGCAGACCTCAGTACAAGAAAGAGTCTTTCCAACACGGAAAAAGCACAGAGGCCAACTTTGACATGAAAGGGTGTAAAAACAAGTACAAGATATTTACAATAAGCAGACCTCAGTGCAAGAAAGAGTCTTTCCAACACTGATAAGCTCAGAGGCCAACTTTGACATTAAAAGGTGTTCAAACAAGTACAAGATATTTACAATAAGCAGACCTCAGTGCAAGAAAGAGTCTTTCCAACACTGATAAGCACAGAGGCCAACTTTGACATTAAAAGGTGTTCAAACAAGTACAAGATATTTACAATAAGCAGACCTCAGTGCAAGAAAGAGTCTTTCCAACACGGAAAAGCACAGAGGCCAACTTTGACATTAAAAGGTGTTCAAACAAGTACAAGATATTAACAATAAGCAGACCTCAGTGCAAGAAAGAGTCTTTCCAACAATGAAAAAGCACAGAGGCCAACTTTGACATTAAAAGGTGTAAAAACAAGTACAAGATATTTACAATAAGCAGACCTCAGTGCAAGAAAGAGCCTTTCCAACACTGATAAGCACAGAGGCCAACTTTGACATGAAAAGGTGTAAAAACAAGTACAAGATATTTACAATAAGCAGACCTCAGTGCAAGAAAGAGCCTTTCCAACACGGAAGAAGCACAGAGGCCAACTTTGACATTAAAAGGTATAAAAACAAGTACAAGATATTTACAATAAGCAGACCTCAGTGCAAGAAAGAGTCTTTCTAACACTGATAAGCACAGAGGCCAACTTTGACATTAAAAGGTGTTCAAACAAGTACAAGATATTTACAATAAGCAGACCTCAGTGCAAGAAAGAGTCTTTCCAACACTGAAAAAGCACAGAGGCCAACTTTGACATGAAAAGGTGTAAATACAAGTACAAGATATTTACAATAAGCAGACCTCGGTGCAAGAAAGAGTCTTTCCAACACTGAAAAGCACAGAGGCCAACTTTGACATTAAAAGGTGTTCAAACAAGTACAAGATATTTACAATAAGCAGACCTCGGTGCAAGAAAGAGTCTTTCCAACACTGATAAGCACAGAGGCCAACTTTGACATTAAAAGGTGTTCAAACAAGTACAAGATATTTACAATAAGCAGACCTCAGTGCAAGAAAGAGTCTTTCCAACACTGATAAGCACAGAGGCCAACTTTGACATTAAAAGGTGTAAAAACAAGTACAAGATATTAACAATAAGCAGACCTCAGTGCAAGAAAGAGCCTTTCCAACACTGATAAGCACAGAGGCCAACTTTGACATGAAAAGGTGTAAAAACAAGTACAAGATATTTACAAAAAGCAGACCTCAGTGCAAGAAAGAGCCTTTCCAACACTGATAAGCACAGAGGCCAACTTTGACATTAAAAGGTGTTCAAACAAGTACAAGATATTTACAATAAGGAGACCTCAGTGCAAGAAGGAGCCTTTCCAACACGGAAAAAGCACAGAGGCCAACTTTGACATTAAAAGGTGTTCAAACAAGTACAAGATATTTACAATAAGCAGACCTCGGTGCAAGAAAGAGTCTTTCCAACACTGAAAAGCACAGAGGCCAACTTTGACATTAAAAGGTGTTCAAACAAGTACAAGATATTTACAATAAGCAGACCTCAGTGCAAGAAAGAGTCTTTCCAACACTGATAAGCACAGAGGCCTGCTTTGACATTAAAAGGTGTAAAAACAAGTACAAGATATTTACAATAAGCAGACCTCAGTGCAAGAAAGAGTCTTTCCAACACTGATAAGCACAGAGGCCAACTTTGACATTAAAAGGTGTAAAAACAAGTACAAGATATTTACAATAAGCAGACCTCAGTGCAAGAAAGAGTCTTTCCAACACTGAAGAAGCACAGAGGCCAACTTTGACATTAAAAGGTGTTCAAACAAGTACAAGATATTTACAATAAGCAGACCTCAGTGCAAGAAAGAGTCTTTCCAACACTGAAGAAGCACAGAGGCCAACTTTGACATTAAAAGGTGTTCAAACAAGTACAAGATATTTACAATAAGCAGACCTCAGTGCAAGAAAGAGTCTTTCTAACACTGAAAAAGCACAGAGGCCAACTTTGACATTAAAAGGTGTAAAATCAAGTACAAGATATTTACAATAAGCAGACCTCAGTGCAAGAAAGAGTCTTTCTAACACTGAAAAAGCACAGAGGCCAACTTTAACATTAAAAGGTCTTCAAACAAGTACAAGATATTTACAATAAGCAGACCTCAGTGCAAGAAAGAGTCTTTCCAACACTGAAAAAGCACAGAGGCCAACTTTGACATGAAAAGGTGTAAAAATCAAGTACAAGATATTTACAATAAGCAGACCTCAGTGCAAGAAAGAGTCTTTCCAACACTGATAAGCACAGAGGCCAACTTTGACATTAAAAGGTGTAAAAACTCGTACAAGATATTTACAATAAGCAGACCTCAGTGCAAGAAAGAGTCTTTTCAACACTGAAAAAGCACAGAGGCCAACTTTGACATGAAAAGGTGTAAAAATCAAGTACAAGATATTTACAATAAGCAGACCTCAGTGCAAGAAAGAGTCTTTCCAACACGGAAAAAGCACAGAGGCCAACTTTAACATTAAAAGGTCTTCAAACAAGTACAAGATATTTACAATAAGCAGACCTCAGTGCAAGAAAGAGTCTTTCCAACACGGAAAAAGCACAGAGGCCAACTTTGACATTAAAAGGTATAAAAACAAGTACAATATATTAACAATAAGCAGACCTCAGTGCAAGAAAGAGTCTTTCTAACACTGATAAGCACAGAGGCCAACTTTGACATTAAAAGGTGTTCAAACAAGTACAAGATATTCACAATAAGCAGACCTCAGTGCAAGAAAGAGTCTTTTCAACACTGAAAAAGCACAGAGGCCAACTTTGACATGAAAAGGTGTAAAAATCAAGTACAAGATATTTACAATAAGCAGACCTCAGTGCAAGAAAGAGTCTTTCCAACACGGAAAAAGCAAAGAGGCCAACTTTAACATTAAAAGGTCTTCAAACAAGTACAAGATATTTACAATAAGCAGACCTCAGTGCAAGAAAGAGTCTTTCCAACACGGAAAAAG
The DNA here is from genome assembly GCF_057382095.1 of Aulonocara sp. 'chitande type north' Nkhata Bay. Taxonomy (NCBI): domain Eukaryota; kingdom Metazoa; phylum Chordata; class Actinopteri; order Cichliformes; family Cichlidae; genus Aulonocara; species Aulonocara sp. 'chitande type north' Nkhata Bay. Next base: position 6,071,051 of record NC_141359.1, on the reverse strand, counting down.
CACAGAGGCCAACTTTGACATTAAAAGGTATAAAAACAAGTACAATATATTAACAATAAGCAGACCTCAGTGCAAGAAAGAGTCTTTCTAACACTGATAAGCACAGAGGCCAACTTTGACATTAAAAGGTGTTCAAACAAGTACAAGATATTCACAATAAGCAGACCTCAGTGCAAGAAAGAGTCTTTCTAACACTGATAAGCACAGAGGCCAACTTTGACATTAAAAGGTGTTCAAACAAGTACAAGATATTTACAATAAGCAGACCTCAGTGCAAGAAAGAGTCTTTCCAACACTGATAAGCACAGAGGCCAACTTTGACATTAAAAGGTGTTCAAACAAGTACAAGATATTCACAATAAGCAGACCTCAGTGCAAGAAAGAGTCTTTCTAACACTGATAAGCACAGAGGCCAACTTTGACATTAAAAGGTGTTCAAACAAGTACAAGATATTTACAATAAGCAGACCTCAGTGCAAGAAAGAGTCTTTCCAACACTGATAAGCACAGAGGCCAACTTTGACATGAAAAGGTGTAAAAACAAGTACAAGATATTTACAATAAGCAGACCTCGGTGCAAGAAAGAGTCTTTCCAACACGGAAAAAGCACAGAGGCCAACTTTGACATTAAAAGGTGTAAAATCAAGTACAAGATATTTACAATAAGCAGACCTCAGTGCAAGAAAGAGTCTTTCCAACACTGAAAAAGCACAGAGGCCAACTTTGACATGAAAAGGTGTAAAAATCAAGTACAAGATATTTACAATAAGCAGACCTCAGTGCAAGAAAGAGTCTTTCCAACACTGATAAGCACAGAGGCCAACTTTGACATTAAAAGGTGTTCAAACAAGTACAAGATATTTACAATAAGCAGACCTCAGTGCAAGAAAGAGTCTTTCCAACACTGATAAGCACAGAGGCCAACTTTGACATTAAAAGGTGTTCAAACAAGTACAAAATATTTACAATAAGCAGACCTCAGTGCAAGAAAGAGTCTTTCCAACACTGATAAGCACAGAGGCCAACTTTGACATGAAAAGGTGTAAAAACAAGTACAAGATATTTACAATAAGCAGACCTCAGTGCAAGAAAGAGTCTTTCCAACACAGAAAAAGCACAGAGGCCAACTTTGACATTAAAAGGTGTTCAAACAAGTACAAGATATTTACAATAAGCAGACCTCAGTGCAAGAAAGAGTCTTTCCAACACAGAAAAAGCACAGAGGCCAACTTTGACATTAAAAGGTGTTCAAACAAGTACAAGATATTTACAATAAGCAGACCTCGGTGCAAGAAAGAGTCTTTCCAACACTGAAAAGCACAGAGGCAAACTTTGACATTAAAAGGTGTTCAAACAAGTACAAGATATTTACAATAAGCAGACCTCAGTGCAAGAAAGAGTCTTTCCAACACTGATAAGCACAGAGGCCAACTTTGACATGAAAAGGTGTAAAAACAAGTACAAGATATTTACAATAAGCAGACCTCAGTGCAAGAAAGAGTCTTTCTAACATTGATAAGCACAGAGGCCAACTTTGACATTAAAAGGTGTTCAAACAAGTACAAGATATTCACAATAAGCAGACCTCAGTGCAAGAAAGAGCCTTTCCAACACTGATAAGCACAGAGGCCAACTTTGACATGAAAAGGTGTAAAAATCAAGTACAAGATATTTACAAAAAGCAGACCTCAGTGCAAGAAAGAGTCTTTCTAACACTGATAAGCACAGAGGCCAACTTTGACATGAAAAGGTGTAAAAACAAGTACAAGATATTTACAAAAAGCAGACCTCAGTGCAAGAAAGAGCCTTTCCAACACTGATAAGCACAGAGGCCAACTTTGACATGAAAAGGTGTAAAAATCAAGTACAAGATATTTACAATAAGCAGACCTCAGTGCAAGAAAGAGTCTGTCCAACACGGAAAAAGCAAAGAGGCCAACTTTGACATTAAAAGGTGTTCAAACAAGTACAATATATTAACAATAAGCAGACCTCAGTGCAAGAAAGAGTCTTTCCAACACGGAAAAAGCACAGAGGCCAACTTTAACATTAAAAGGTGTTCAAACAAGTACAATATATTAACAATAAGCAGACCTCAGTGCAAGAAAGAGTCTTTCTAACACTCATAAGCGCAGAGGCCAACTTTGACATTAAAAGGTGTAAAAACCAGTACAAGATATTTACAATAAGCAGACCTCAGTGCAAGAAAGAGTCTTTCCAACACTGAAAAAGCACAGAGGCCAACTTTGACATTAAAAGGTGTAAAATCAAGTACAAGATATTTACAATAAGCAGACCTCAGTGCAAGAAAGAGCCTTTCCAACACTGATAAGCACAGAGGCCAACTTTGACATGAAAAGGTGTAAAAACAAGTACAAGATATTTACAATAAGCAGACCTCAGTGCAAGAAAGAGCCTTTCCAACACTGATAAGCACAGAGGCCAACTTTGACATGAAAAGGTGTAAAAACAAGTACAATATATTAACAATAAGCAGACCTCAGTGCAAGAAAGAGTCTTTCTAACACTGATAAGCGCAGAGGCCAACTTTGACATTAAAAGGTGTAAAAACAAGTACAAGATATTTACAATAAGCAGACCTCAGTGCAAGAAAGAGCCTTTCCAACACTGATAAGCACAGAGGCCAACTTTGACATGAAAAGGTGTAAAATCAAGTACAAGATATTTACAATAAGCAGACCTCAGTGCAAGAAAGAGCCTTTCCAACACTGATAAGCGCAGAGGCCAACTTTGACATTAAAAGGTGTAAAAACAAGTACAAGATATTTACAATAAGCAGACCTCAGTGCAAGAAAGAGTCTTTCCAACACTGAAAAAGCACAGAGGCCAACTTTGACATTAAAAGGTGTAAAATCAAGTACAAGATATTTACAATAAGCAGACCTCAGTGCAAGAAAGAGCCTTTCCAACACTGATAAGCACAGAGGCCAACTTTGACATTAAAAGGTGTAAAAACAAGTACAAGATATTTACAATAAGCAGACCTCAGTGCAAGAAAGAGCCTTTCCAACACTGATAAGCACAGAGGCCAACTTTGACATGAAAAGGTGTAAAAACAAGTACAAGATATTTACAATAAGCAGACCTCAGTGCAAGAAAGAGCCTTTCCAACACTGATAAGCACAGAGGCCAACTTTGACATTAAAAGGTGTAAAATCAAGTACAAGATATTTACAATAAGCAGACCTCAGTGCAAGAAAGAGCCTTTCCAACACTGATAAGCACAGAGGCCAACTTTGACATGAAAAGGTGTAAAAACAAGTACAAGATATTTACAATAAGCAGACCTCAGTGCAAGAAAGAGCCTTTCCAACACTGATAAGCACAGAGGCCAACTTTGACATTAAAAGGTGTTCAAACAAGTACAAGATATTTACAATAAGCAGACCTCAGTGCAAGAAAGAGTCTTTCCAACACTGATAAGCACAGAGGCCAACTTTGACATTAAAAGGTGTAAAAACAAGTACAAGATATTTACAATAAGCAGACCTCAGTGCAAGAAAGAGCCTTTCCAACACTGATAAGCACAGAGGCCAACTTTGACATGAAAAGGTGTAAAAACAAGTACAAGACATTTACAAAAAGCAGACCTCAGTGCAAGAAAGAGCCTTTCCAACACTGATAAGCACAGAGGCCAACTTTGACATGAAAAGGTGTAAAAACAAGTACAAGATATTTACAATAAGCAGACCTCAGTGCAAGAAAGAGCCTTTCCAACACTGATAAGCACAGAGGCCAACTTTGACATGAAAAGGTGTAAAAACAAGTACAAGATATTTACAAAAAGCAGACCTCATTGCAAGAAAGAGTCTTTCCAACACTGAAAAAGCACAGAGGCCAACTTTGACATGAAAAGGTGTTCAAACAAGTACAATATATTAACAATAAGCAGACCTCAGTGCAAGAAAGAGTCTTTCCAACACGGAAAAAGCACAGAGGCCAACTTTAACATTAAAAGGTGTTCAAACAAGTACAATATATTAACAATAAGCAGACCTCAGTGCAAGAAAGAGTCTTTCTAACACTGATAAGCGCAGAGGCCAACTTTGACATTAAAAGGTGTAAAAACAAGTACAAGATATTTACAATAAGCAGACCTCAGTGCAAGAAAGAGCCTTTCCAACACTGATAAGCACAGAGGCCAACTTTGACATGAAAATTTGTAAAAACAAGTACAAGATATTTACAATAAGCAGACCTCAGTGCAAGAAAGAGCCTTTCCAACACTGATAAGCACAGAGGCCAACTTTGACATGAAAAGGTGTAAAAACAAGTACAAGATATTTACAAAAAGCAGACCTCAGTGCAAGAAAGAGCCTTTCCAACACTGATAAGCACAGAGGCCAACTTTGACATTAAAAGGTGTTCAAACAAGTACAAGATATTTACAATAAGCAGACCTCAGTGCAAGAAAGAGTCTTTCCAACACTGATAAGCACAGAGGCCAACTTTGACATTAAAAGGTGTAAAAACAAGTACAAGATATTTACAATAAGCAGACCTCAGTGCAAGAAAGAGCCTTTCCAACACTGATAAGCACAGAGGCCAACTTTGACATGAAAAGGTGTAAAAACAAGTACAAGACATTTACAAAAAGCAGACCTCAGTGCAAGAAAGAGCCTTTCCAACACTGATAAGCACAGAGGCCAACTTTGACATTAAAAGGTGTTCAAACAAGTACAAGATATTTACAATAAGCAGACCTCAGTGCAAGAAAGAGTCTTTCCAACACTGAAAAGCACAGAGGCCAACTTTGACATTAAAAGGTGTTCAAACAAGTACAAGATATTTACAATAAGCAGACCTCATTGCAAGAAAGAGTCTTTCCAACACTGAAAAAGCACAGAGGCCAACTTTGACATGAAAAGTTGTAAAAACAAGTACAAGATATTTACAAAAAGCAGACCTCAGTGCAAGAAAGAGCCTTTCCAACACTGATAAGCACAGAGGCCAACTTTGACATGAAAAGGTATAAAAACAAGTACAAGATATTTACAATAAGCAGACCTCAGTGCAAAAAAGAGTCTTTCTAACATTGATAAGCACAGAGGCCAACTTTGACATGAAAAGGTGTAAAATCAAGTACAAGATATTTACAATAAGCAGACCTCAGTGCAAGAAAGAGCCTTTCCAACACTGATAAGCACAGAGGCCAACTTTGACATGAAAAGGTGTAAAAACAAGTACAAGATATTTACAATAAGCAGACCTCAGTGCAAGAAAGAGCCTTTCCAACACTGATAAGCACAGAGGCCAACTTTGACATTAAAAGGTGTAAAATCAAGTACAAGATATTTACAATAAGCAGACCTCAGTGCAAGAAAGAGCCTTTCCAACACTGATAAGCACAGAGGCCAACTTTGACATGAAAAGGTGTAAAAACAAGTACAAGATATTTACAATAAGCAGACCTCAGTGCAAGAAAGAGCCTTTCCAACACTGATAAGCACAGAGGCCAACTTTGACATGAAAAGGTGTAAAAACAAGTACAAGATATTTACAAAAAGCAGACCTCAGTGCAAGAAAGAGCCTTTCCAACACTGATAAGTACAGAGACAACTTTGACATTAAAAGGTGTTCAAACAAGTACAAGATATTTACAATAAGCAGACCTCAGTGCAAGAAAGAGTCTTTCCAACACTGATAAGCACAGAGGCCAACTTTGACATTAAAAGGTGTAAAAACAAGTACAAGATATTTACAATAAGCAGACCTCAGTGCAAGAAAGAGCCTTTCCAACACTGATAAGCACAGAGGCCAACTTTGACATGAAAAGGTGTAAAAACAAGTACAAGACATTTACAAAAAGCAGACCTCAGTGCAAGAAAGAGCCTTTCCAACACTGATAAGCACAGAGGCCAACTTTGACATGAAAAGGTGTAAAAACAAGTACAAGATATTTACAATAAGCAGACCTCAGTGCAAGAAAGAGCCTTTCCAACACTGATAAGCACAGAGGCCAACTTTGACATGAAAAGGTGTAAAAACAAGTACAAGATATTTACAAAAAGCAGACCTCAGTGCAAGAAAGAGTCTTTCCAACACTGAAAAGCACAGAGGCCAACTTTGACATTAAAAGGCGTTCAAACAAGTACAAGATATTTACAATAAGCAGACCTCATTGCAAGAAAGAGTCTTTCCAACACTGAAAAAGCACAGAGGCCAACTTTGACATGAAAAGGTGTAAAAACAAGTACAAGATATTTACAAAAAGCAGACCTCAGTGCAAGAAAGAGTCTTTCCAACACTGACAAGCACAGAGGCCAACTTTGACATTAAAAGGTGTTCAAACAAGTACAAGATATTTACAATAAGCAGACCTCATTGCAAGAAAGAGTCTTTCCAACACTGAAAAAGCACAGAGGCCAACTTTGACATGAAAAGGTGTAAAAACAAGTACAAGATATTTACAAAAAGCAGACTTCAGTGCAAGAAAGAGCCTTTCCAACACTGATAAGCACAGAGGCCAACTTTGACATGAAAAGGTGTTCAAACAAGTACAATATATTAACAATAAGCAGACCTCAGTGCAAGAAAGAGTCTTTCCAACACGGAAAAAGCACAGAGGCCAACTTTAACATTAAAAGGTGTTCAAACAAGTACAATATATTAACAATAAGCAGACCTCAGTGCAAGAAAGAGTCTTTCTAACACTGATAAGCGCAGAGGCCAACTTTGACATTAAAAAGTGTAAAAACAAGTACAAGATATTTACAATAAGCAGACCTCAGTGCAAGAAAGAGCCTTTCCAACACTGATAAGCACAGAGGCCAACTTTGACATGAAAATTTGTAAAAACAAGTACAAGATATTTACAATAAGCAGACCTCAGTGCAAGAAAGAGCCTTTCCAACACTGATAAGCACAGAGGCCAACTTTGACATGAAAAGGTGTAAAAACAAGTACAAGATATTTACAAAAAGCAGACCTCAGTGCAAGAAAGAGCCTTTCCAACACTGATAAGCACAGAGGCCAACTTTGACATTAAAAGGTGTTCAAACAAGTACAAGATATTTACAATAAGCAGACCTCAGTGCAAGAAAGAGTCTTTCCAACACTGATAAGCACAGAGGCCAACTTTGACATTAAAAGGTGTAAAAACAAGTACAAGATATTTACAATAAGCAGACCTCAGTGCAAGAAAGAGCCTTTCCAACACTGATAAGCACAGAGGCCAACTTTGACATGAAAAGGTGTAAAAACAAGTACAAGACATTTACAAAAAGCAGACCTCAGTGCAAGAAAGAGCCTTTCCAACACTGATAAGCACAGAGGCCAACTTTGACATTAAAAGGTGTTCAAACAAGTACAAGATATTTACAATAAGCAGACCTCAGTGCAAGAAAGAGTCTTTCCAACACTGAAAAGCACAGAGGCCAACTTTGACATTAAAAGGTGTTCAAACAAGTACAAGATATTTACAATAAGCAGACCTCATTGCAAGAAAGAGTCTTTCCAACACTGAAAAAGCACAGAGGCCAACTTTGACATGAAAAGTTGTAAAAACAAGTACAAGATATTTACAAAAAGCAGACCTCAGTGCAAGAAAGAGCCTTTCCAACACTGATAAGCACAGAGGCCAACTTTGACATGAAAAGGTATAAAAACAAGTACAAGATATTTACAATAAGCAGACCTCAGTGCAAAAAAGAGTCTTTCTAACATTGATAAGCACAGAGGCCAACTTTGACATGAAAAGGTGTAAAAATCAAGTACAAGATATTTACAAAAAGCAGACCTCAGTGCAAGAAAGAGTCTTTCCAACACGGAAAAAGCACAGAGGCCAACTTTGACATGAAAAGGTGTTCAAACAAGTACAAGATATTTACAATAAGCAGCCCTCAGTGCAAGAAAGAGTCTTTCTAACACTGCAGAAGCACAGAGGCCAACTTTGACATGAAAAGGTGTTCAAACAAGTACAAGATATTTACAATAAGCAGACCTCAGTGCAAGAAAGAGTCTTTCCAACACTGATAAGCACAGAGGCCAACTTTGACATTAAAAGGTGTTCAAACAAGTACAAGATATTTACAATAAGCAGACCTCAGTGCAAGAAAGAGTCTTTCCAACACGGAAAAAGCACAGAGGCCAACTTTGACATGAAAAGGTGTAAATACAAGTACAAGATATTTACAATAAGCAGACCTCAGTGCAAGAAAGAGTCTTTCCAACACTGATAAGCACAGAGGCCAACTTTGACATTAAAAGGTGTTCAAACAAGTACAAGATATTTACAATAAGCAGACCTCAGTGCAAGAAAGAGTCTTTCCAACACTGATAAGCACAGAGGCCAACTTTGACATTAAAAGGTGTTCAAACAAGTACAAGATATTTACAATAAGCAGACCTTAGTGCAAGAAAGAGTCTTTCCAACACTGAAAAAGCACAGAGGCCAACTTTGACATGAAAAGGTGTTCAAACAAGTACAAGATATTTACAATAAGCAGACCTCATTGCAAGAAAGAGTCTTTCCAACAATGAAAAAGCACAGAGGCCAACTTTGACATGAAAAGGTGTTCAAACAAGTACAAGATATTTACAATAAGCAGACCTCAGTGCAAGAAAGAGTCTTTCCAAAACTGATAAGCACAGAGGCCAACTTTGACATTAAAAGGTGTTCAAACAAGTACAAGATATTTACAATAAGCAGACCTCGGTGCAAGAAAGAGTCTTTCCAACACTGAAAAGCACAGAGGCCAACTTTGACATTAAAAGGTGTTCAAACAAGTACAAGATATTTACAATAAGCAGACCTCGGTGCAAGAAAGAGTCTTTCCAACACTGAAAAGCACAGAGGCCAACTTTGACATTAAAAGGTGTAAAAACAAGTACAAGATATTTACAATAAGCAGACCTCAGTGCAAGAAAGAGTCTTTCCAACACTGAAAAGCACAGAGGCCAACTTTGACATTAAAAGGTGTTCAAACACGTACAAGATATTTACAATAAGCAGACCTCAGTGCAAGAAAGAGTCTTTCCAACACGGAAAAAGCACAGAGGCCAAATTTGACATGAAAAGGTGTTCAAACAAGTACAAGATATTTACAATAAGCAGACCTCAGTGCAAGAAAGAGTCTTTCCAACACGGAAAAAGCACAGAGGCCAACTTTGACATGAAAAGGTGTAAAAATCAAGTACAAGATATTTACAATAACCAGACCTCAGTGCAAGAAAGAGTCTTTCCAACACGGAAAAAGCACAGAGGCCAACTTTGACATGAAAAGGTGTTCAAACAAGTACAAGATATTTACAATAAGCAGCCCTCAGTGCAAGAAAGTGTCTTTCTAACACTGCAGAAGCACAGAGGCCAACTTTGACATGAAAAGGTGTTCAAACAAGTACAAGATATTTACAATAAGCAGACCTCAGTGCAAGAAAGAGTCTTTCCAACACTGATAAGCACAGAGGCCAACTTTGACATTAAAAGGTGTTCAAACAAGTACAAGATATTTACAATAAGCAGACCTCAGTGCAAGAAGGAGTCTTTCCAACACTGAAAAGCACAGAGGCCAACTTTGACATGAAAAGGTGTTCAAACAAGTACAAGATATTTACAATAAGCAGACCTCAGTGCAAGAAAGAGTCTTTCCAACACTGAAAAAGCACAGAGGCCAACTTTGACATTAAAAGGTGTTCAAACAAGTACAAGATATTTACAATAAGCAGACCTCAGTGCAAGAAAGAGTCTTTCCAACACTGAAAAAGCACAGAGGCCAACTTTAACATTAAAAGGTGTTCAAACAAGTACAAGATATTTACAATAAGCAGACCTCAGTGCAAGAAAGAGCCTTTCCAACACTGATAAGCACAGAGGCCAACTTTGACATTAAAAGGTGTAAAAACAATTACAAGATATTTACAATAAGAAGACCTCGGTGCAAGAAAGAGTCTTTCCAACACTGAAAAGCGCAGAGGCCAACTTTGACATGAAAAGGTGTAAAAACAAGTACAAGGTATTTACAATAAGCAGACCTCAGTGCAAGAAAGAGTCTTTCCAACACTGAAAAAGCACAGAGGCCAACTTTGACATTAAAAGGTGTTCAAACAAGTACAAGATATTTACAATAAGCAGACCTCAGTACAAGAAAGAGTCTTTCCAACACTGAAAAAGCACAGAGGCCAACTTTGACATGAAAAGGTGTAAAAACAAGTACAAGATATTTACAATAAGCAGACCTCAGTACAAGAAAGAGTCTTTCCAACACGGAAAAAGCACAGAGGCCAACTTTGACATGAAAAGGTGTAAAAACAAGTACAAGATATTTACAATAAGCAGACCTCAGTGCAAGAAAGAGTCTTTCCAACACTGATAAGCTCAGAGGCCAACTTTGACATTAAAAGGTGTTCAAACAAGTACAAGATATTTACAATAAGCAGACCTCAGTGCAAGAAAGAGTCTTTCCAACACTGATAAGCACAGAGGCCAACTTTGACATTAAAAGGTGTTCAAACAAGTACAAGATATTTACAATAAGCAGACCTCAGTGTAAGAAAGAGTCTTTCCAACACGGAAAAAGCAAAGAGGCCAACTTTAACATTAAAAGGTGTTCAAACAAGTACAAGATATTTACAATAAGCAGACCTCAGTGTAAGAAAGAGTCTTTCCAACAATGAAAAAGCACAGAGGCCAACTTTGACATTAAAAGGTGTAAAAATCAAGTACAAGATATTTACAATAAGCAGACCTCAGTGCAAGAAAGAGTCTTTCCAACACGGAAAAAGCAAAGAGGCCAACTTTAACATTAAAAGGTCTTCAAACAAGTACAAGATATTTACAATAAGCAGACCTCAGTGCAAGAAAGAGTCTTTCCAACACTGATAAGCACAGAGGCCAACTTTGACATGAAAAGGTGTAAAAACAAGTACAAGATATTTACAATAAGCAGACCTCAGTGCAAGAAAGAGCCTTTCCAACACGGAAAAAGCACAGAGGCCAACTTTGACATTAAAAGGTATAAAAACAAGTACAAGATATTTACAATAAGCAGACCTCAGTGCAAGAAAGAGTCTTTCCAACACTGAAAAAGCACAGAGGCCAACTTTGACATGAAAAGGTGTAAATACAAGTACAAGATATTTACAATAAGCAGACCTCGGTGCAAGAAAGAGTCTTTCCAACACTGATAAGCACAGAGGCCAACTTTGACATTAAAAGGTGTTCAAACAAGTACAAGATATTTACAATAAGCAGACCTCAGTGCAAGAAAGAGTCTTTCCAACACTGATAAGCACAGAGGCCAACTTTGACATTAAAAGGTGTAAAAACAAGTACAAGATATTAACAATAAGCAGACCTCAGTGCAAGAAAGAGCCTTTCCAACACTGATAAGCACAGAGGCCAACTTTGACATGAAAAGGTGTAAAAACAAGTACAAGATATTTACAAAAAGCAGACCTCAGTGCAAGAAAGAGTCTTTCTAACACTGATAAGCACAGAGGCCAACTTTGACATTAAAAGGTGTTCAAACAAGTACAATATATTAACAATAAGCAGACCTCAGTGCAAGAAAGAGCCTTTCCAACACTGATAAGCACAGAGGCCAACTTTGACATTAAAAGGTGTTCAAACAAGTACAAGATATTTACAATAAGCAGACCTCAGTGCAAGAAAGAGTCTTTCCAACACTGAAAAGCACAGAGGCCAACTTTGACATTAAAAGGTGTTCAAACAAGTACAAGATATTTACAATAAGCAGACCTCAGTGCAAGAAAGAGTCTTTCCAACACTGAAAAAGCACAGAGGCCAACTTTGACATGAAAAGGTGTAAATACAAGTACAAGATATTTACAATAAGCAGACCTCGGTGCAAGAAAGAGTCTTTCCAACACTGAAAAGCACAGAGGCCAACTTTGACATTAAAAGGTCTTCAAACAAGTACAAGATATTTACAATAAGCAGACCTCGGTGCAAGAAAGAGTCTTTCCAACACTGAAAAGCACAGAGGCCAACTTTGACATTAAAAGGTGTAAAAACAAGTACAAGATATTTACAATAAGCAGACCTCAGTGCAAGAAAGAGTCTTTCCAACACTGATAAGCACAGAGGCCAACTTTGACATTAAAAGGTGTAAAAACAAGTACAAGATATTTACAAAAAGCAGACCTCAGTGCAAGAAAGAGCCTTTCCAACACTGATAAGCACAGAGGCCAACTTTGACATTAAAAGGTGTAAAAACAAGTACAAGATATTTACAATAAGCAGACCTCAGTGCAAGAAAGAGTCGTTCCAACACTGATAAGCACAGAGGCCAACTTTGACATTAAAAGGTGTAAAAACAAGTACAAGATATTTACAATAAGCAGACCTCAGTGCAAGAAAGAGTCTTTCCAACACTGAAGAAGCACAGAGGCCAACTTTGACATTAAAAGGTGTTCAAACAAGTACAAGATATTTACAATAAGCAGACCTCAGTGCAAGAAAGAGTCTTTCTAACACTGAAAAAGCACAGAGGCCAACTTTGACATGAAAAGGTGTAAAAATCAAGTACAAGATATTTACAATAAGCAGACCTCAGTGCAAGAAAGAGTCTTTCCAACACTGATAAGCACAGAGGCCAACTTTGACATTAAAAGGTGTAAAAACTCGTACAAGATATTTACAATAAGCAGACCTCAGTGCAAGAAAGAGTCTTTTCAACACTGAAAAAGCACAGAGGCCAACTTTGACATGAAAAGGTGTAAAAATCAAGTACAAGATATTTACAATAAGCAGACCTCAGTGCAAGAAAGAGTCTTTCCAACACGGAAAAAGCACAGAGGCCAACTTTGACATTAAAAGGTCTTCAAACAAGTACAAGATATTTACAATAAGCAGACCTCAGTGCAAGAAAGAGTCTTTCCAACACGGAAAAAGCACAGAGGCCAACTTTAACATTAAAAGGGCTTCAAACAAGTACAAGATATTTACAATAAGCAGACCTCAGTGCAAGAAAGAGTCTTTCCAACACGGAAAAAGCACAGAGGCCAACTTTGACATTAAAAGGTATAAAAACAAGTACAATATATTAACAATAAGCAGACCTCAGTGCAAGAAAGAGTCTTTCTAACACTGATAAGCACAGAGGCCAACTTTGACATTAAAAGGTGTTCAAACAAGTACAAGATATTCACAATAAGCAGACCTCAGTGCAAGAAAGAGTCTTTTCAACACTGAAAAAGCACAGAGGCCAACTTTGACATGAAAAGGTGTAAAAATCAAGTACAAGATATTTACAATAAGCAGACCTCAGTGCAAGAAAGAGTCTTTCCAACACGGAAAAAGCAAAGAGGCCAACTTTAACATTAAAAGGTCTTCAAACAAGTACAAGATATTTACAATAAGCAGACCTCAGTGCAAGAAAGAGTCTTTCCAACACTGATAAGCACAGAGGCCAACTTTGACATTAAAAGGTGTAAAAACAAGTACAAGATATTTACAATAAGCAGACCTCAGTGCAAGAAAGAGCCTTTCCAACACTGATAAGCACAGAGGCCAACTTTGACATGAAAAGGTGTAAAAACAAGTACAAGATATTTACAAAAAGCAGACCTCAGTGCAAGAAAGAGCCTTTCCAACACTGATAAGCACAGAGGCCAACTTTGACATTAAAAGGTGTAAAAACAAGTACAAGATATTTACAATAAGCAGACCTCAGTGCAAGAAAGAGTCTTTCCAACACTGAAGAAGCACAGAGGCCAACTTTGACATTAAAAGGTGTTCAAACAAGTACAAGATATTTACAATAAGCAGACCTCAGTGCAAGAAAGAGTCTTTCTAACACTGAAAAAGCACAGAGGCCAACTTTAACATTAAAAGGTCTTCAAACAAGTACAAGATATTTACAATAAGCAGACCTCAGTGCAAGAAAGAGTCTTTCCAACACTGAAAAAGCACAGAGGCCAACTTTGACATGAAAAGGTGTAAAAATCAAGTACAAGATATTTACAATAAGCAGACCTCAGTGCAAGAAAGAGTCTTTCCAACACTGATAAGCACAGAGGCCAACTTTGACATTAAAAGGTGTAAAAACTCGTACAAGATATTTACAATAAGCAGACCTCAGTGCAAGAAAGAGTCTTTCCAACACGGAAAAAGCACAGAGGCCAACTTTGACATTAAAAGGTATAAAAACAAGTACAATATATTAACAATAAGCAGACCTCAGTGCAAGAAAGAGCCTTTCCAACACTGATAAGCACAGAGGCCAACTTTGACATGAAAAGGTGTAAAAACAAGTACAAGATATTTACAAAAAGCAGACCTCAGTGCAAGAAAGAGTCTTTCTAACACTGATAAGCACAGAGGCCAACTTTGACATTAAAAGGTGTTCAAACAAGTACAATATATTAACAATAAGCAGACCTCAGTGCAAGAAAGAGCCTTTCCAACACTGATAAGCACAGAGGCCAACTTTGACATTAAAAGGTGTTCAAACAAGTACAAGATATTTACAATAAGCAGACCTCAGTGCAAGAAAGAGTCTTTCCAACACTGAAAAGCACAGAGGCCAACTTTGACATTAAAAGGTGTTCAAACAAGTACAAGATATTTACAATAAGCAGACCTCAGTGCAAGAAAGAGTCTTTCCAACACTGAAAAAGCACAGAGGCCAACTTTGACATGAAAAGGTGTAAATACAAGTACAAGATATTTACAATAAGCAGACCTCGGTGCAAGAAAGAGTCTTTCCAACACTGAAAAGCACAGAGGCCAACTTTGACATTAAAAGGTCTTCAAACAAGTACAAGATATTTACAATAAGCAGACCTCGGTGCAAGAAAGAGTCTTTCCAACACTGAAAAGCACAGAGGCCAACTTTGACATTAAAAGGTGTAAAAACAAGTACAAGATATTTACAATAAGCAGACCTCAGTGCAAGAAAGAGTCTTTCCAACACTGATAAGCACAGAGGCCAACTTTGACATTAAAAGGTGTAAAAACAAGTACAAGATATTTACAAAAAGCAGACCTCAGTGCAAGAAAGAGCCTTTCCAACACTGATAAGCACAGAGGCCAACTTTGACATTAAAAGGTGTAAAAACAAGTACAAGATATTTACAATAAGCAGACCTCAGTGCAAGAAAGAGTCGTTCCAACACTGATAAGCACAGAGGCCAACTTTGACATTAAAAGGTGTAAAAACAAGTAAAAGATATTTACAATAAGCAGACCTCAGTGCAAGAAAGAGTCTTTCCAACACTGAAGAAGCACAGAGGCCAACTTTGACATTAAAAGGTGTTCAAACAAGTACAAGATATTTACAATAAGCAGACCTCAGTGCAAGAAAGAGTCTTTCTAACACTGAAAAAGCACAGAGGCCAACTTTGACATGAAAAGGTGTAAAAATCAAGTACAAGATATTTACAATAAGCAGACCTCAGTGCAAGAAAGAGTCTTTCCAACACTGATAAGCACAGAGGCCAACTTTGACATTAAAAGGTGTAAAAACTCGTACAAGATATTTACAATAAGCAGACCTCAGTGCAAGAAAGAGTCTTTTCAACACTGAAAAAGCACAGAGGCCAACTTTGACATGAAAAGGTGTAAAAATCAAGTACAAGATATTTACAATAAGCAGACCTCAGTGCAAGAAAGAGTCTTTCCAACACGGAAAAAGCACAGAGGCCAACTTTGACATTAAAAGGTCTTCAAACAAGTACAAGATATTTACAATAAGCAGACCTCAGTGCAAGAAAGAGTCTTTCCAACACGGAAAAAGCACAGAGGCCAACTTTAACATTAAAAGGGCTTCAAACAAGTACAAGATATTTACAATAAGCAGACCTCAGTGCAAGAAAGAGTCTTTCCAACACGGAAAAAGCACAGAGGCCAACTTTGACATTAAAAGGTATAAAAACAAGTACAATATATTAACAATAAGCAGACCTCAGTGCAAGAAAGAGTCTTTCTAACACTGATAAGCACAGAGGCCAACTTTGACATTAAAAGGTGTTCAAACAAGTACAAGATATTCACAATAAGCAGACCTCAGTGCAAGAAAGAGTCTTTTCAACACTGAAAAAGCACAGAGGCCAACTTTGACATGAAAAGGTGTAAAAATCAAGTACAAGATATTTACAATAAGCAGACCTCAGTGCAAGAAAGAGTCTTTCCAACACGGAAAAAGCAAAGAGGCCAACTTTAACATTAAAAGGTCTTCAAACAAGTACAAGATATTTACAATAAGCAGACCTCAGTGCAAGAAAGAGTCTTTCCAACACTGATAAGCACAGAGGCCAACTTTGACATTAAAAGGTGTAAAAACAAGTACAAGATATTTACAATAAGCAGACCTCAGTGCAAGAAAGAGCCTTTCCAACACTGATAAGCACAGAGGCCAACTTTGACATGAAAAGGTGTAAAAACAAGTACAAGATATTTACAAAAAGCAGACCTCAGTGCAAGAAAGAGCCTTTCCAACACTGATAAGCACAGAGGCCAACTTTGACATTAAAAGGTGTAAAAACAAGTACAAGATATTTACAATAAGCAGACCTCAGTGCAAGAAAGAGTCTTTCCAACACTGAAGAAGCACAGAGGCCAACTTTGACATTAAAAGGTGTTCAAACAAGTACAAGATATTTACAATAAGCAGACCTCAGTGCAAGAAAGAGTCTTTCTAACACTGAAAAAGCACAGAGGCCAACTTTAACATTAAAAGGTCTTCAAACAAGTACAAGATATTTACAATAAGCAGACCTCAGTGCAAGAAAGAGTCTTTCCAACACTGAAAAAGCACAGAGGCCAACTTTGACATGAAAAGGTGTAAAAATCAAGTACAAGATATTTACAATAAGCAGACCTCAGTGCAAGAAAGAGTCTTTCCAACACTGATAAGCACAGAGGCCAACTTTGACATTAAAAGGTGTAAAAACTCGTACAAGATATTTACAATAAGCAGACCTCAGTGCAAGAAAGAGTCTTTCCAACACGGAAAAAGCACAGAGGCCAACTTTGACATTAAAAGGTATAAAAACAAGTACAATATATTAACAATAAGCAGACCTCAGTGCAAGAAAGAGTCTTTCTAACACTGATAAGCACAGAGGCCAACTTTGACATTAAAAGGTGTTCAAACAAGTACAAGATATTCACAATAAGCAGACCTCAGTGCAAGAAAGAGTCTTTCTAACACGGAAAAAGCACAGAGGCCAACTTTGACATTAAAAGGTGTAAAATCAAGTACAAGATATTTACAATAAGCAGACCTCAGTGCAAGAAAGAGTCTTTCCAACACTGAAAAAGCACAGAGGCCAACTTTGACATGAAAAGGTGTTCAAACAAGTACAAGATATTTACAATAAGCAGACCTCAGTGCAAGAAAGAGTCTTTCCAACACTGATAAGCACAGAGGCCAACTTTGACATTAAAAGGTGTTCAAACAAGTACAAGATATTTACAATAAGCAGACCTCAGTGCAAGAAAGAGTCTTTCCAACACTGAAAAAGCACAGAGGCCAACTTTGACATTAAAAGGTGTTCAAACAAGTACAAGATATTTACAATAAGCAGACCTCAGTGCAAGAAAGAGTCTTTCCAACACTGACAAGCACAGAGGCCAACTTTGACATTAAAAGGTGTAAAAACAAGTACAAGATATTTACAATAAGCAGACCTCAGTGCAAGAAAGAGTCTTTCCAACACTGAAAAAGCACAGAGGCCAACTTTGACATTAAAAGTTGTTCAAATAAGTACAAGATATTTACAATAAGCAGACCTCAGTGCAAGAAAGAGTCTTTCCAACACTGATAAGCACAGAGGCCAACTTTGACATGAAAAGGTGTAAAAACAAGTACAAGATATTTACAATAAGCAGACCTCAGTGCAAGAAAGAGTCTTTCCAACACAGAAAAAGCACAGAGGCCAACTTTGACATTAAAAGGTGTTCAAACAAGTACAAGATATTTACAATAAGCAGACCTCAGTGCAAGAAAGAGTCTTTCCAACACTGAAAAAGCACAGAGGCCAACTTTGACATGAAAAGGTGTAAAAATCAAGTACAAGATATTTACTATAAGCAGACCTCAGTGCAAGAAAGAGTCTTTCCAACACTGATAAGCACAGAGGCCAACTTTGACATTAAAAGGTGTTCAAACAAGTACAAGATATTTACAATAAGCAGACCTCAGTACAAGAAAGAGTCTTTCTAACACTGAGGAAGCGCAGAGGCCAACTTTGACATTAAAAGGTGTAAAAACAAGTACAAGATATTTACAATAAGCAGACCTCAGTGCAAGAAAGAGTCTTTCCAACACTGATAAGCTCAGAGGCCAACTTTGACATGAAAAGGTGTTCAAACAAGTACAAGGTATTTACAATAAGCAGACCTCGGTGCAAGAAAGAGTCTTTCCAACACGGAAAAAGCACAGAGGCCAACTTTGACATTAAAAGGTGTAAAAACAAGTACAAGATATTTACAATAAGCAGACCTCAGTGCAAGAAAGAGTCTTTCTAACACTGAGGAAGCGCAGAGGCCAACTTTGACATGAAAAGGTGTAAAAACAAGTACAAGGTATTTACAATAAGCAGACCTCGGTGCAAGAAAGAGTCTTTCCAACACGGAAAAAGCACAGAGGCCAACTTTGACATTAAAAGGTGTTCAAACAAGTACAAGATATTTACAATAAGCACACCTCAGTGCAAAAACGTGTCTTTCCAACACTGACAAGCACAGAGGCCAACTTTGACATGAAAAGGTGTTCAAACAAGTACAAGATATTTACTATAAGCAGACCTCAGTGCAAGAAAGAGTCTTTCCAACACTGATAAGCACAGAGGCCAACTTTGACATTAAAAGGTGTAAAAACAAGTACAAGATATTTACAATAAGCAGACCTCAGTGCAAGAAAGAGCCTTTCCAACACTGATAAGCACAGAGGCCAACTTTGACATGAAAAGGTGTAAAAACAAGTACAAGATATTTACAAAAAGCAGACCTCAGTGCAAGAAAGAGTCTTTCTAACACTGATAAGCACAGAGGCCAACTTTAACATTAAAAGGTCTTCAAACAAGTACAAGATATTTACAATAAGCAGACCTCAGTGCAAGAAAGAGTCTTTCTAACACTGATAAGCACAGAGGCCAACTTTGACATTAAAAGGTGTTCAAACAAGTACAAGATATTCACAATAAGCAGCCCTCAGTGCAAGAAAGAGTCTTTCTAACACTGATAAGCACAGAGGCCAACTTTGACATTAAAAGGTGTTCAAACAAGTACAAGATATTCACAATAAGCAGACCTCAGTGCAAGAAAGAGTCTTTCCAACACTGAAAAAGCACAGAGGCCAACTTTAACATTAAAAGGTCTTCAAACAAGTACAAGATATTCACAATAAGCAGCCCTCAGTGCAAGAAAGAGTCTTTCCAACACTGAAAAAGCACAGAGGCCAACTTTGACATGAAAAGGTTTTCAAACAAGTACAAGATATTTACAATAAGCAGACCTCAGTGCAAGAAAGAGTCTTTCCAACACTGAAAAAGCACAGAGGCCAACTTTGACATGAAAAGGTGTAAAAATCAAGTACAAGATATTTACAATAAGCAGACCTCAGTGCAAGAAAGAGTCTTTCCAACACGGAAAAAGCACAGAGGCCAACTTTGACATGAAAAGGTGTAAAAATCAAGTACGAGATATTTACAATAAGCAGACCTCAGTGCAAGAAAGAGTCTTTCCAACACTGCAGAAGCACAGAGGCCAACTTTGACATTAAAAGGTGTTCAAACAAGTACAAGATATTTACAATAAGCAGACCTCAGTGCAAGAAAGAGTCTTTCCAACACGGAAAAAGCAAAGAGGCCAACTTTAACATTAAAAGGTCTTCAAACAAGTACAAGATATTTACAATAAGCAGACCTCAGTGCAAGAAAGAGTCTTTCCAACACTGAAAAAGCACAGAGGCCAACTTTGACATGAAAAGGTGTAAAAATCAAGTACAAGATATTTACAATAAGCAGACCTCAGTGCAAGAAAGTGTCTTTCCAACACTGATAAGCACAGAGGCCAACTTTGACATTAAAAGGTGTAAAAAAAAGTACAAGATATTTACAATAAGCAGACCTCAGTGCAAGAAAGAGTCTTTCCAACACTGAAAAAGCACAGAGGCCAACTTTGACATGAAAAGGTGTAAAAAAAAGTACAAGATATTTACAATAAGCAGACTTCGGTGCAAGAAAGAGTCTTTCCATCACTGATAAGCTCAGAGGCCAACTTTGACATGAAAAGGTGTTCAAACAAGTACAAGATATTTACAATAAGCAGACCTCAGTGCAAGAAAGAGTCTTTCCAACACTGAAAAAGCACAGAGGCCAACTTTGACATGAAAAGGTGTTCAAACAAGTACAAGATATTTACAATAAGCAGACCTCAGTGCAAGAAAGAGTCTTTCCAACACTGAAAAAGCACAGAGGCCAACTTTGACATGAAAAGGTGTAAAAAAAAGTACAAGATATTTACAATAAGCAGACTTCGGTGCAAGAAAGAGTCTTTCCATCACTGATAAGCTCAGAGGCCAACTTTGACATGAAAAGGTGTAAAAACAAGTACAAGATATTTACAATAAGCAGACCTCAGTGCAAGAAAGAGTCTTACCAACACTGAAAAAGGACAGAGGCCAACTTTGACATTAAAAGGTGTAAAAACAAGTACAAGATATTTACAATAAGCAGACCTCAGTGCAAAAACGTGTCTTTCCAACACTGACAAGCACAGAGGCCAACTTTGACATGAAAAGGTGTTCAAACAAGTACAAGATATTTACTATAAGCAGACCTCAGTGCAAGAAAGAGTCTTTCTAACACTGAGGAAGCGCAGAGGCCAACTTTGACATGAAAAGGTGTAAAAACAAGTACAAGGTATTTACAATAAGCAGACCTCGGTGCAAGAAAGAGTCTTTCCAACACGGAAAAAGCACAGAGGCCAACTTTGACATTAAAAGGTGTTCAAACAAGTACAAGGTATTTACAATAAGCAGACCTCGGTGCAAGAAAGAGTCTTTCCAACACTGATAAGCACAGAGGCCAACTTTGACATGAAAAGGTGTTCAAACAAGTACAAGATATTTACAATAAGCAGACCTCAGTGCAAGAAAGAGTCTTTCCAACACTGAAAAAGCACAGAGGCCAACTTTGACATTAAAAGGTGTAAAAACAAGTACAAGATATTTACAATAAGCAGACCTTAGTGCAAGAAAGAGTCTTTCCAACACTGATAAGCACAGAGGCCAACTTTGACATTAAAAGGTGTTCAAACAAGTACAAGATATTTACAATAAGCAGACCTCAGTGCAAGAAAGAGTCTTTCCAACACTGATAAGCACAGAGGCCAACTTTGACATTAAAAGGTGTTCAAACAAGTACAAGATATTTACAATAAGCAGACCTCAGTGCAAGAAAGAGTCTTTCCAACACTGATAAGCACAGAGGCCAACTTTGACATTAAAAGGTGTAAAAACAAGTACAAGATATTTACAATAAGCAGACCTTAGTGCAAGAAAGAGTCTTTCCAACACTGATAAGCACAGAGGCCAACTTTGACATTAAAAGGTGTTCAAACAAGTACAAGATATTTACAATAAGCAGACCTCAGTGCAAGAAAGAGTCTTTCCAACACTGATAAGCACAGAGGCCAACTTTGACATTAAAAGGTGTTCAAACAAGTACAAGATATTTACAATAAGCAGACCTCAGTGCAAGAAAGAGCCTTTCCAACACTGATAAGCACAGAGGCCAACTTTGACATGAAAAGGTGTAAAAACAAGTACAAGATATTTACAAAAAGCAGACCTCAGTGCAAGAAAGAGTCTTTCTAACACTGATAAGCACAGAGGCCAACTTTGACATGAAAAGGTGTAAAAATCAAGTACAAGGTATTTACAATAAGCAGACCTCGGTGCAAGAAAGAGTCTTTCCAACACGGAAAAAGCACAGAGGCCAACTTTGACATTAAAAGGTGTTCAAACAAGTACAAGGTATTTACAATAAGCAGACCTCGGTACAAGAAAGAGTCTTTCCAACACTGATAAGCACAGAGGCCAACTTTGACATGAAAAGGTGTTCAAACAAGTACAAGATATTTACAATAAGCAGACCTCAGTGCAAGAAAGAGCCTTTCCAACACTGAAAAAGCACAGAGGCCAACTTTGACATGAAAAGGTGTTCAAACAAGTACAAGATATTTACAATAAGCAGACCTCAGTGCAAAAACGTGTCTTTCCAACACTGACAAGCACAGAGGCCAACTTTGACATGAAAAGGTGTTCAAACAAGTATAAGATATTTACAATAAGCAGACCTCAGTGCAAGAAAGAGTCTTTCTAACACTGAGGAAGCGCAGAGGCCAACTTTGACATTAAAAGGTGTAAAAACAAGTACAAGATATTTACAATAAGCAGACCTCGGTGCAAGAAAGAGTCTTTCTAACACTGAGGAAGCGCAGAGGCCAACTTTGACATGAAAAGGTGTAAAAACAAGTACAAGGTATTTACAATAAGCAGACCTCGGTGCAAGAAAGAGTCTTTCCAATACTGATAAGCACAGAGGCCAACTTTGACATGAAAAGGTGTAAAAACAAGTACAAGGTATTTACAATAAGCAGACCTCGGTGCAAGAAAGAGTCTTTCCAACACGGAAAAAGCACAGAGGCCAACTTTGACATTAAAAGGTGTTCAAACAAGTACAAGATATTTACAATAAGCAGACCTCAGTGCAAAAACGTGTCTTTCCAACACTGACAAGCACAGAGGCCAACTTTGACATGAAAAGGTGTTCAAACAAGTACAAGATATTTACTATAAGCAGACCTCAGTGCAAGAAAGAGTCTTTCCAACACTGATAAGCACAGAGGCCAACTTTGACATTAAAAGGTGTAAAAACAAGTACAAGATATTTACAATAAGCAGACCTTAGTGCAAGAAAGAGTCTTTCCAACACTGATAAGCACAGAGGCCAACTTTGACATTAAAAGGTGTTCAAACAAGTACAAGATATTTACAATAAGCAGACCTCAGTGCAAGAAAGAGTCTTTCTAACACTGAGGAAGCGCAGAGGCCAACTTTGACATTAAAAGGTGTAAAAACAAGTACAAGATATTTACAATAAGCAGACCTCAGTGCAAGAAAGAGCCTTTCCAACACTGATAAGCACAGAGGCCAACTTTGACATTAAAAGGTGTTCAAACAAGTACAAGATATTTACAATAAGCAGACCTCAGTGCAAGAAAGAGCCTTTCCAACACTGATAAGCACAGAGGCCAACTTTGACATGAAAAGGTGTAAAAACAAGTACAAGATATTTACAAAAAGCAGACCTCAGTGCAAGAAAGAGTCTTTCTAACACTGATAAGCACAGAGGCCAACTTTAACATTAAAAGGTCTTCCAACAAGTACAAGATATTTACAATAAGCAGCCCTCAGTGCAAGAAAGAGTCTTTCTAACACTGCAGAAGCACAGAGGCCAACTTTGACATGAAAAGGTTTTCAAACAAGTACAAGATATTTACAATAAGCAGACCTCGGTAAGCAGACCTCAGTGCAAGAAAGAGTCTTTCCAACACGGAAAAAGCAAAGAGGCCAACTTTAACATTAAAAGGTCTTCAAACAAGTACAAGATATTTACAATAAGCAGCCCTCAGTGCAAGAAAGAGTCTTTCTAACACTGCAGAAGCACAGAGGCCAACTTTGACATGAAAAGGTGTAAAAACAAGTACAAGATATTTACAATAAGCAGACTTTGGTGCAAGAAAGAGTCTTTCCATCACTGATAAGCTCAGAGGCCAACTTTGACATGAAAAGGTGTAAAAACAAGTACAAGATATTTACAATAAGCAGACCTCAGTGCAAGAAAGAGTCTTTCCAACACTGATAAGCACAGAGGCCAACTTTGACATTAAAAGGTGTTCAAACAAGTACAAGATATTTACAAAAAGCAGACCTCAGTGCAAGAAAGAGTCTTTCCAACACGGAAAAAGCAAAGAGGCCAACTTTAACATTAAAAGGTCTTCAAACAAGTACAAGATATTTACAATAAGCAGCCCTCAGTGCAAGAAAGAGTCTTTCTAACACTGCAGAAGCACAGAGGCCAACTTTGACATGAAAAGGTGTAAAAACAAGTACAAGATATTTACAATAAGCAGACTTTGGTGCAAGAAAGAGTCTTTCTAACACTGATAAGCTCAGAGGCCAACTTTGACATGAAAAGGTGTAAAAACAAGTACAAGATATTTACAATAAGCAGACCTCAGTGCAAGAAAGAGTCTTTCCAACACTGAAAAAGCACAGAGGCCAACTTTGACATGAAAAGGTGTTCAAACAAGTACAAGATATTTACAATAAGCAGACCTCAGTGCAAGAAAGAGTCTTTCCAACACTGATAAGCACAGAGGCCAACTTTGACATGAAAAGGTGTAAAAACAAGTACAAGATATTTACAATAAGCAGACTTTGGTGCAAGAAAGAGTCTTTCCATCACTGATAAGCACAGAGGCCAACTTTGACATGAAAAGGTGTTCAAACAAGTACAAGATATTTACAATAAGCAGACCTCAGTCCAAGAAAGAGTCTTTCCAACACTGATAAGCACAGAGGCCAACTTTGACATTAAAAGGTGTTCAAACAAGTACAAGATATTTACAATAAGCAGACCTCAGTGCAAAAACGTGTCTTTCCAACACTGACAAGCACAGAGGCCAACTTTGACATGAAAAGGTGTTCAAACAAGTATAAGATATTTACAATAAGCAGACCTCAGTGCAAAAACGTGTCTTTCCAACACTGACAAGCACAGAGGCCAACTTTGACATGAAAAGGTGTTCAAACAAGTACAACATATTTACAATAAGCAGACCTCAGTGCAAGAAAGAGTCTTTCCAACACTGAAAAAGCACAGAGGCCAACTTTGACATGAAAAGGTGTTCAAACAAGTACAAGATATTTACAATAAGCAGACCTCAGTGCAAAAACGTGTCTTTCCAACACTGACAAGCACAGAGGCCAACTTTGACATGAAAAGGTGTTCAAACAAGTATAAGATATTTACAATAAGCAGACCTCAGTGCAAGAAAGAGTCTTTCTAACACTGAGGAAGCGCAGAGGCCAACTTTGACATTAAAAGGTGTAAAAACAAGTACAAGATATTTACAATAAGCAGACCTCAGTGCAAGAAAGAGCCTTTCCAACACTGATAAGCACAGAGGCCAACTTTGACATGAAAATTTGTAAAAACAAGTACAAGATATTTACAATAAGCAGACCTCAGTGCAAGAAAGAGCCTTTCCAACACTGATAAGCACAGAGGCCAACTTTGACATGAAAAGGTGTAAAAACAAGTACAAGATATTTACAAAAAGCAGACCTCAGTGCAAGAAAGAGCCTTTCCAACACTGATAAGCACAGAGGCCAACTTTGACATTAAAAGGTGTTCAAACAAGTACAAGATATTTACAATAAGCAGACCTCAGTGCAAGAAAGAGTCTTTCCAACACTGATAAGCACAGAGGCCAACTTTGACATTAAAAGGTGTAAAAACAAGTACAAGATATTTACAATAAGCAGACCTCAGTGCAAGAAAGAGCCTTTCCAACACTGATAAGCACAGAGGCCAACTTTGACATGAAAAGGTGTAAAAACAAGTACAAGACATTTACAAAAAGCAGACCTCAGTGCAAGAAAGAGCCTTTCCAACACTGATAAGCACAGAGGCCAACTTTGACATTAAAAGGTGTTCAAACAAGTACAAGATATTTACAATAAGCAGACCTCAGTGCAAGAAAGAGTCTTTCCAACACTGAAAAGCACAGAGGCCAACTTTGACATTAAAAGGTGTTCAAACAAGTACAAGATATTTACAATAAGCAGACCTCATTGCAAGAAAGAGTCTTTCCAACACTGAAAAAGCACAGAGGCCAACTTTGACATGAAAAGTTGTAAAAACAAGTACAAGATATTTACAAAAAGCAGACCTCAGTGCAAGAAAGAGCCTTTCCAACACTGATAAGCACAGAGGCCAACTTTGACATGAAAAGGTATAAAAACAAGTACAAGATATTTACAATAAGCAGACCTCAGTGCAAAAAAGAGTCTTTCTAACATTGATAAGCACAGAGGCCAACTTTGACATGAAAAGGTGTAAAATCAAGTACAAGATATTTACAATAAGCAGACCTCAGTGCAAGAAAGAGCCTTTCCAACACTGATAAGCACAGAGGCCAACTTTGACATGAAAAGGTGTAAAAACAAGTACAAGATATTTACAATAAGCAGACCTCAGTGCAAGAAAGAGCCTTTCCAACACTGATAAGCACAGAGGCCAACTTTGACATTAAAAGGTGTAAAATCAAGTACAAGATATTTACAATAAGCAGACCTCAGTGCAAGAAAGAGCCTTTCCAACACTGATAAGCACAGAGGCCAACTTTGACATGAAAAGGTGTAAAAACAAGTACAAGATATTTACAATAAGCAGACCTCAGTGCAAGAAAGAGCCTTTCCAACACTGATAAGCACAGAGGCCAACTTTGACATGAAAAGGTGTAAAAACAAGTACAAGATATTTACAAAAAGCAGACCTCAGTGCAAGAAAGAGCCTTTCCAACACTGATAAGTACAGAGACAACTTTGACATTAAAAGGTGTTCAAACAAGTACAAGATATTTACAATAAGCAGACCTCATTGCAAGAAAGAGTCTTTCCAACACTGAAAAAGCACAGAGGCCAACTTTGACATGAAAAGTTGTAAAAACAAGTACAAGATATTTACAAAAAGCAGACCTCAGTGCAAGAAAGAGCCTTTCCAACACTGATAAGCACAGAGGCCAACTTTGACATGAAAAGGTATAAAAACAAGTACAAGATATTTACAATAAGCAGACCTCAGTGCAAAAAAGAGTCTTTCTAACATTGATAAGCACAGAGGCCAACTTTGACATGAAAAGGTGTAAAAATCAAGTACAAGATATTTACAAAAAGCAGACCTCAGTGCAAGAAAGAGTCTTTCCAACACGGAAAAAGCACAGAGGCCAACTTTGACATGAAAAGGTGTTCAAACAAGTACAAGATATTTACAATAAGCAGCCCTCAGTGCAAGAAAGAGTCTTTCTAACACTGCAGAAGCACAGAGGCCAACTTTGACATGAAAAGGTGTTCAAACAAGTACAAGATATTTACAATAAGCAGACCTCAGTGCAAGAAAGAGTCTTTCCAACACTGATAAGCACAGAGGCCAACTTTGACATTAAAAGGTGTTCAAACAAGTACAAGATATTTACAATAAGCAGACCTCAGTGCAAGAAAGAGTCTTTCCAACACGGAAAAAGCACAGAGGCCAACTTTGACATGAAAAGGTGTAAATACAAGTACAAGATATTTACAATAAGCAGACCTCAGTGCAAGAAAGAGTCTTTCCAACACTGATAAGCACAGAGGCCAACTTTGACATTAAAAGGTGTTCAAACAAGTACAAGATATTTACAATAAGCAGACCTCAGTGCAAGAAAGAGTCTTTCCAACACTGATAAGCACAGAGGCCAACTTTGACATTAAAAGGTGTTCAAACAAGTACAAGATATTTACAATAAGCAGACCTTAGTGCAAGAAAGAGTCTTTCCAACACTGAAAAAGCACAGAGGCCAACTTTGACATGAAAAGGTGTTCAAACAAGTACAAGATATTTACAATAAGCAGACCTCATTGCAAGAAAGAGTCTTTCCAACAATGAAAAAGCACAGAGGCCAACTTTGACATGAAAAGGTGTTCAAACAAGTACAAGATATTTACAATAAGCAGACCTCAGTGCAAGAA
Organism: Aulonocara sp. 'chitande type north' Nkhata Bay; assembly: GCF_057382095.1. Lineage (NCBI taxonomy): Eukaryota > Metazoa > Chordata > Actinopteri > Cichliformes > Cichlidae > Aulonocara > Aulonocara sp. 'chitande type north' Nkhata Bay. The sequence goes on along the minus strand of NC_141359.1, from coordinate 6,043,263 downwards.
AGAGTCTTTCCAAAACTGATAAGCACAGAGGCCAACTTTGACATTAAAAGGTGTTCAAACAAGTACAAGATATTTACAATAAGCAGACCTCGGTGCAAGAAAGAGTCTTTCCAACACTGAAAAGCACAGAGGCCAACTTTGACATTAAAAGGTGTTCAAACAAGTACAAGATATTTACAATAAGCAGACCTCGGTGCAAGAAAGAGTCTTTCCAACACTGAAAAGCACAGAGGCCAACTTTGACATTAAAAGGTGTAAAAACAAGTACAAGATATTTACAATAAGCAGACCTCAGTGCAAGAAAGAGTCTTTCCAACACTGAAAAGCACAGAGGCCAACTTTGACATTAAAAGGTGTTCAAACACGTACAAGATATTTACAATAAGCAGACCTCAGTGCAAGAAAGAGTCTTTCCAACACGGAAAAAGCACAGAGGCCAAATTTGACATGAAAAGGTGTTCAAACAAGTACAAGATATTTACAATAAGCAGACCTCAGTGCAAGAAAGAGTCTTTCCAACACGGAAAAAGCACAGAGGCCAACTTTGACATGAAAAGGTGTAAAAATCAAGTACAAGATATTTACAATAACCAGACCTCAGTGCAAGAAAGAGTCTTTCCAACACGGAAAAAGCACAGAGGCCAACTTTGACATGAAAAGGTGTTCAAACAAGTACAAGATATTTACAATAAGCAGCCCTCAGTGCAAGAAAGTGTCTTTCTAACACTGCAGAAGCACAGAGGCCAACTTTGACATGAAAAGGTGTTCAAACAAGTACAAGATATTTACAATAAGCAGACCTCAGTGCAAGAAAGAGTCTTTCCAACACTGATAAGCACAGAGGCCAACTTTGACATTAAAAGGTGTTCAAACAAGTACAAGATATTTACAATAAGCAGACCTCAGTGCAAGAAGGAGTCTTTCCAACACTGAAAAGCACAGAGGCCAACTTTGACATGAAAAGGTGTTCAAACAAGTACAAGATATTTACAATAAGCAGACCTCAGTGCAAGAAAGAGTCTTTCCAACACTGAAAAAGCACAGAGGCCAACTTTGACATTAAAAGGTGTTCAAACAAGTACAAGATATTTACAATAAGCAGACCTCAGTGCAAGAAAGAGTCTTTCCAACACTGAAAAAGCACAGAGGCCAACTTTAACATTAAAAGGTGTTCAAACAAGTACAAGATATTTACAATAAGCAGACCTCAGTGCAAGAAAGAGCCTTTCCAACACTGATAAGCACAGAGGCCAACTTTGACATTAAAAGGTGTAAAAACAATTACAAGATATTTACAATAAGAAGACCTCGGTGCAAGAAAGAGTCTTTCCAACACTGAAAAGCGCAGAGGCCAACTTTGACATGAAAAGGTGTAAAAACAAGTACAAGGTATTTACAATAAGCAGACCTCAGTGCAAGAAAGAGTCTTTCCAACACTGAAAAAGCACAGAGGCCAACTTTGACATTAAAAGGTGTTCAAACAAGTACAAGATATTTACAATAAGCAGACCTCAGTACAAGAAAGAGTCTTTCCAACACTGAAAAAGCACAGAGGCCAACTTTGACATGAAAAGGTGTAAAAACAAGTACAAGATATTTACAATAAGCAGACCTCAGTACAAGAAAGAGTCTTTCCAACACGGAAAAAGCACAGAGGCCAACTTTGACATGAAAAGGTGTAAAAACAAGTACAAGATATTTACAATAAGCAGACCTCAGTGCAAGAAAGAGTCTTTCCAACACTGATAAGCTCAGAGGCCAACTTTGACATTAAAAGGTGTTCAAACAAGTACAAGATATTTACAATAAGCAGACCTCAGTGCAAGAAAGAGTCTTTCCAACACTGATAAGCACAGAGGCCAACTTTGACATTAAAAGGTGTTCAAACAAGTACAAGATATTTACAATAAGCAGACCTCAGTGTAAGAAAGAGTCTTTCCAACACGGAAAAAGCAAAGAGGCCAACTTTAACATTAAAAGGTGTTCAAACAAGTACAAGATATTTACAATAAGCAGACCTCAGTGTAAGAAAGAGTCTTTCCAACAATGAAAAAGCACAGAGGCCAACTTTGACATTAAAAGGTGTAAAAATCAAGTACAAGATATTTACAATAAGCAGACCTCAGTGCAAGAAAGAGTCTTTCCAACACGGAAAAAGCAAAGAGGCCAACTTTAACATTAAAAGGTCTTCAAACAAGTACAAGATATTTACAATAAGCAGACCTCAGTGCAAGAAAGAGTCTTTCCAACACTGATAAGCACAGAGGCCAACTTTGACATGAAAAGGTGTAAAAACAAGTACAAGATATTTACAATAAGCAGACCTCAGTGCAAGAAAGAGCCTTTCCAACACGGAAAAAGCACAGAGGCCAACTTTGACATTAAAAGGTATAAAAACAAGTACAAGATATTTACAATAAGCAGACCTCAGTGCAAGAAAGAGTCTTTCCAACACTGAAAAAGCACAGAGGCCAACTTTGACATGAAAAGGTGTAAATACAAGTACAAGATATTTACAATAAGCAGACCTCGGTGCAAGAAAGAGTCTTTCCAACACTGATAAGCACAGAGGCCAACTTTGACATTAAAAGGTGTTCAAACAAGTACAAGATATTTACAATAAGCAGACCTCAGTGCAAGAAAGAGTCTTTCCAACACTGATAAGCACAGAGGCCAACTTTGACATTAAAAGGTGTAAAAACAAGTACAAGATATTAACAATAAGCAGACCTCAGTGCAAGAAAGAGCCTTTCCAACACTGATAAGCACAGAGGCCAACTTTGACATGAAAAGGTGTAAAAACAAGTACAAGATATTTACAAAAAGCAGACCTCAGTGCAAGAAAGAGTCTTTCTAACACTGATAAGCACAGAGGCCAACTTTGACATTAAAAGGTGTTCAAACAAGTACAATATATTAACAATAAGCAGACCTCAGTGCAAGAAAGAGCCTTTCCAACACTGATAAGCACAGAGGCCAACTTTGACATTAAAAGGTGTTCAAACAAGTACAAGATATTTACAATAAGCAGACCTCAGTGCAAGAAAGAGTCTTTCCAACACTGAAAAGCACAGAGGCCAACTTTGACATTAAAAGGTGTTCAAACAAGTACAAGATATTTACAATAAGCAGACCTCAGTGCAAGAAAGAGTCTTTCCAACACTGAAAAAGCACAGAGGCCAACTTTGACATGAAAAGGTGTAAATACAAGTACAAGATATTTACAATAAGCAGACCTCGGTGCAAGAAAGAGTCTTTCCAACACTGAAAAGCACAGAGGCCAACTTTGACATTAAAAGGTCTTCAAACAAGTACAAGATATTTACAATAAGCAGACCTCGGTGCAAGAAAGAGTCTTTCCAACACTGAAAAGCACAGAGGCCAACTTTGACATTAAAAGGTGTAAAAACAAGTACAAGATATTTACAATAAGCAGACCTCAGTGCAAGAAAGAGTCTTTCCAACACTGATAAGCACAGAGGCCAACTTTGACATTAAAAGGTGTAAAAACAAGTACAAGATATTTACAAAAAGCAGACCTCAGTGCAAGAAAGAGCCTTTCCAACACTGATAAGCACAGAGGCCAACTTTGACATTAAAAGGTGTAAAAACAAGTACAAGATATTTACAATAAGCAGACCTCAGTGCAAGAAAGAGTCGTTCCAACACTGATAAGCACAGAGGCCAACTTTGACATTAAAAGGTGTAAAAACAAGTACAAGATATTTACAATAAGCAGACCTCAGTGCAAGAAAGAGTCTTTCCAACACTGAAGAAGCACAGAGGCCAACTTTGACATTAAAAGGTGTTCAAACAAGTACAAGATATTTACAATAAGCAGACCTCAGTGCAAGAAAGAGTCTTTCTAACACTGAAAAAGCACAGAGGCCAACTTTGACATGAAAAGGTGTAAAAATCAAGTACAAGATATTTACAATAAGCAGACCTCAGTGCAAGAAAGAGTCTTTCCAACACTGATAAGCACAGAGGCCAACTTTGACATTAAAAGGTGTAAAAACTCGTACAAGATATTTACAATAAGCAGACCTCAGTGCAAGAAAGAGTCTTTTCAACACTGAAAAAGCACAGAGGCCAACTTTGACATGAAAAGGTGTAAAAATCAAGTACAAGATATTTACAATAAGCAGACCTCAGTGCAAGAAAGAGTCTTTCCAACACGGAAAAAGCACAGAGGCCAACTTTGACATTAAAAGGTCTTCAAACAAGTACAAGATATTTACAATAAGCAGACCTCAGTGCAAGAAAGAGTCTTTCCAACACGGAAAAAGCACAGAGGCCAACTTTAACATTAAAAGGGCTTCAAACAAGTACAAGATATTTACAATAAGCAGACCTCAGTGCAAGAAAGAGTCTTTCCAACACGGAAAAAGCACAGAGGCCAACTTTGACATTAAAAGGTATAAAAACAAGTACAATATATTAACAATAAGCAGACCTCAGTGCAAGAAAGAGTCTTTCTAACACTGATAAGCACAGAGGCCAACTTTGACATTAAAAGGTGTTCAAACAAGTACAAGATATTCACAATAAGCAGACCTCAGTGCAAGAAAGAGTCTTTTCAACACTGAAAAAGCACAGAGGCCAACTTTGACATGAAAAGGTGTAAAAATCAAGTACAAGATATTTACAATAAGCAGACCTCAGTGCAAGAAAGAGTCTTTCCAACACGGAAAAAGCAAAGAGGCCAACTTTAACATTAAAAGGTCTTCAAACAAGTACAAGATATTTACAATAAGCAGACCTCAGTGCAAGAAAGAGTCTTTCCAACACTGATAAGCACAGAGGCCAACTTTGACATTAAAAGGTGTAAAAACAAGTACAAGATATTTACAATAAGCAGACCTCAGTGCAAGAAAGAGCCTTTCCAACACTGATAAGCACAGAGGCCAACTTTGACATGAAAAGGTGTAAAAACAAGTACAAGATATTTACAAAAAGCAGACCTCAGTGCAAGAAAGAGCCTTTCCAACACTGATAAGCACAGAGGCCAACTTTGACATTAAAAGGTGTAAAAACAAGTACAAGATATTTACAATAAGCAGACCTCAGTGCAAGAAAGAGTCTTTCCAACACTGAAGAAGCACAGAGGCCAACTTTGACATTAAAAGGTGTTCAAACAAGTACAAGATATTTACAATAAGCAGACCTCAGTGCAAGAAAGAGTCTTTCTAACACTGAAAAAGCACAGAGGCCAACTTTAACATTAAAAGGTCTTCAAACAAGTACAAGATATTTACAATAAGCAGACCTCAGTGCAAGAAAGAGTCTTTCCAACACTGAAAAAGCACAGAGGCCAACTTTGACATGAAAAGGTGTAAAAATCAAGTACAAGATATTTACAATAAGCAGACCTCAGTGCAAGAAAGAGTCTTTCCAACACTGATAAGCACAGAGGCCAACTTTGACATTAAAAGGTGTAAAAACTCGTACAAGATATTTACAATAAGCAGACCTCAGTGCAAGAAAGAGTCTTTCCAACACGGAAAAAGCACAGAGGCCAACTTTGACATTAAAAGGTATAAAAACAAGTACAATATATTAACAATAAGCAGACCTCAGTGCAAGAAAGAGCCTTTCCAACACTGATAAGCACAGAGGCCAACTTTGACATGAAAAGGTGTAAAAACAAGTACAAGATATTTACAAAAAGCAGACCTCAGTGCAAGAAAGAGTCTTTCTAACACTGATAAGCACAGAGGCCAACTTTGACATTAAAAGGTGTTCAAACAAGTACAATATATTAACAATAAGCAGACCTCAGTGCAAGAAAGAGCCTTTCCAACACTGATAAGCACAGAGGCCAACTTTGACATTAAAAGGTGTTCAAACAAGTACAAGATATTTACAATAAGCAGACCTCAGTGCAAGAAAGAGTCTTTCCAACACTGAAAAGCACAGAGGCCAACTTTGACATTAAAAGGTGTTCAAACAAGTACAAGATATTTACAATAAGCAGACCTCAGTGCAAGAAAGAGTCTTTCCAACACTGAAAAAGCACAGAGGCCAACTTTGACATGAAAAGGTGTAAATACAAGTACAAGATATTTACAATAAGCAGACCTCGGTGCAAGAAAGAGTCTTTCCAACACTGAAAAGCACAGAGGCCAACTTTGACATTAAAAGGTCTTCAAACAAGTACAAGATATTTACAATAAGCAGACCTCGGTGCAAGAAAGAGTCTTTCCAACACTGAAAAGCACAGAGGCCAACTTTGACATTAAAAGGTGTAAAAACAAGTACAAGATATTTACAATAAGCAGACCTCAGTGCAAGAAAGAGTCTTTCCAACACTGATAAGCACAGAGGCCAACTTTGACATTAAAAGGTGTAAAAACAAGTACAAGATATTTACAAAAAGCAGACCTCAGTGCAAGAAAGAGCCTTTCCAACACTGATAAGCACAGAGGCCAACTTTGACATTAAAAGGTGTAAAAACAAGTACAAGATATTTACAATAAGCAGACCTCAGTGCAAGAAAGAGTCGTTCCAACACTGATAAGCACAGAGGCCAACTTTGACATTAAAAGGTGTAAAAACAAGTAAAAGATATTTACAATAAGCAGACCTCAGTGCAAGAAAGAGTCTTTCCAACACTGAAGAAGCACAGAGGCCAACTTTGACATTAAAAGGTGTTCAAACAAGTACAAGATATTTACAATAAGCAGACCTCAGTGCAAGAAAGAGTCTTTCTAACACTGAAAAAGCACAGAGGCCAACTTTGACATGAAAAGGTGTAAAAATCAAGTACAAGATATTTACAATAAGCAGACCTCAGTGCAAGAAAGAGTCTTTCCAACACTGATAAGCACAGAGGCCAACTTTGACATTAAAAGGTGTAAAAACTCGTACAAGATATTTACAATAAGCAGACCTCAGTGCAAGAAAGAGTCTTTTCAACACTGAAAAAGCACAGAGGCCAACTTTGACATGAAAAGGTGTAAAAATCAAGTACAAGATATTTACAATAAGCAGACCTCAGTGCAAGAAAGAGTCTTTCCAACACGGAAAAAGCACAGAGGCCAACTTTGACATTAAAAGGTCTTCAAACAAGTACAAGATATTTACAATAAGCAGACCTCAGTGCAAGAAAGAGTCTTTCCAACACGGAAAAAGCACAGAGGCCAACTTTAACATTAAAAGGGCTTCAAACAAGTACAAGATATTTACAATAAGCAGACCTCAGTGCAAGAAAGAGTCTTTCCAACACGGAAAAAGCACAGAGGCCAACTTTGACATTAAAAGGTATAAAAACAAGTACAATATATTAACAATAAGCAGACCTCAGTGCAAGAAAGAGTCTTTCTAACACTGATAAGCACAGAGGCCAACTTTGACATTAAAAGGTGTTCAAACAAGTACAAGATATTCACAATAAGCAGACCTCAGTGCAAGAAAGAGTCTTTTCAACACTGAAAAAGCACAGAGGCCAACTTTGACATGAAAAGGTGTAAAAATCAAGTACAAGATATTTACAATAAGCAGACCTCAGTGCAAGAAAGAGTCTTTCCAACACGGAAAAAGCAAAGAGGCCAACTTTAACATTAAAAGGTCTTCAAACAAGTACAAGATATTTACAATAAGCAGACCTCAGTGCAAGAAAGAGTCTTTCCAACACTGATAAGCACAGAGGCCAACTTTGACATTAAAAGGTGTAAAAACAAGTACAAGATATTTACAATAAGCAGACCTCAGTGCAAGAAAGAGCCTTTCCAACACTGATAAGCACAGAGGCCAACTTTGACATGAAAAGGTGTAAAAACAAGTACAAGATATTTACAAAAAGCAGACCTCAGTGCAAGAAAGAGCCTTTCCAACACTGATAAGCACAGAGGCCAACTTTGACATTAAAAGGTGTAAAAACAAGTACAAGATATTTACAATAAGCAGACCTCAGTGCAAGAAAGAGTCTTTCCAACACTGAAGAAGCACAGAGGCCAACTTTGACATTAAAAGGTGTTCAAACAAGTACAAGATATTTACAATAAGCAGACCTCAGTGCAAGAAAGAGTCTTTCTAACACTGAAAAAGCACAGAGGCCAACTTTAACATTAAAAGGTCTTCAAACAAGTACAAGATATTTACAATAAGCAGACCTCAGTGCAAGAAAGAGTCTTTCCAACACTGAAAAAGCACAGAGGCCAACTTTGACATGAAAAGGTGTAAAAATCAAGTACAAGATATTTACAATAAGCAGACCTCAGTGCAAGAAAGAGTCTTTCCAACACTGATAAGCACAGAGGCCAACTTTGACATTAAAAGGTGTAAAAACTCGTACAAGATATTTACAATAAGCAGACCTCAGTGCAAGAAAGAGTCTTTCCAACACGGAAAAAGCACAGAGGCCAACTTTGACATTAAAAGGTATAAAAACAAGTACAATATATTAACAATAAGCAGACCTCAGTGCAAGAAAGAGTCTTTCTAACACTGATAAGCACAGAGGCCAACTTTGACATTAAAAGGTGTTCAAACAAGTACAAGATATTCACAATAAGCAGACCTCAGTGCAAGAAAGAGTCTTTCTAACACGGAAAAAGCACAGAGGCCAACTTTGACATTAAAAGGTGTAAAATCAAGTACAAGATATTTACAATAAGCAGACCTCAGTGCAAGAAAGAGTCTTTCCAACACTGAAAAAGCACAGAGGCCAACTTTGACATGAAAAGGTGTTCAAACAAGTACAAGATATTTACAATAAGCAGACCTCAGTGCAAGAAAGAGTCTTTCCAACACTGATAAGCACAGAGGCCAACTTTGACATTAAAAGGTGTTCAAACAAGTACAAGATATTTACAATAAGCAGACCTCAGTGCAAGAAAGAGTCTTTCCAACACTGAAAAAGCACAGAGGCCAACTTTGACATTAAAAGGTGTTCAAACAAGTACAAGATATTTACAATAAGCAGACCTCAGTGCAAGAAAGAGTCTTTCCAACACTGACAAGCACAGAGGCCAACTTTGACATTAAAAGGTGTAAAAACAAGTACAAGATATTTACAATAAGCAGACCTCAGTGCAAGAAAGAGTCTTTCCAACACTGAAAAAGCACAGAGGCCAACTTTGACATTAAAAGTTGTTCAAATAAGTACAAGATATTTACAATAAGCAGACCTCAGTGCAAGAAAGAGTCTTTCCAACACTGATAAGCACAGAGGCCAACTTTGACATGAAAAGGTGTAAAAACAAGTACAAGATATTTACAATAAGCAGACCTCAGTGCAAGAAAGAGTCTTTCCAACACAGAAAAAGCACAGAGGCCAACTTTGACATTAAAAGGTGTTCAAACAAGTACAAGATATTTACAATAAGCAGACCTCAGTGCAAGAAAGAGTCTTTCCAACACTGAAAAAGCACAGAGGCCAACTTTGACATGAAAAGGTGTAAAAATCAAGTACAAGATATTTACTATAAGCAGACCTCAGTGCAAGAAAGAGTCTTTCCAACACTGATAAGCACAGAGGCCAACTTTGACATTAAAAGGTGTTCAAACAAGTACAAGATATTTACAATAAGCAGACCTCAGTACAAGAAAGAGTCTTTCTAACACTGAGGAAGCGCAGAGGCCAACTTTGACATTAAAAGGTGTAAAAACAAGTACAAGATATTTACAATAAGCAGACCTCAGTGCAAGAAAGAGTCTTTCCAACACTGATAAGCTCAGAGGCCAACTTTGACATGAAAAGGTGTTCAAACAAGTACAAGGTATTTACAATAAGCAGACCTCGGTGCAAGAAAGAGTCTTTCCAACACGGAAAAAGCACAGAGGCCAACTTTGACATTAAAAGGTGTAAAAACAAGTACAAGATATTTACAATAAGCAGACCTCAGTGCAAGAAAGAGTCTTTCTAACACTGAGGAAGCGCAGAGGCCAACTTTGACATGAAAAGGTGTAAAAACAAGTACAAGGTATTTACAATAAGCAGACCTCGGTGCAAGAAAGAGTCTTTCCAACACGGAAAAAGCACAGAGGCCAACTTTGACATTAAAAGGTGTTCAAACAAGTACAAGATATTTACAATAAGCACACCTCAGTGCAAAAACGTGTCTTTCCAACACTGACAAGCACAGAGGCCAACTTTGACATGAAAAGGTGTTCAAACAAGTACAAGATATTTACTATAAGCAGACCTCAGTGCAAGAAAGAGTCTTTCCAACACTGATAAGCACAGAGGCCAACTTTGACATTAAAAGGTGTAAAAACAAGTACAAGATATTTACAATAAGCAGACCTCAGTGCAAGAAAGAGCCTTTCCAACACTGATAAGCACAGAGGCCAACTTTGACATGAAAAGGTGTAAAAACAAGTACAAGATATTTACAAAAAGCAGACCTCAGTGCAAGAAAGAGTCTTTCTAACACTGATAAGCACAGAGGCCAACTTTAACATTAAAAGGTCTTCAAACAAGTACAAGATATTTACAATAAGCAGACCTCAGTGCAAGAAAGAGTCTTTCTAACACTGATAAGCACAGAGGCCAACTTTGACATTAAAAGGTGTTCAAACAAGTACAAGATATTCACAATAAGCAGCCCTCAGTGCAAGAAAGAGTCTTTCTAACACTGATAAGCACAGAGGCCAACTTTGACATTAAAAGGTGTTCAAACAAGTACAAGATATTCACAATAAGCAGACCTCAGTGCAAGAAAGAGTCTTTCCAACACTGAAAAAGCACAGAGGCCAACTTTAACATTAAAAGGTCTTCAAACAAGTACAAGATATTCACAATAAGCAGCCCTCAGTGC